>NC_142404.1:16111603-16424460 GCF_059441095.1 Idiotropiscis lumnitzeri
TTAAAACAACCACATAACTGTGCAGAAAGTCCACCTTAGCTTAAGGTGTGTACTATGAAATGTATCAACTCTAAATAAAGACTTCACCTTTTTTCCAATCGCAGCAGTCTCCAACCGTTTGGCATCAACCATCGCTTGTACTTTGTCATATTCCGCCGGCTTATAGTTTGATTTGTACAGGCCATTCTTCAGTTGTCTTGTGAGTTTGTCTTCATGGGGAAAAAAAAGCAAAGAACACAGGTAAGTGACACAAGTGACAAAGGAGTGGAAGCGAGAGTTATTTTCACGCGTACCACCTGTATTCGCTAATAATAATCACGAAAGGTGAAGTCAGCTAAATAATGCATATCTGCTTTCTCGCAGGTAGGGTTTGTTAAACTTAAAATAGGTCAGTTTTTATGGGGTCATCAAGCATTTCATAGAGAAGGGCTTCAGGATTCATGCTCATTGCAGTAAATTTGTGCCTTCTCTGTTCTTTATTACTAGTTTATATATACAAGACATGTGGATACTATGGTAATAAATGATATATTTTACTACATTGTAATTTAGGCTAGCAGAGCAAGAGAAAAATGGAAGTGTGAAGAGGGTGGAATTTTTGTGAAAAGTGTATCAGAATAGGACTCCTTTCCCACATGCGAGGACATTACGGTCATGTGAAACCCCCCAAAAATGATCGCTTGTAAAAAATAAGGAGTTTTATTATATAGTCATTAATGGACAGTTTGAACTTAGAACAATTAACTCACTTAACATTATTTCCTACAGGATTCGTTTAAATTAGAGCAACAAAGGATGCACTATATTTGGATATTTGGAAGACTAGAAAACCAAATCGCATTAGATGTCAAAAGTTCTTTTTCACTGACTACAACAAAGGCCACACAGTTCAAATGATGCACTGCAGACAAGATTGCCCAGCAGGCGGAGCAAAGTCGCAGTGTCAAGACATTTGTGTTTGCAGTTTAGCTGAGTGCCACAAAAACAGGTGAACAAACAAGCCTTGTAAGGACAGAAGCATCAAAGCCACGTCAGGACATTTAATGGAATTCCATTGAGGCTATGAACCTCCATCTCAGATTTCACACTAATTCCAGTCACTCACCCAAATCTTCTGGTCTGTAGCTGGTGATAAATGCTTGACCTCCTGCATGCATTGCCCAGGTGCTTGTTGTCTAATTTTCAATAAAGTGTCCACACAATGAGAAATTACCTATTCAAAAAACAAAACAAAAAAAAAAAACAGATACTATGTTAGTCATATAAAATATAAGTCAGCATTTGTCATTAAAAGGCTAAGTGTACATTCCTGTGAGTAAAAACAAAAAATAAGTATAATGTTACACAGATGTACTGGCTACCTGTTAAAAGGTAAATCAGTAACAAGCAGTTTGTGTAGAGAGCATCTGGCTTTGACGTATCAAGGAAAATATTCGTCACCTGTGGATGACGTCACCGCCGTCAACAGGCTCGGCGTACCCAACACGGAAGTGGCTGGGTGTGCTTTCAAACACAAGAACAAGCGCCCCTAGTGGCAAAATGGGAACGTTACTAAAATTCACCTTTGTTTTGAATTCAAGCGCACTGTACTTTTTTTTGCACTATTATGTCCTCTAATTTTGTGTATGACTGACCGACTTGAACACTGTAATGTAATAATGTGCACTAATTAGTCAAACTTGAGTTTCAATGTAAAATTAAAACAAGATGCATACACGTGATGCATATCAACTTTTATATACACTATGTATTATTAGATGTATTATAATTCATTATGTAATCATATCAATAATTTTATGGTGCCTGGAAAAAAACCTTTTTTTATCTCTAATCATATTTCCCCAGTGTGTTCTTTTGAAAAGTAAATAACAATCTATAATATTGTAGTTGAAATTAAATACAATGTATTATCAAAGAATTAAAAAGTTTGTGTATCGTGATGACAGCTTTGAGTGTTAAACTTGACCACCAGGGGACAGTATAATACAGTTATGAAGCCTGAAAAAGACTCACGACTGTTATGACTCAGTAAACTGCAGAAATAACAGTAATGTTTTGCCGAGGATAAAGAAGATACTGAGTACTGTTATAATGTCTATCAGCATGTGTTGATGCACTGTTGTTCTGTAAAGTCGACCTTCGCCATTCGCATTGGACAGGGACAGGAACGGCAAGTGAATAGCTACGATATGCGTTTGACACCTATCGAAATGCATTGTGAAAAAAAACAAATGAAAATATAAATTTTTTTTCAAATAAATCTTCAAAAATAATTTTAAAAAACACTGCTAAACATTCGATACATGCTTTTTACAAAAAACAGCAACAAAATTGGGGGAAAAAACCCCAAACTTCCATGCCCCCCCACAAACAATATATTGAAAATAATCTTCAAATATGCGAATCCGCGGGTGCCGAACTGCTGTCTGTCTGTCATCCTATTACTATTACTTCTATATTTTATATGTTAATTTCAAGATGAGGTCATCATTCGGTCCAAAGTCTGGATAAGCACGAAAAAAAGCCTGACAATTACTGCAAAAAGCAAACTACCTCATAAGATAACCATGTACAGTAAAGTCGATATGAGAAAAGAAACCGGTTACCACTTTTTTCGTCGTATCTCCTCTCCGCTCTCCTCGAATGTATCAGTTGACAAAAAAGTGTAACCAGGGAAACTGACGTTTGCGTCTCTGATTGGTCCATTCAACAACCTCAACCTTCCAGGTTACGGCCTCCCGCCTCGGTCACTAACCAATCACAAGTGCTCGCTGCTTTCTCGCCCCGCCTCCGTGCTCCGGGCTGCTGTTTGGGAAGCAAGGAGCTCGCGGAGGGCTTCGATTCGTCTCAGTCTCTCGGCTATGGAGGCGAGCTGATCCCTCGCACACGTTTGGGACTAAACGATGAAAATTCAAGCGCAGATGTAGAGGAGAAAGCCGCAGCCCGGCGAAGCCTCAGCGACAACAACCCTACTGAGGTATTTATTTTAACCTCTTCTCTTGAAACTATTTTGAGTTTGGGAAAGTCGGGAGACGTGAAAGCACCACGGCGCACGCGAGGCGGGATCCAAGTGCCACTTTCTTCTTGGAAAAGTCTTTAAATTCTCGCGCATGGGACGTAGGCACGGTTTTTGTGTAATGGACTATCTTTTAAAGTCACATTTACGGAGGAGAATGCGCTCATGTTTTCGTAAGAGGTACGTCCACACCTTTATGAGACCTTCACTTGCCATTGGGATGCAAAAATGGCTACTTCACGGTCCTCGTTTTGTTAACTTCCTTAGACGATCAAACCCACATAAAGCGCATTTTTTCCATTTGAACGCATTATGCCAGGAACTCGTGCAAAGAGGAGGAGGGCAGGTGAGCCAACAGTGGGGGGGAATCTCCGGAATGCGTGGAGAGCGAGAGGCGGGGATGCAGTCTTGCTCATCCCGGGAAATAAGCGCATCTTTCCGCTCCTATTCAATGACTTTCAACCTTGGCATATTGTCTTTTTTTAATGTCGTTTATGTCGCAATTTTTATAAGGGTGGAGATTTTAAACCACGTAAGGGTCGCAATATGCAAGCCCAGAATAACACACATGAGACTCACCTTTATTTCCTCATGCCTGCAGGCTGTTGTATATCTTATCAGTATGTGCTGCTACCAAAATAAGAAAGTTATTCAGATATGCCCATGTCAAACCTTACCTGCTACGTGGTAATCTATCTACATAGCTGTCTGTCTGTGTCGTCACAAGCCTGTCTATCTCTCTAGCTGTCTGTCTGCGCTGAGCTGCAATTACACTGCATGTCCAACTGTCCAATTCCAATTGAAAGGGGACATATTATGTACGACTGACCTTTTAATGTTTTTGTCCACATTTCTGGGTCGCTGGTGTGCCTACCTACCCATCTGGCGTGAAATTAAACAACCACATGAGTCTTTAACTAGCTGCCTATTTCTGGCCGATTTTTTTTTAGTTTTTTTTTTTGTCATAAACTTAAAGAAATACTAAAAAAGTCAAATGTTTTTTTCTGTTTTTCATATCTATTGTACAAACAAATGACATTATCGTATTCATCCTATATTTTTTAAATTAATCAGCCGATTAAGAGGTTATTGGAATTTTATTCCGCAAATATTGGATTACGTATCGGCCTAAAAAATCCGCATCAGTCAAGCCAAATTTAAGAATTTTAATTTCAACCTATCGTCCACACTTTTGACCGGTTAATAATTTGTAAATAAGTAACAGACCACACAAGGACTGACCAATCATGTTGATTTGTGGAAAGAAAATGTAATGAACAAAATATAGAGACCAGAGGTTTGCACCCAAAAGTGACAATACCGTATCAACCGTCCCCATGGTGACTATCTCAGACAACCAATTGGCTGCTCGGCTGGCTGACATTCCAGAGTGAATGAACAACTTTGACGTAACCAAAAAAGCCCTGTCATATCAGAGCCACAAGGTAAGCAGAGCTGCTGTTGTTAGCACGGATTAGCGATATCATTATCAGCATTAGCATCTGATAATCATGTGATAATCATGGTCGGATAGATTCTCTACATTGGGTTGGGGTTGTGCGATCGTGTCATGATCCACGACGTACAGATTTAATGCGTTCCGTGACAACGCTCGTAACACTCATTCAACTTGAAAGCAAAAAAAAAAATCCAAATTAATGTAAATCCAGCCATGTCTTCATTTGATGGAGGCGGGCTCGGGGTCCCCCCTTGTTGCCATGCAATTGTCAGAATGTTAATTTGACAGCTTCACTCGATGTGCCCACAATGCACACCGGTTCGGTTTTTCAGCGGAGGAAATGCGCGTCGACGGAACAGACGCATGCACGCAGGCAGAGGGGAGTCTCTAGGTCATGTTCCTCGTGATTCCTATTACTGCAGCCTCGTTGCGATGATGCCGGTTTGGAACAACAGAGGGGTTGTTGGTGCAAAGGTCCGCTTTTGTTTTGGTTGTTGACTAGTTTCATCTTGGACTCTCGGCTAAAAGAAGCATGTGAGGCGCATTGAGAGTGGAGCCTTTCATTTGTTCAGATTTGATAACAAATATTCCTGTTGGAAATTGCAATAATACATTCCAGGGTAGATCATTAGATATCTTTTTATTCATCCCAAAGGGGAAATGCAAACCTCTTACATTACAAATCAAATCTGTCAAACTGTCACCATCATAAAGCTGTTATTAACCGCACTGCTCGTTTTTAAAGCGTTTCAAGCTAACTTAGCATAGCTTGCTGCCTGTGTCTCATTGCTAAGCACTGAGCAGTGATAAGTACGTATAACGTGCTAATTGTGGGAAATGTGAATGAAAAATAAATAAAGAGCATACCAGTCTGACAGTCCCGGCTGGATTTTATAAAATTTATTTGCGTTCACTGCTAGGCATCAGAGTAGCTTAAACGGTCATGAAGGCGCTTGCCCCCGGCAAAAGAGACACACACAAAATCTGACAATGGCTTGCACCAAAAATAATGTCAAAAAATTCTTCTCTTTTAAGTTGGAATAATTGATATAAATAGCAGCGTATCATCTACACGGCCATGAGAATCAACCAATGAAAGGTTTCTGTGGACAAAAGCACATCGTTTGAGAGCCAATACGACAGCCACTTGATTTTTTTCGCAATTCTGATTATTTTCATAATTTAAATTCGTCAAGTTCGTTAACGACACGCTTCTGTGCCGCGTGGCAAATTTACAAGACGTTTATTTTCACTGTCCGGGGACTTAAAGACTTCCATTCGATGTTCATCACTGCTGCTATACAACTTGTTGATGAATGCGTCTTTTGCCGTCCCTTCAAAAGGTGCCCTTATACATCAAAGTTATTATTTTTGTGACAGCATTCTGAAAAAGGAGGGGGAAAAAAAGTCTGAACGTGATTATTTGCCTCCTCACATCCAGTGCAATTTAATGGAAAGCGACAACCCAGTTAAGCAGTCTTTGGCAGGCAGGTTTTCACCGCCTAATTCTGGCCCGGCATCAGGATTTAAGCCTTCACCCCTGTGTGTCATGTCAGATTTACTTTTTTGTCCCTGGGATCAAAAGTGGGTTTCCACACCGCCTTCTTTGGAGGTGGGGAAAGTATTCCCGGCCTTTGCCCTCATCCCCAATGACTTCAAAGCAGCTTGTTTTTCTAAGCCGGTGTATGCTGCCTGCGCGTATGTAGCACTCTTGTGCGCAAATAATCAATCAAATTCTCTCCGAGTTGAGCCGTCCGTCAGATTCACACGTTTGCGTTTCTCACTAAACCTGGAAAGCATTTTTCCTGCAATTGATTTCTGTGCGTTTCGACACGAGGGCACGCTTGACGTTTGCCTCGGCGGTGAAGATCTGTCCAAAAGAGCGAAGGATATTGAGTTTGTTTTGGCTTACGAAGGAAGCCCACAGATGTGCGCCGCCACTTAAGTGATAATAATAACGGTTCGTACTGGTAGCAATCAGCCAACGAGGGCCTTTGAGTCATACTGTTTCCAATGCCAACCCACAGAATGTCCTTAGAGGACTTTGTGAGCCAAGTTTAGTCCGTTTGGAATAAAAAAACAAAAAAAAACAACCATTATAGAATGTTAATAATTGCTTATGTGAACAAGGGGGAACATGTTTGGTTCTTAGGCAACATTCGAGTTGGATATGTCAATACATTTCCCAAAAAGGTAGCCGATATCCTGCTTTGTTTGGCTCCCCGGCAGCTAAAGATAATACGAGAAGAGAAAGCATGTCAGCGCTTTGAGAGATTAGTTGCACAATAGATTTTTGTCTGGTGAAATCGGCCTCCATGGGTTCGACGTGCTGAGTCCGAAAGACAGAGCATGGTGACTTTCTGCTTTGTGGGCTCTAGCAGTGAGTGGATCGTGCTTTGGTCACTTGTGCCGCTGTGTTGCGCGCCAAGAATTGTGAAAATATGATGGTGGGTTTTGAAGAATTTTACTTTTGGGTGTGTGTGTTGGGAAAAAAAATGCAGTCATTCGGAGGGGATCCCCAAATTGTCAACTTAAAATAGCGCAAATACAACATTATTGGTAAGAAGCGCAGTGTGAGCAGTAAACCCGGTCATGTACTTTAGTAACCATTTTTTTCAGAGATTTATTTCTTATGAAGCATTTTAGAGGTGCTCGAAGTGCTCATTCCATTTTTTTTTTTTATGATAATCCCACAAAATGGCCGCCACTTGTAATGTTGCCACTAAAACGACTCTGACTTGTATCAAAATGGATTCTTATGTCAAAAGTGAGAAAAAGCTCAAACGAGATTGTGTAAAGTTGCAGTTAGAGAAAGAAAATACGCGGGTGTGCTGGAAAATATCCCAGCGATCTTCATGCCAGCCAATCACAGGGAACACATTGACTAACAACAAATCGCGCTCACAAACACTCTTAGGGACAATTTAGAGTGTCGGATCAACCTACCATGCGTGTTTTTGGAATGTGGGAGGAAACCAGAGTACCCGGAGAAAACCCACGCAGACTCGGTGAGAACATGCAAACTCCACACAGGAAGGCCGAAGCTGGACTCGAACCTGGAACCTCTGTACTGTGAGGCCATCATTCTGCCCGAAGTAAGAATACAGTCCAATCGTGTTCATTCTTCCAGCGCTTGTTTTGCATTGCGCTTGATAAGAAAAACAATTTCCATGCATAAAATGTGTGCTGTGAGGCTGGCGAGGACAGCTGGTTGTGTGGCCAGGGACGGAGTCGGTGTGCATGAATGCGCAGAACGCCTCATTAGCTTGCCTTGCGCTCGAGTCTTTTGATGTGGAATCTCAGTCAGTTTTCATGGGAAAATGAAGGAATTAGTCGTCTTCCCATTGTTGTGCAAATGTTTATTATTCTCCCATTTGCCGAAATGATTTGATTGAATACATGACAGTTGTGTAAAAAATAAAAAGTCGTCTTTCCCCATTGACAGCAACGCAAATGCCATTCATCTGCTGCTATTAAGAGCTGTCGGTAGTGATGGGTAAATGAAGCTTTAATTCTGCTTCATGAACCAGTTGTAGTATTTTTGGACTCCACTAGATGGCACTCTTGGTGCCGAAAGCACACTGACTTGCCATTTTTGAAACTCTTTATTTAAAGCAACAGCGCCATCTACAGGACTAAAAAATACAACAACTGGTTCATGAAGCAGATTTAAAGCTTCATTTACCCATCACTAGCTGTCGCTAACAAATCTTTTAAGGATGGATTATTTCGATTACCCAATAATCGTGGCGCCGACCATTTTCTTCCTCCGGAGTCAAAGCAAAATATCAGCCCAACAACGGCTCGCATCTTGCCAAAAAAAAAAAGTTGTTCCCACTTGCGTTGAAGTGGGAGTGTTGCTTGTTAAATGTCGAGACATTTCGAAGATCATTACAGTCCTGATTTACCTCGAAAGAAACGGGACTGGTGATTGAAAATGAATAAATGCTGTTGGAATGACATTTCAAAATGGCATTTTCATATAAAATCACAAGACTTTTGGACTTGAGCCAGACGTGGGCTTTTTCTTATCAAGGCTAGTATTCATTCTTTCTCTCTCACTCTCTCTCACATTGTCTCTCAGAATATCTGTTGTACACATAAAAAAAAAAACATAAAAAACGACAAGGCGGTAGCCTTTGGGCGAAAGCACAAAGATAAAACGTATTGTTTGAAAGTCTGTATTGGGAAAAAAAATCTGTTATTTATTTTTCGGCGCCCACAGTGATATATCTCTCAAGTATTTAACTGTGACTAAAGTCTGACAACTATATTGAACTCTGATGCCTTCTTTCTTTTTTTTTTTTCCTCAATGCCCCCTCTTGTCTGTACAATTGCAATCGTTCTTATTTGTGCTTGGATGTACATATTCGTTCACCAGGTGATCACGCATCATATTCAATTTCCCGTTGGAGCGGAAATGCTGCTAAATCATTTATCACTCAGATGAAAGAGGGAGCTAATCTTTTGGCTACGGGAATGCGAAGATGTATTGGGTCGGAAAAAAACAAAAAAAAACAAAACAAAAGAAGAACGAATTGCAAGCCACATCGCAGTTTGGCAATGATGAATGTGATAGCTCTCCACACAAGAAGTCTGTAGTGCTCTGAGGATGGGAGTTATTGGGCCATGCAGTGCCTCGTTGGAAATGTACCTGAAATTTCCATGTTTATAAAATCGCAAATTTCACAAGAAGTTAATTGAACGAAATGAATGAATGAACCAAGATGATTAGATTGAGATGATGTTTTCATGCACTTTGTTTTCCGGACTATAAGATGCACCCGCATATCAGCTGCTGCAACTCTTTTCTAATTAAAAAAAAAAAAAAAAAAAGAGATATACGAACCGCACCAGACTATAAGCTGTAGTTTCCTATTTTGAAAAAAAAAAATCACTTGTTTACTGCATGTACAGTACGGTTTTGTACTGCATTCATTCATTAATTTTGCTAATTAAAACAGAACAGACCAAAGAAGAAAAAAAATTATTTTATTTAGCATATTTTCTGAACTATAGAGCGCCCCCTGCTGGTGAAATAAAAAGCCACACCGCTGTATTAGCCGCATGGTTCAAAATCGAGGAAAAAACTAGCGGCGTATATTCCGGATAATATGGTACACTCCACTAAGAAGCGGCTTATAGTTCGGAAAATACGGTATTTGTTTCAATATGATTGGCTAGCAGTACAACGTGACTGACTGGCAGCGATTAATCGATAACAAACCGATTATCAAATGAATTGATCATTTCTGATAATCGCTCAATGTAAAAGTGTTGAATCAAAATAAAAACAATTATTTTTACTTTGAAAAAAACATGATCAACATTTTTGTCGATTTAATAATTTGATTCATACATCGCGTTGTTGTCAAGGCGTAACTCATCCAAGCGGCTGTGGTGAAGAAAAGCAAGTCAAGCTTATGGATAAAAAGTCAAATATAAAACGACCTACGAACAACTAACCTTGCGAGAAGCCTCTCGGAACGATTTTTCACTTCATATATTATTCCCCTCTGCAAATGTGCTTCGCCACACACACAGAATCGGCAACGTAACCGGCGAGGGTGTTAAATGCAATTGTCTAATGACACCAGACGGGATGAAGTGTGTCTTCATAGCTCAAATACCGATTCTATTTAAAGGATTTACATCCAATAAGAATCATTTATGTCGTCCGTCAAAGCGCATTACTCTCGGTAGCTTCTCGTTTGCTAAAGCTTCTCCTGGAAGGTGTAGTGGGTGAGTAATCTTTTCTGTTGTTTTGTCCTCCTGCACAGCGCAAACGCAGATTGTGCGAACTGTCGTTGGCCCGACCCTTGTGCGTAAACATATTTCTGCCGCAAATTCTGTGCTCGGCGTTCGTTTGCCAAATCTGATGTGCGTGTGTGGGTGCTCTTGATTGAAAGGCGAGGTGACCCTGCGGCAGCAGTCGTAGCCACTTGACGCCGCTACGAGGTGCTTCTCTTAATGAGGCTCGGGATTGTCGTGTTTGGGCTAATGATGGACAGGGTGGCAGTGAGCATGTGTGACTTTTTCTGTTTGGGGAAAAAAAAAAAAGACCTGCTGTCGGGCATGTCTGGAAGAAGGCTTTTCAGCTGTTGAACGCAATAAAAAGTTCACCACAAGTGATAAGAACATTTTGCAGGATGCTTACAGGGAACATTTTAGGAAATGGGCCATTTGCGGGGCTGCGATATGCGATGTACGTTCTTCAGATTCAGCCCGGAGGAATTGTCTCACAACGGGACCCTCTCGGTGTGTTCATGCCATGTCTACTTAAATTGAATATAGCCGAGGCTCAACAAGCTTGTCGAAATCAGATTGGATTGGATTTGAGTACATTTTGCCCCGAGGAGAAAGTCAAACTGTGGCCATTAGCAAACTTTGCAGCAATGTTTTAGTTCGCAGTTTCTCAAGTGTCTCAAAATTGTCATAAAACTAACTAGGGCTGTGAAATTATTATAACACTCAACGTTTATAAAACAGTACTCATCGTAAATCGTTTTTATGAACATGGCCGGAGGGTTGAGGCAGGAAGGCTACCCAGATCGCGGCCCGAGGGTGGGGGACTGACCAGCAAAAAAGGGTCAAATGCCCAGCTCTGTATATTCTTAAATATGAACACATTTTTCCTAGATTTTGAACCATGCGGCTAATACAACGGTGCAGCTTTCCCGCGGATTTTTTCTTTCACCATTAGGGGGCGCTCTATAGTTCAGAAAATTCACTCAATAAATCTTGATTTTATCGAAATATGCATTTTACATGAAACTGATCACCGTATCGTACTAAAGAAATTTCTCAGGCAGAACATGCTAATTTGCATTTATAACCACCATGAACGTGTAAAAAGAAGTTATGCTTAAAACTACTACCTAAACATTTGCTATTTGGAGATTCAGAAAGAGGAAGTTTTGCTGGAGTTGACATCACCTTATGCAAATAACCTCCAAAACACACACACACACACACACACACACACACGCCCCTGCACACAATAACAGCCTGTTTGCAGCGATATGGCATGAACAGCCACATGACAGCAAGCTGACAATCCAGTTTTTAGGGCATTTCTTCCAAAAAATGCTGCTCTGTTCCCTTTCGCTCACTATCGCAGCACACTTTTCCTTTTGCATCAACAACTTGATTCAGAGTTAGTATTTTAGAGATTAGTGTTTGTGTATAACAACGTTGTGCAACGAACAGAGTACACATAAATAACGGTCATAATAAAATAATATATAATACATATTTATTTAATTCGACAGACTATAGATAAGTTCAGTGCTTAACTCATTCACTGCCATTGACGGCTATAGAAGTCAAAAATGTCATTTTTACCTTTGCTTGAAAGATTAAATCAAAATGGCAATATTCAGGGAAAAATATCACAATCCGTTCCCCGCGAAGATCCTTTCCAAATAAACCACAACAAAGAGGATGTGCACTGCTCACATTACAGACATGAAAGAGCTTAAATTTGTAAATTACAGTTGGGGGAAAAAAAGCACAGTCGCTGAACAAAGCACACTAAGGTAAGCACTCATGAATTTTGAGGGATATTTTTAACAGTCAAAACTGAACAAAAACGCAATGGTCATTATTATGGTTTATCTGTTAATTGATCGTTAATGTCTGGGAAAATGGAGTGCATTTTATTTTATTATTTATGTTTTTTATTATTTAATTATTTGTGAGTTTTCTACTCCATAAAGTGTCCAAAGCTCCACATTATTTTATTGTATTAAACAAGAGCGTCTGCTTCCCAAGTGGTGTTCTTTTAAAGATTTGAGCCTTATCTCAAATTAGCTAAAAGGTTGTTAACCTATTGATCTCTAAATTCTGAGTTTTTAAATTGAAATGTTTTTCCTTTCCTTTCACTATCTTACTTTGAAGAATATCTGAGCGATGAAATGGATTTTCTTGATTTGACATCTTTAGAACCTTTTACTGGATTTGAAGCATCGAGGTGTAGCGGTTAGCATTTCCATGTCACAACCGCAGCGTTCCCTAAACATGCATTTTATCTTAACCGCGGGTTCTAAATTGCTCATCGGTGTGAAAGCGAGTGTGATTGGTTGTTTGCTTGCGCAAGAACTGTGATTGCAGATTAAATGGATCCCTAAAAAGATGTGATTTACAATCACACAGTATTCTTGTTGTCTCGGAGCAGAACTCCAATTTGGTTGAGCAAAGACGCAGCCTTGTCATGTGTTTCCATCCAAGCAGCTTTCGCAGCTCCCTTTTGAGCTCCGAAAAAAATCAAAGCAATCAGCATTTGAATCCCTTCGTAAACGAGCCACATCAAGTCAGATTCATATGCACGGCTGGTTGTCATTCCTCATCTTTTGTTTTGAATGCGGGTGTCCTGGTGTGCCTCATTGACGAATTAGCCTGCGGTTGACTGACAATACATCTCACGTGTGCTCCTTTAAAAAGAAGACTGGAAACGGGAATGCATCGGTGCTTTGGATTTCTCTGAACTATTAATGCAACGTCAGAAAATCAGGATTAAGATTTGACGTAGACAAAGCTGATTATAGCCGTGGCTGCATCCAACATAGCGAGTTCAACGTTGTTTTGCTCGACACTTTGTACTTTTGACCCCAGCATCAATCCCGATGCTCAAAACGAAACCAGCTTTTTTCAGGTTCCATACTGATGTGTCACAAATAGAAAGGTAATAACAACCTTCTCAACGGTATTTATTGTATTTTTGGGCTGAAACATTTCATCAAATAAAGCAGATCGAAAGAAGAAAAAAACATCGATAGCTAATTTAATATCGCGTACCGCCTTCTAGTCCGAACTGATTGCTTGTTGTCAAGGGTTGACAAAGCCGCCGGTTTACTTTCAATCGCTTTATTGAACAAATGGGAACAAAAAGAAAGGTCAACACAGCCAACTCTACACTCTTATTCGCTGTCACCCACGTCACTCACCAGGCCAGGCCGGACATTTCAAAGCCCCCACGCACACAAATATTATTGTAATATTTGGTTGAATAATTGTAAAAGTATTTGATTTTTTTGTGTTTTCCACTTTCAGATTTGAACTTTATTTCAGTGCATTATAGGACTGCAACTAACGCTTATTGTAACAAGTCGATTCAGTTAATTAGTTTGTCGATTAATCAATGAATCGGATATTTTTTTTTTATTTTCATCCCTTCATTCAAAAACAAGAAATTATTTCAAATTGACTGTGAAGAAATTGCGCAAAAAATAAATTTGATGAATGATTCTGTGACCCATTTGGTCCATAACATGTCAGAAAAATGTTACAAGTGTGGGCAAAAGTTTTATTTTGGCCTAGTTTCACGATGGAGCGTAGAAATTGGATATTTACTGTTGAGAAGCTGAAATTCAGACATATTTAATTAAAAAAGAAAATTCTAAACGATTATCAAAAAATACTAATCGATTAATTTGACGCGCCATTAGTTGTTGATTAATCATCGCACGATAGTCTGTAACTCGGTTTCATGTGTGCATGCAAACTCAGGCTGTGCGCTTGCTAATATTAGAAATTCTTCTGTGCCGTGTTCCTCTGGGAAGGTGACAAGGCACAGGCGGATTTCGGAGAGCTCACCAGGACTGATTAATACTTTTTGATATAGATGTTATAATGCAATTCATTTAATCTACTTGAAATTACTTTTTCGACTTCATATTCAGGGTTATTTTATACTTTAAGTCCAACATTGACATTCTCCAAGCTGCCCTTTCCCCGCCCCCCACATCTGCACTCTGAGTTCCATTTCATTCAGTATACTTTAAATTCAGTCAAAGAGGACTTTTGTAAGAAATTCCAAGGAGTGGCCAAGTTCTGAGGTCACTAGAGTGGACCACGTGTCGCATTGAGTCAGGGTGGGGTCAGTCTAAGACTGTTCTTGGCCGACTGCGGATTACAGCTTGGTGAAAGAAAAATCAACAGAAAAGCAGCACTGTTGTATTCGCCGCATGGTTCAAAATCTAGGAAAAAAGTAGCGGCTTATCGTCCGGAAAATACGGTACTTTTTATTGGTTTGCTTTTCTTTTAATGTCTCACGCTTTTTTTTTTCAAATGCTTTTAAATGTACTTTTCAGTTATGTGAAGCGCATTGAGTTAGCTTGCGTATAAAATTCGCCTTATAAATAAAGCAGACTGCCTTGCCTCCACATCTGCTGCACGAAAAACTGTCCTGGCCTTCACTAAACATGCCGCGTTTTAAGAAATGACAGTGTAATTCCGCCATCTAGTGGCCATAAAAATAATTGCACTCAGCGACGTTATGAAAAGCCGACGTTTATTTCAACATTTACACAATTCCAGAGTGACTTTGCACGGAGCAACAATCGCGACAATGTTAGATGACTCGACACGATGCAATTTGCCAATGACGTGCCCTTATTTGCTCAGAGGTGACGCGAACGACTTGTGGCCAAACTAGCTAGCTAATGTGGCAAGCTAACACGCAAACTTGACGATTAATAGATCTGTGGCCAATTGATTCCGGTTGACAAATTTTAAACGTCCACATCAATGAATATAAATAAATAAATCAAATAAATAAATATACTCTCTTGCATTTTGAGATCTTTACTTGCCAAAAGTATGAAAAAAACAAGTTAGCCTAACCTACTTTAATACTTGTCAAGTTTATTAAGAAGACACAAAAAAATCACACACTCAGAATTTCTTTTTGGTGCTTTTAGTTTAGGTCTTGCGAGACGTCAAATTTTGTGTTTAAAAAGTTTGAATCGTGCAATTAGCCGAGTTGTACGGCCTCAGGGGCTTTCAAACGTCCCCGCTTGTCTATAATCGGACGCTAGTTTGTCTCTTTGTTTAGTCCCAAACGAGGTCGTCTTCTACTCTTTTGGGAATTTATGCAGTCCTAAGGTATTAACCTAATTATAGCCCGTGAAAAAAAAAAAAAATCACAGCCTGGGTTTCTTACTCCGCCTCTCTCACCTACGTCTTTGTTTAGCTCCTCAAACTGCAAGCGGGCTCGACAACGCAACGGCTGCTTCTCGGCGGGCAGGTCGATAGGGGTTGTTTGGTTCCGTCACATTTGAAGAGAAACAGAAATGTTGACGAGCCAGTCGGTTGTGTAGCTACGGGACGGCCGCAGCTTGACAGCGGCATTGTCAGTTGAGGTTCTCAAGGCGGTTTTGGGCGGCTAACCTTGCAATGTTATGTGGAGTCTGGATCATCTATCATGGGGAATTTCAAAGGTAGGATCAGAACTCACGCCTTTTTCACCACTTTTCTACGGGCGTGTTTGGACTACTAAGAGTTGACAGATTATATCCACACAAAAGTTATCATTCATTCAGAAAAGGAAGAATGTGCGTTTTTGTCTTCTGGCTTGTTTTGGTTCACGTGAAAGCTCGGAGAGTGTAAAGTGTCTGTGTTAGCCATCAGTAGACGCCCAATTTCTTCTAGCGCTCTGTATAAAAGTCACCATTGGTGTAGTGGTTCACTTGATGTCCGTGAAGTGCACAGCAAGCACAGGAGCTGCTGTCAGCCACAGCTCACACTCACACTCAATAACTCACACGCAGTCTCGTGGATATCAAACGTGCATGCATCTACACGGCGGCTATATTGTGTTCAGTATTTTGTAGGGCTGATTAATCGTCAAGCCTATTATATCGGCTGATATTAGGCCGGAGTTTTGCCGATTAAATGGTGATTATAATCTCACTTTCTCATGAAACTGCAAATGTTGTTCGGTAGATGTGGCCAGGAAGTAAAGATATGCGTGTGTGACGGAAAGTTTTACTGTGTGAATTACTTCCTTCTCGATCCTCTCGTGCGCCCATTAAGACGCAATGTCTGTTGGTCAATTTTTATTGACGAGTTTTATATTCATGCTTAGTGTACGCTGGTCAACTGATTTTTACTGATGCAAGTAAAATTTTTTGCATTGCTTTCCGAAACTGTCCTTGTTTTTCTCTCTAACACATCTGATTTTAATAATAATAATAATAATAATTACGTAATAATAATTACATAATAATAATTATATAATAATATAATGGCAATACTATAATATTTAATATAGGAATATTTATTCATTAAAGCGTCAAAAGTATGTTTTGGGACAAAATTTGCTGTTGACCACTATTCTTAGTGTTGAAAATGGAAGTCTCTCAAAGCACATGGCAATATTTTCAACACAACTCTCAAAGGCGACATGTTTTGACATGTCAGAGGGCGTCCCTGGTTTGGATTTTGAAGTCATCACTTCATGACAAAGAACATCAAGGATTAGAAGAATGTTTTGCCGGTAACGTGTTGCTTATTTTTTGCCTTGCATCTTTGGCTTAAATCGGAATTAATCAATTCATGTTTATGTGCCTAAAAATTCCTCTTTCTTGTGAAGTCAAACATGTACTGGAGGATAATGTACTAAAGATGAGGGGTCATAAAATATTATTTTAGTCATAAATCTACATTTTTTAACTTCATCTGAGTAATCAATTCTAAAACAAAATTGCCAAATATTGAAATCGGCATCAGTCTAAAAAAATATCGCTCCAGCCCTAGTATTGGTGTAAAAAAAAAGTGTTTCAATAAAATGAAACATATTTTAATAAATGTAAATGATTTTAAAGGAATTCTAACTAACATATAGGCCGAGTCGACCGTGACAGGTTTTAATGACGGAACTTTTTCTTCCAGCTGCGGTGACAACCTTTCTGTCTTCCATTTCCCACTGTGTGTTTTTCTTCACCGTGTGTCGGAGGAGGCGGCAGTCAAATTGAAATTTCCTCGCTGCGTTCTGAGAATGAAGGGCCATGTCATGGTTTTCGAGAGCTGCAGCTCTAGTGAGAAGGGAGGCAGGGAGGGAAATTGTAGGGAGGCGTGTTGCAATACTATGAATGAGCAGGAAAGGAATTTTTGGGAGGCCGCCTCGGTTGTGAATACTCGGTGCTCGTGTCTGTCCTTGAACAACAGTCCTGGCACGTGACTCAAATCGGGTCAGACGACTCGAAATGCTGCCTTGTTGACACACTCCCAGTATACCATCGAAATAGCCGCGGTACCTCCAAATGTATTTCATACCAAGTCCTCCTCTAACTCTCGCTATAAACAAAACGTGTCATGTCTTCACTGTAAACAAGCCGAGCGTCTGGCAAAGTGGCTGTCAGCCCGAGTTGAATGATCTCATCTGTGTTTGGTGTAAGCGCTGGCTTGTTTAAAGTTGGCAGGCGCACATACATGGAGAGGAGATGACCCCTTAAGCCTTTAAAGTAAGAGCTGTCTGCACCCGAATGGACTCACTTAGTCATTCTTTGGAATATCTGGCTGTCTGCTCCCCGACAAGCAATCACAATACGTCAGCGACACAACAAGACTACTAAATGGGCTACGATTACGACGGGCAGCTTTGCTATTTTGTCTGATATTTTTGTATACTTAACACGACCTAACCCAAGGGTGGGCAAACTTTTTGATTGGTGGGCCACAATGGGTTCTAATGTTTGACAGAGGGGCCGGACCAGGAGCAGATGGATGGAGTGTTTTGGTTACCTCACCTCATCGGAGAAAAAAAAATATATTTAATTTTAAATGAAAGTGAACAAAAGCAACACAACATTTTTATGTCTTTGAAAAACCACAGTATTTAGAAAATAAAACATGAACAAGGTTTATTCATTGAATTTTTTTCAAGATCAGTGGGCCGGATTAAAACGTTTAACGGGCCAGATATGGCCCCCGGGCCGTAGTTTGCCCACGCCTGACCTAACCGATTCTCTGAGAAGAAGAAGAGGGGGCGAGGACCAAGGAGAAGTTGCCGTAAAACAGACCAAAATACAAATGTCAGGCATTAGCGTAAAACGTGAATGGAATGTGGATGCTTTAGCTAACGTGTCTGCTTACACTGAGGTTCGAACTTTCGCAAAAGCGAGCTTCATTTGAGGAGCTGCATGACAACGAGACTGACTGATGTGTTAAGCACTTCAATAAAGTTCACCCGAAATCAGTTTTGCTCCCGCTACCTTTTTTAAAAACATACGTTAGCATGCATGCTATCGTATGTTTTAAGCTAGCGTATGTTTTACCATGTTTGCGCCTAATAATGAACAGTACGTTTTTAATACAATGGTTGATATCAAAGCTACCCTGACTGATTTTGTCAATGGACTAAATGATTTGTCTGTTTTAAAAAAAACAAACAAAAAAAAAACGTTTCACCCTGATTTAACAGTTTGCATTTAAATTGAATTGTGCATGTGTTTTTTGGGGGGGGGGTAAAATGTATTTGTCTGGATTTCCTTTTTACACCACCAAACCTGACATTTATTAGCAGTGCGTGGATGTTTTATATGTGCGCTACACAATATGTATTTATACATGAAGATGTTGACAAGCTCCTCCTAAATTGGCACCCTGTCTGCTTTAGTGTTGTAAATCATGTAGCCCACGCTCTCACAAGCTCGGATTTTTGTCTCTAAATCTTTCGAGATGACAGCTGCAGTGCATCTCTCAGGCAGTGAAACTTGTACAATCGATGTCCCCCCCGCCAAAGAAACACACTTTTGTCTGCCGACGCGTCGTCACAGGTGCGTAACTCTGACAAATCCTAAATATGCATCGGCTCAGCGCCTTATTTATTCCACTTGCTCATTTTATCCGTGAACTGCAGGCCAATTTGCATTTGCAGGTGCTTTCCATTTTTATTTCCTTCTTCATATTTTTCCATCTTTTTTTTTTTAAATATACACTGCAACCTTAACTTACAAGTGCCCCAATTTAAGAGTTTAACTTGATCATTTTTTGGGGGGCGGATTAATGGAATTGTAGTTCATTTTAATGAGGGAAATTATTGTGTATTGTCGTATGAAAGCCATATGGCTTTGATTTGCACAGTCAGCGCCTTAAACCCTGACAGTCTTCTGGCCATATGGTGTGTTTGTGTCTGCTTGTGGGTGCGTATTTGTGCCTCGCTGTTCGTGGTGGCGCGTGACGGTTGATGGCTACTTACTCTTCGGTCAATGAGAATCAAGGAGAGGCTGATGTATCCACTAGCTTTGCGATCGATGTGGCTGGTGATCATGCGATTTATTTTTTTTCATTTATTTTCATGTGTGTTCCAGGAGGAATGCCAGTCCCCGAGCAGAGCCCAGTGATGGAGGAGGGGCTTCTGCTGACCTCCCGCAGCCGTTCGACTGGCCGCAGCACGGAGCCGATCAACACGGCCAACAATATCCTGGCGTCTGTCAAAGAACAGGTAGTGTGCCATATTGCTCGTGCCACTCATTGTACACTATTTACAGTGTTTCCCAATGTTTGTTGAGCCGAGGCATACAGTTTACCATATAAAAAAAAATCTCAAGGCACAGCCACAAAAATGTGATTGTTTTAGTCTATGATTTACAAGTTTTATCAAACTATCGTCAAGTTCATCAAATACTACTGTAATTCACATCTTTAGTTTTACATATTAAGGAATCACAGGTTATTTTATTCCTGACATGATTTTTTATTTAATTAATTTAATCAATTTAATTTATTTAAGTAATTTAATTAATTTAATTGTTTAATTTTTTAATTAATTGGCGTATAAATCAGTCATGGGAATTTTATTCTGCCAAATATCTGAATCAGCGTCAAAAATACGTTAGTGTTGTAAAATTGGAACTACACAGAATATTTTGTAGTGTATATTTGACTCCAAAAATGACTAAAATTGTCCTAATAAAATAAAATAAAATATTCAGCGTAAGATTTGCCCTGAAAATTTCACACTTTTACTCTCACATTTTGCTCTATTTATTGGCACCAAATACAGTCTTTTTCGAGTAAAATGTGCTTTAAAAAATATTGTATGGTTGCTAGGTTAGATTAGTGATAAGCTTCAACTGCAGGAAACTTTTGCGTTATATAGGAAGCGTACAGGAACGTAAGTATGTCCTAAATTCCTGCATTCATGCAATCATTCAACAAAGCCTTTTCATGTTACAAAAATAAAATAAATAAATAGTTGTTGCGGCAGAAAATACATGCAATACTACATTCTCAATTGGTTATCCAGTGTTTGTTCTGGATTGTGTCAATTCTGGGAATCCAACATGGTCTGTAACACTTGTGCGCTGTTTATTAACAACGACCGCACCGACGAAAGATTGGATCTTCCTGGAAGAAAGTGGGCTTTGTTTGCCCCAGTAAGGAAAGGAAGGAGGCAGCACCTGCCGATGTCACTTCCTTCCCCAGAGCAGCTTCGCTTGTGGCTTGTCCGGTTGGAGCAGATCTCCGCGCAGCCGAACAGGAAGAGTGGCCAGCCTGCCAGAGTTTTGTGCTTTCCATTGACCTGCCTCGGAGGGGATTCCTCCTGTAAAACAATCGTGAGTTGGAAAAGCACATGAGAGGGTGGGTGAGAGTGAAAGAGAGGAAATGAGATACGGGGCTAGTGGGTGTATTTTTCCCCCCTCTTTGCTTTCGCTGGAGGTTTTCCTTTGATTGTTGAGATTTTCGAGGAATCCCGCTGTCGGCGTAAGCATGCTCCCCCACTTGGATGTAGTTTTGGTGAAGGGCTAAGGGTGTCTGAGGGATTGGTAAGTCTTTTTGCCGTTGTTTTCTCGCGCCTCATTGGCTGGTTTCTCGCCATGGATTTGTTAATTTCCTGCAGTTCTGCTTGACTTTTTTCACGATGTTTCAGTGTGGAATTGTAAGTTTCTCCCACTCATGACTGCAGCAGGCAGACTTTGCCCACATGCCCAAACAAGGGCAGCGGACGCTAACTTTTTATAGCGTTCTTCCTGCTGGTTCATTTCTACTCATTCCCAAATTTTACTTTATATAAATTGGGTAAAATGCTATTTAATTGACATTCAAGGCGCAAATTTTCTTGGCAAAAGGCTTTTTGATTCATGCCTGTTTTGCGAGCAGATAATATTGACAGAATGCCAAAATGTATTTGAGTCATTTCCTACGGAGGATTTATTTTTTTCTAATGTGGTCTTGAGTGGAAAAAGTTTTCAGTTAACGTGTCTGATAGCTTCACCACATTTATTTGGACCAAGTCTTGAATTATTTATTCAAGAAACGATAGTTTCTGGTGTCTCGGTGCTCAATTTGTGCTCAATAAAAAGGTCAAAAGGTTAAAGCGTAAAGTTCAAAGTGAAAAAGGAGTGTGGAATTCCTTAAGAGCAATCGTGTTGGCTTTTCAGTTAATTGTTAACGTCTTGCTTTCATTCATTGCTCCTTCCAAAGAGGAGTGCATGCTTTGTCTAGATTTTTTTATTAATTTTTTTTAGCAAGCAGATTGTTTTTTGTTCTTTTTCATTGACATTGTGACATTTTCATTGATTAGTTTATAATGACTTGGGTGATTATGTTATTAGGCTAACAATTTTAATAATGTCACTGCTGCGGCGGATGTTGCTAATATTTTCTGTTATACGGCAATTGTTATTTTATGACAATTTTGACTTTCATGACAAGGTTGTTGATTTTCTGAATTCTCCAGTTTGTACTGTTACAAACTAGCTTGACCCTTTTTTGCCGGTCAGTCCCCCACCCTCCGGCCTTTTTCATAAAAATAGCGACCAAAAGAAGGTTTAGATATAAAATAAAAAAAAATTTTAAAAAAAAAAATTTAAAAAAAAAAAGATCATGGGTTGGTTTCACCAAAAACACTGGCATTTTTGAAACTGTGACTCTGGCAATTTTTTTCACTTTTATGAGACATCAAACTAAAACCATCATGACTGAGGCTAAGAAAGTGCGTTTGATGGCCCAAAAAAAACAATAATTTCCTGACGTACATCTCATAAATGTGCCACACTGCATAGCTCGACTCCATCAACCCTTGTCATATTTTTTCGGTTACTCGCTTTCCCACTGAAAAATGTGACGAGCACATTCGTCAATGGACAGTTAAGAGTCTACTGGCCGTTTTCCAGTGCTGCATGTACACATCTCTATCTACAGTCGGACATCGAAAGTCATTTGGACATTCCACAATTTCCTGCCCAAAGTGCGCCACAGAAGATATTTTCTCTCTGTGGGCAATAATCTCCTACCTTGGTACGCGTAAGTGAGCAAGCCCCCTAATTACAATCGACTGCCCATTTTTCTCCACTCCTCCGCTTCTTATCTGCCTCCCTCTCCCTGGTGCTGCCGCCGCCGCGACAAAGGCGACGGGAAATCTAGACCCATAAGCATCGTGGCCTCGATTATGGACATGAAAATGGAAGCCCCGGCTCGAGGCAATTACCATGCCAGGGAGGACGAGCGCGGGATGCAGGTGAAGGAGAGTGCTCTGGTGTGCGCTGGAAAAGACAAAACACTTAGATGTGGATGCAGGGACAATGGGAGGGAAGGACAAAAAGGAGAGAGCGGGGGTCTTGATGGAGAATGGCGGCGTTAGATAGGCTGTCACCTCTTAAATGTATTGTGGCAGGCAGCTGTCAATGAAGAGGAAAGCTGAAAATAAGGAAAGAGGAGACAATCTGTGACAAGATGCCGGAGGAGCGTCGCGTCGCGTCGGGTCTGGCGCGACACAAAATCCCCCCAACACCTAACTGTTAATTCTCATGAACGTCAGTGTCATCGTTATCATTCGAATTATCTCCCTGATCACAGCCTCCGGTAGGAAGTATTACATCACGTGTATGGAGTGGAGGACTATGTACAAACACAGTCAAATGTTCCCTCACGGTTCATCTTTTTTGTCGTCGTTATTTGGTGGATTTGCAACTTTATTGTGGATTTTTACCAAGGCCGATTAATTGATTGATTCAAATCAACATTGCAACGTAGCACACTGCAATTTTTATTTTTTTATATACATCAACAGTATATTTAATGATTTTATTTACATAAAATTGTTTATATGTTCAGTGCTTATGGTCAGTCATGGTTCATTCACTTTTATTTATAAGTGTAAGTTTAACCTATAAGACCAAAATATTTAGTGAATCAGATATGGTTTATTGTAATACAGATAAATGTAGTGCTTGTGAAAGTTAAAAAAAAAATCATGGGAAGACGACCTTAAATGGCTTATTAAATCGCAATATTGAAGAGGAAAATCGCAATTAGGTTATTTTTATAAACAGAACAATTAGAAATTTCCATAAACAACAATGGATTTATTCCTAAATACTTAATAAGTTAATGTAGTTGCATTTACTTTTGATTGATACATATTTAATTCCCGCATACTGAGAATAATCATTTTTCATAAAGTGTACAGGATTGGGTGTGGAAGTCGGTATCCAAGTGCCCACTTCCCAGCGGCGTACTTTACATCATCTTCTTGTAGTTCCTCAAAAATGTACTTTGTACTTTGCGTGCGCCGATCTCCTGCACAGCTTCTGCCATGTAGGCCGCGCACCTCTCCTGCGCTGAATTTAAAGGGGATACGTAGTGCTGCTTCGATGCGCCAGGACAAGTCGGGCGTGCTCACTCCCACAAAGGCGCAAACGCCCATTTACACTGCCACGTGTCTCGGAAAAAACACCAAAATAAATCAAATAAAAAAAAATCCACCCATGTGCTCACTAGACTTGGGCATAAAAACAGGATCTTAGGCGTTCTCCAAGGCTATTTTAAATTAAACTGCATGGGCAAATGCGACAATGTGCTTTTTAGGCATTCAGGTGCAAGACAGGGTTGACTTTATGTCATTGTTAAAAACAGCACATGAAACCTTAATGTAAATAAGCAATTCTGTTCAAATTTGCTGCGAAAACATTTTAAATGGATCTCGGCATCAGTGTCCCCTCAAAAACGGTGCTCACATTGTGCTTTTACGTGCAATTATGTGCACAGCAGCGTGAATGCAAATGAGGCAGGTCTAGAAAGACATTTGGTAAGTAGGTGAGTGGGAGTGCATCAACTTTTGCACTTCTGCTAGTTCACTTGTCAACATGTTTTTTTTTTCTCCCAGAAGTGCAACAGCTGCTGTGAACTGCCCCAAGAGATATACAATTTAGAATTTGACCCATATCTTCAGGGGGTGTGTCTGTCAGTCTGTCATGTGACACGTGAATTTACCAAGAATGAAGGATTCGTTCTATGTGTGTTTTGCTCGATCTTTGCTGTTGGAACCGGGTTCTAGTCATTCATCATTGGGTTCAGCAAGCATCAAACATTTGACCTTTTATTTCTTTTTTGCTTTAATTCAATGCACATTGTGCTGCTCTTGTTGTGGCCACCAGTGGGCAGTATAATACTGACATATAGTCTATTAGCCCCTCAGTAAATCTCAGTAATATTCGTTTTTCTTGGCAGAGGATGAAGACTATATGCCTGGCACAGAGTTTTAGGAATCTATAGGCAATCACAAACTTTTGGGGGAGTGTGTGTCTGTTACTTATAGATTTTCGCTATTTGGGACTCGGCTTGGGCTCCATGTACTTTGTGCAGTATAATAGCGGGGGAATGCCGTACTTAAAACCACTTGCACAGGCAATAGAGTTTAGATCAGGCGTGGGCAAACTACGGCCCGGGGGCCACATGCAGCCCGTGAAATGTTTTAATCCGGCCCGCCAAATTTGAAAAAAATTAAATGAATAAACTTTGTTAATATTTTATTTTCGAAATACGGTGATTTTTCAAAGACATATATGTTGTTGTAATGCTTTTGTTCACTTTTTTTTTCTCCGATGAGGTGAGGTGACCAAAACACTCCATCCATCTGCTCCTGGTCCGGACCCTCTGTCAAATTTTAGAACCCATTGTGGCCCGCCAATCAAAAAGTTTGCCCACCCTTGAGTTAGATGATGATGATGACAGATTCAGGTTGACAACTGTGGCTTGTCATTAATTGTTCCACTCCTGGCCTTGAATGATGAATTACACTTTTCGTTTTTTTTTTTTGGTTGTCATGATGATAAAAGCTGTGATGCATTTATTGACACAAAAGCAATTTCCTCCCTCCGGCTCACTTTTATCTGCGACTGCAGCTCTCGACTTTGTCGCCCCCCGTGACCACTACATTAAATGTCTTCCACGCTTGTTTCATTTCATAATGTTAAAAGTCGTTTAGGTGCCTTTCTAGGTGAGGTGTAGTTTGATAATGATGCTTTGGGGTTTTTTTCCGGCTTGGTCTCACGGGCCAGATTTCTTCGCTCATACATCACGCCTGGCTTTCTGCCCCTCAGTGCTGCAGAAATCCTTTAACCTCTGCTGTCATTCTCAAATGGAGTCCATCGCTAGTTGGGATGCGTCTGCCACACTGCAATGCGGGGGAAGATTGTTCAAGCCCGTATAAGCCACCGCAATTTCTTTCTTTGCGTGTGAGATACAGTTTCGATTGTTGTCTACTTGGGATCTCCCATCCTCACGTTCCACAATGAACTATGTGTGACTTTGAGTAGATTTAAAAGGCGGGGCCTGGCATGGTGAGTGACGTGGGTGCCAGCCAACGAGTGTTAGTTTTAGCGAGTCTGCTTGTTGAATGCTGTGGCTTATCCTGGCCTGTTTGTTTCGATTGATCTGAATAATTCTTGCAGACCTTCTCTTAATTTATATTTTGGCTCGTAACAGAAAGAATACAAAAATAATAATAATTGGCCAATCAACAGCCTATTCATGCCGACATGCACATTTCCCATGTTTGTTTCTGTCGTCATTTATGATCCTGTCACATTCGTCATACTCTTCCATAACTTTTGATCAAATCAGCTTTGCACCAATTAATTAAAGACAACATGGAATGAAACCCACGAAACAATTATGTTCGAATTTAACAGTATGAGCCAGTGTACATCAATAGAAAAACTACGAAAATTGAATTATTTGGATGCTTTTTTTCCTTAAACGTGACATTTAAGGTTGCCGAGACCTTTTGAGTGTGCTGAATCAGCAGAAACAAGAAGGCGCTAGAGGCATTTCACACAGCTCTCTTGTATTGTCAGCATCCATGATGATGAAGCGTGTCCGTCGCGTGGCTTGGATGCCGTGTCGTCATTTGTTTGTTTGAGGACACAAGGGTGTTACAGGATCTGAATCAGCTCTAGTACCACGGACAAATGTGGTAAATAAAGGCGTAGGGGGGCCCTGTTGGTACAGGCGAGCTGGCTTGTCTATGCGATCGTCTTCCGATGTAAGCCTGATGCCGATCGAGGATTTCTGTACTATTGTTAAGTAAGCGTTCCATTTGTTTAATGGCTCCTCTGGCCGTAGTTGGAAATGTGCGTTAAGTGCTACAGTTTGCAATTTGCAAATTCTTCGTGTCCCTGTTTTCTTTGGCCAAGGTTCATTTTTTTTGCCACATCACCCACCGCTCAAACAAGCTCATTAAGAACATGTCGAAACTGCATTCGTTATAGCTTATAGCCAAGGGAAGAGTTTAAGCAGACGCTAATGAGCTTGATTCAAAAAAAAAAAAGGAAAAAAAAACCTCAACATGACATAGGGCACGCAATTACGCATACAGTTGTTTTTTCCCTCGAAAGCAACACATGATTAGTGATAGACCGATTTTTTCAGGGCCGATATTCATTGGTTGAAATAAAGTGTCAAAATTTTTAAAAATAAAAAATCCAAAACTAACCAACTTTAATCATTTACGACATGTTAAAGCTTTTTTAGATCTTAGAAAATAGAAAACTTAATTTTAAAAATCTAACAAAAAGTGTTCCACTGCATGCAAACATCTCTTTAAAGTTTACTACGGCAAATAGTTTTCTACTAATTGTGAGTTGTAGTAGACTAACATTCATAAAAATTTCGGCAAAGTCTGTTGTTGTGCGTGTGACTCCAGGTGAAAAAGCAAACAGGCAGCTTACTGCTGATTGGCTGCTACCCACTGCACAAGGAACCAATCAGATGGTGCTGTGGGCTGGCCGATCTGCTTCTGCAGGCAGAGCCACGAGCACATCGCAGAAAGAGAGAGGAGTAAAAAATAAACCATCTTTTAATTTATCGGCCTTGAAAGTGATTAAAAAGGCCGATGCCGATTATCGGCAAAATGGCAAATATCGATCCCGATAATCAGCCCGGACGATAATCGGTCTATCGCTATAAGTGATAATTAATTTTCATTCATGTTGCTGGAATAGTTATTTTCCTATTCTCACATTTTTTTCTACGCTAACTTATCACATTTAATGACGCATAAATCTAAAGAAAGTGTAGTTACAAATGTTAACATAAAACAAGTCCTTCTCCCTAGCATAGTTTGTAGACCAAATAAAATTCTTATATGGATGGATCATTGCCCAAATAAAAGTGTATAGAAATTAAAATAAAAAAATCGCTTTTGCCACGGCGTCTTTGCAATGCTAAACTGCAGTTCACCCCCCCCCCTTTTTTTTTTAAGCCCCTGGGAAACTTTGATTGTGGAGCAACCACAGCCTGCAGCCTAGGCACCACTTATCTACTGAGGTGATGGAGATAAGCACTCTGGAGAGACGTTCGACGGGGGAGTAGGCCCATTCCGTTTTTTTTATTTTTTATTTTTTCATTGCGGAGGGCAACCCCAAAGAACACTGCAAAGTAAGTGCAGAAAAGTAGCTCGGTCCAAAGCGTTATCAAGTGACCTTCCCAAGTCTCCTCACAGCGGAAGAGCTGCACCACGCATGGTTCGTTCGCGCTGCCGATTGGGGCTCAGAATGGTAACGGTCTGTTGAGAAGGCGTTTTCATGAGAGGGCTGAGGATCCGGTCATCTGTTCAGAGAACCCTGGTGAGGGTGGCCAGAAAAACTGCTGTCAGTATTCTGGGTCTTTACTGCAGAGTGTCAACATGTGACATGGAAGATGGAAAACGACGCTAGTAAAAGCCACAATGACGATAAAAGGCAATTAGCAAAATGCCGGGTTCGACACGGCTCTCGAAGCAACAGAGCCATTTAGGCCAAATGTCACATCCGCGAAAGGTGCTTGGTGTGGCCGGCGTGTCGCCGATGGAGCTGTGATTCTTTATCATATATGAGGTCGTGAGGAGCAAATAATTGTTTGGGAATACGCTTGATAGCTATATTTAGCTGATTTCATACACACAACTAAAACATTTCTTTGGATCAGACGATTGCAGATAATCGGGACAGATTATCCGAGGTTGTTGGGTGTGTTGTGTTTTTCATTGATCCACTTGGAAAATGGTTTGAGGGAGACTATTGATTTTTTTTTTTTTTAAAGATTTGAAACTTGATATGTATGGTCCATTCAGGCTGTATTGTGTAACAGAACGAGACCTGATCAAGCCTGTTGTCATAAATCTTTAAAGAAATAATCCTGGAAGATTATCTTGATGTGTGGAGTGTGTGTTAAAAAGTTTTTTTTTTTTTTTTTTTTTTTGTCGCTGATCGGCTTGGAAAATCATAAAAGTCAACCCCGCAAAAGAAAACCTCCAGCGTGTTTTTGTACTAGTTTTGCAACGGGCAAAAAGAAAATTAGAAAAAGTCCCGATAAGACCTCAACGTGTCTCTCAGGTCATTCGCCACAATAAAAATTAAAGAATTTTTATTTATTTTTTTCTATGTCGTGTGAGAGTTTTTTTTTCACATTTTTAAAATGTATTTAAATGTTGAAGATGATATTTACGCCCTTATTTAAGAACAGACTGTTACTTTAGAGATAACAGTATATTTGTATTGTGACTTGTAATGTCAGCTTTTTGTTGCCTGTGCAGAAAGAAAAGGCCAGATAATTACTGTGTCTTCTATTATGGCTCTGATGTGTGAATTTTCTTTTTGTGTGTGTAGACGAGGCTATTGACTCCTCATTTGTCAAATCTGTCAATAGACGCATGTAACGCTTACTCAGACAATCACGTATGACTGACCTTCACACCTCCTCTTTCTTTGTTGTGGTGTGCACGCAGGAGCTCCAGTTTGAGCGGCTCACGCGGGAGCTGGAGGTGGAGAGGCAGATTGTGGCCAATCAGCTGGAAAGATGCAGACTCGGGGCAGAATCGCCCGGTGCTGGAAGCAGCAGGTAATGAAACGATTTAGCACACACAAACCAAACACATGGCGTTTTTTTTTTCTTTTTTTTTTCCCGCTCATCCTTCACTGCTATTCTGAGGTTTACACCTTCTGGCATAACCGCAACCTGAATGTTGTCCTTTCTGTAACTTTACTCTTTGGCATGATTTTGAGGTGCATTGGATGGGGTAAAAAAAATTAAAATACAGCGATACCTCACTGTTGAAAATTAAGATTGTACCACTCATTTTTTGTTGCGATAATTCTGCACAATTTGGCAAAAATGGGTTCATTGCATTTGCTTCGAGGTGTTCATTTATATAGTGAGTTCAGTAAAATGTGGAGAAGATTTTAAAAGTCGAATGAGGGTGCTGTGGTAGATGTAGCGTACTTTATTCCGCTGCTGGTCTGACACCTAAAAATAAAAAAGGCGAATGAACATTTTACAGTATATTTAAGCGGCGATATTTCCAATTAGTATGAAAGTCAGAAATTTGGCATCACCGTACTATGTAGTATTCATTAACGAAGTCCGTTAATAAATTGGAGCAACACGTTCCACCATCGAGGCTCGCTGTTCCTGTCCCTCCTAAATCGCATTTTTAAGCATTTTTTTTTTCAATAACTTGCCTACCGCGAATAGCGAAAATCCACCTGATAAGGTTTTCTATTTTCTATTAGACAAGGCTGTCCTGAAATGAAGTGCCTCGCCTCACTTCAACATAGTTCTTTCCTTAATCCTAAAATGTCGACTCTATCAGACATGGTTTTGCGTTAGCATAAAACTATATATTTTTTTCAGTGAATCATCAATCAGATAGTTTCTGTTTGCGTGTGGTAGGAATTAAGAAATATTTTCACATGGACTCTCTGTATTGCGTCTTTGTCATATTACAGGTGGTTCTGGTTCTGTATTTGTTGACAACAAAGTACATAAAAGCTTACTGTAATCCTTATGGCTGATGCCCTTCAGTCACAGCTGCTGTTTGTTTAGTTGAGCTGAAGGCTGCGAGGTGATACGTTTGAGCTAAATACAACGGTGTTTGTGGTGAAAACGCTGAGCCAGTGTTGTTGCGCGCGAACACACATTGTCGTGCCGTGTTATTTGCTTGTGGTGGCAGTATTGATAATGAACTTGTTGCGGGGATCTGTCACCTCTGTGTAACAACTGCGGTACAGATGTCCGCGAACAACACAGCTGTGGCCCGGAATGTATCATGCGTCAATGACAAATGACACAAAAACGAATGATAGCGCACCAAAATGTGCCCGCCGATAGGCATGGTTTTTTTTGCGGTTTTAAAATGTTAAAATCTCAAAGCAGCTTCAATCGTATGTAGCTAACAAGATAATATTATATTAGAATTAAAATTAACATTTGCAACTAACTACGAGAGTCCACAATTATGAAATCCTTTTTAAAAACTTGCTACGATTGAGATAGCTAGCTAGCTAGCATGGCTAACATGGTTTTGTTGCTGCTCTGACGTTGCTTCACAAAGCAGAAAAGTTTACAGAAGTAACTACTTATTTTCTAGGTAAGTTCTTTTATTGTCATTCACCACATTTCTATTTTAATTAGAAAAACCTTTTTTTTTTTTTTTAAATGGATTGCTCCACTGATTTGTTGCAGAAGGAACTGGTCAGCTGTCAAAGGGAATTTAGATGCTCAGTTTGCTCGTCATCGTTTTAATTATTATTACGACACTCGTGGCTCCAAGACAGGTGTGGGCAAACTACGGCCCGGGGGCCACATGCGACACGTTAAACATTTTAATCCGGCCCGCCGAACTTGAAAAAAATTTAATAAATAAACCTTGTTAATGTTTTATTTTCTAAATACTCTGGTGTGTCAAACACCGATATTTTGTTGTAATGGTTTTGTTCACTTGCATTTAAAATTAAATGTATTTTTTTTCTCCGATGAGGTGAGGTGACCAAGACACTCCATCCATCTGCTCCTGGTCCGGCCCCTCTGTCAAATTTTAGAACCCATTGTGGCCCGCCAATCAAAAAGTTTCCCCACCCCTGGTCTAAGACCTTTTAAAAAGAGTTAGGGAAATAATGTTTGCTTTTATGTAGTATAAAATTCTTTTTGTCTGCTTGGCGTGAACGGTCACTTTGTGGATGGCTGGCAACATTACATAACATTTTTTTTTTTTAAACTTCTGAGGTCCTACTTTACTGCTTATTTCACTTGTGTTCGGAGGGACACAAAAAAAAAATCACTAATCCAAACTCCAAACTAAATTTGTTAAACATGAGGACAAAGTTTAACTTTGGTGTGACAAGCCCTGAGGCATCCCAGCATTTGCAGTACAATCGAAACCATTTGCATGATGGCTTTCTCATTTTGTAAAGGTAATGGGTGTCAAATAGCGTTAAAGCAGATCTCTCTGTTAGCAGTCAACACACAAGTCACCGCAGACGTATTTGAGCTCTTTGCTTAAGAATTATGTGCATATTGCTTACAAATAGCGACTTGAGGCATTTTTAGTCCAGCATTGAGCTGCATTCATCAGGGATATATATCGAAACTCGGGTTCAACAGAAACTGGAATTAGGATCTTTTCTAGGCCATGTGCACTTACGTGATGATTTATTCTTGCCGTCGAGCCTGCGAGGCAACAAAAAAGCGCCAACAGACTGCACGACTTATGACTTGGCTGCTTTTCACACAGGCGCAGGTGTTGCAGCAACTTCAAATAATTCGCGTTACACTTCAAAACGCAGCACGGCAAAAATATGATCGCACTGTCGCCAAATTGTCCACCCTGTTTGTTGGAGTTTTTTAATTCACTAAAGTGTTTTTTAACGCCACTGATATTTTACTCTCAAACAAAACATAAAATGAGGAGGATTGCATTGAAAAAAAAAGCATTGCCAAGATAAAGTTTATTTATCTTAAAGCTAACAAAAAATGCAAATCACCATCAACAGGCTAACAAATAGCAAGCAAAAGGTGGCGTAACACATGTAGACAGACAATATAAACAATGCGCCCAGGTATCTTTTGTGAGCTATGACATCTATTACTGCTGCTTACTGAGTTGTGTGTTACTTTGTGTGCGTCTCTGTTCATATTATACTGTCCCCCAATTGCCGAGGCACTCACAACAGAAAGAGCAGCACAAGGTCCATTGAATTGAAGTAAAAAAAAGAAAAAAAAAAGGGCCTCAAACTGTTTTGTTTATTAGAGAAAAATAATAGAGTGCTGTGTTTTTATTTATAAATGCATTGTTGCAATTTTTTATTTTTATTTCGGAGACTGCAAAGGATTAATGGCATTTCCATTCATTTCAAGATGATTTGAGATAATGGATGTTTGGTGTTTGGCGAGGCGCCACTGGATTTTCAACTCCAACTCCAATGGCCCCACTCAATATCTGCTGGAAAAATCATCTTTTTGAAATGTTGTGCTTTCATTTTTCTCACAATTGATGTCGAGTCGAGATTTTGGACACACTCTCCTTTTGCCTCGCTTTACACTGTGTATTTATTTATTTTATTTTTTTTGTGAAGGTCAAATATCTTAAAAGCAATGTTTTGGCGATGGCGCACATTCATTTTCTGATATAAAAATTGAGGTGCTGTCGCATGACAGTGATTTATTTAAAAACAGAAATACCAATCTATTTTTGTGGAAGATTTTACGTATGGGTGATTAAATAAATGACCTTTCTAATATGCATACTACGCCAGTTGTGTCCAAAGTTAGTCAATAATCAAGTCAGGGATTGGATGGATTCTTCACGACTGTTTTTGATTTTGGCATTTTAATTGATTCCAATGCGGGAAAGTGATTTCATTTGATAAGAGAGGGCGCCAGGGGGATTGTCTCGTCCTAAGCCCGCCCTCCCATTCGACGAAATAAAGCAAACTCCCATCGTGATTTACACACCTTTTTAAGAGCCAAATAAAATGTCTGTCATTTGGGCATTTGCGTGCGAATGGCGATTAGTTTTAAGAGTGCACATCCCGCTGTGGAACTCAATCGCTCGGAGGGGCCGCGGCAGGGATTAGGGCGCACATTGAAACAGGGTGTCACTTAAAGAAGGTCGATTTCAGTACACCTCATGATGCAAAGCGCGTTGAAGCAGCCAAAGAAACAATTAGCCTACTTGAAGCTAAATTGTACGATCACAGAAAATTTAAAATGGAATTAACTCCAAAGCCTAAAAAGCGTTGTGGGAACATTTTCAATTCAAGCCAGATAAAAAAAACCACATCGGCGATCCCATCATTTATCGTGATTGTTTCTGAGAAAATACATCGCCGTGAAAAAAAAAAAAGTGTTCTCCTGACCGGCTTTGCAATGACACATCATTTCATCCAGTTGGCATTCAGCATGCACGCTTTCTTGTCATCGAGGTATCTCCATCTTTCTTTCATTTGCCATGGCTCAGTGGAGCGCATCTCGTCTAACTAACTCCTTTTAATTTCCTGCATGTGGCCATTAACATCCAGCCCGTCGTGCCTCTTAAAGCTCATTATAGGGTCGTAGTAATGACGGGTGCTTGATTATTACGGCCGGCATTTTTTTTTTTCCTCTCCTTCCCATCGTGGAAAGGCCTCAGACAAAGTGAAGTGCTTTCATTCTGGTGTTTTTTTCTAAATGATGAAGTGGCGATTATTATGGTTTTCTGCTATAGCGTCTTGTCAACCTGCCTGACTTTCGTGGCTTTGCTTTTTCCCACGAAAACATGCACTTTATTATGATGCATCAAATGCTGGACTACCCGCACAGGGATATGGATTTTTGTGCCTGATTCCGATATTTGACAGAATGAAATTCTGATCAATAGTTAATTGTCTGATTAATTGAATCAGCATATGAATTACAGGCAGAAGTTATTTGTTTAACTTTACAAAAGAGTGAATGATCAGCACAAGTCAACAGCTTTTTTGCTGTTTTTTGGGGGGTGTTGGGGGGTTGAATGTCATTATCTGTCTTATCGAGAAATGTGTTAATAAAAAAATATAAAAATTAAAGCAATTCTAAAAGAGGTAAACTCTGCCAATTAAATCGGTTTTATAATTTAAGGACTATAAGGGGTACCTGTATATAAGCCGCAGCAGCTCTTTACGAAAAAAAAAATAAAATAAATAATAATAAATATATATATAAATAATAAATATTATATATATATATATATATATATATATTCTACTATTTTGGTCATTGTAATTGCTGGTCGATGAAGAACTTGCCTATTGATTTAAAAAAAAAAAAATTTTTTTAGGTGCTCTTAAAGGGATGCACGCCAGGCTCTTTTGCAACGATTTCTATTTGATTCCTTTTCGTCAGTATCCATCCCTTCACCTTTTTCTACACTTAGCCTTCACTTCCACACCTCACGCTACTCTGTTATGATATTGCTTTTGTTGTCAAGCCATCTAACAAATGAGCAGCTCTCACGCAAAAGGCACCTTTACGCCGAGATGAGCAAAAAGGTGACAGAAGTGGACTTCACATCTGATTTGTAAGCGTTACATCGGATGACTCCGCTCGTTATAGCCCCGAAGACAGTGATTACCATCTGTGACCCTGTCCTGAAGAGCAGATGAAAAATGGACTCGGTAAACAACGCGTCACTGTCACTGCATCCATATTCACTTTTTCATTTCCTCTTCTCTCCTCGCAGCTCATCTGAGAAGTCGCTGCCTTGGAGAACTGCCGGTAGGTTGGAAATTGCTTCTTAATTTTGGGGCGAAATAGCTATTTTACTTTTTCGCAGATTGCTCGCCCACAAAATAGGCATGGTGCTTTGTGTGTGGGCAAAAATTGGTTTCATATTTTGCAGCCACTTCAATATTACGTGACGTAGGATGCATCAAATGGTTCCACAAGAGTGGTTGTTTCACACCTAAGCATGTTCTTATACTCTTCTAGGACCACCACCACCACCACGATCATCATTCAAATCATGAAATGCTACTTTATTGTACTTTAAAGTTAAATACAACTGAACTGAAAATAAAAAATAGGGCTGTACAATAAATTGAATTCAAATCACATAAAAGTCAGTCAGTCATAGTGCTGAGTAAGTTAATAACTCCAATTTGAAATAAATGAACCGTCTACATTTGTTTTAGCGAAAGCCCAAAACCTTTAAGACCAACAAATTATGTATAATAAAGCTGTTCTTGTTTTTTGTAATATTGATGTAATTTTTTTGCTTGTGTTTGTTAAAAATATTATATGGGAAGAAGACCTTAAAACAAAAAGAAAATCACATATTAAATTGAAATTGCATTACTGAGGAAAAAAAATAAAGGGAAAAAAAAAAAAAATTCCGAACATATTCCAACCTAATTGCAAATGTTCTGTACTAGATTTCTTTCAGAAAAATAATGAAAAAAAATTTTAAGCCAGTTTTTGGACACTTTTGTGATTCTTGCATGTACCATATTAAATGATCGACAACATCTGCATGTTTTTATTTCTTCCGCCGTCAGCATGTACCTTGTGCTGCTCGTGTCTAATGACGAAATAACATTCATTAAATATTGCCGTGCTTTGTAATGTTTGCAATTATCTTTGCGAAGCTGGGGAAGCGTCCAATAATTGGCAGCCCTTGGCCGTTTAGATTTTTTTTTCTTTTTACCTTCTCTGAGCTCCGGTATGGAGACAACACCGGCATGAAGGATTTCACAAAAAAAAAAAAAGAAAAAGGAATTTGTTCACCTCACATCCTCAAAACAAAGTAGAGGGTAATGAATTATTGCCAGCGCATTTCATGGCTTATTGATTGCAAACATGAACAATTCTGCAATCGTCATTCATCTTGTTTCGATCCCGTCAGAGAAGCCTGCGGGGATTTCGGTTGCGCTTAAGGACTGAGAAAACCGTTGTAAGTCATTTGCTTGTTTGATTTGCGGTGGAGCAGCGCAAAAAAAAAAAAAAATAACGGTGCTTATCGATTCGTCATTGTGGTATGGAAGATGAACGAGCGTCCGAGGCGGTAATGAACTTGTTCCGATCAAAAACGCGGCGCGATGTGATCGTGTGTGTCTCCGAGCACAATGACCCCAGAGTCCCCTGCGGGGCTTATTGGCCTCGTGAGTCACCGCATGCCGCCCGGCGTTTGAGACGGAGGCGTTGCCGTGGAAACCGGCCGCCAGAAATGTCAATGCAGTCACACCGCATGTGGATTAAGACAAGGAAATAACTCGCCCCCACTCATCCTCGTCACATCCGCAGTCAAATCTTTGTTCTCAATATTTAACTATAACCTCTCAGCTGTCTGGCGTTTGTAGTTCTCACGAGACTACGGAAGAATTTTCTACATGAAGGAATGCAAAAATTATTTCGACTGCCAATAAGAAGCTTAACACGCTAATATTTCCGACCTACTAATAGGACTCAATGTCGGGTTCAGTGTTGCCACGGTTACCTTTAAAAAGTAACTTAATTACTTTACTGATTACTTGATTTTAAACACAACTAAATTCGATTGCTAGTTACTTTATTAGTGACGTTCAACAGATCCCGACAACTTATAAAAATATTACAAAAAATTTTTGTCAATACTTAACTCATTCACTACCAGCCTTTGAGATGTCTACAGCCGTCAATGGTAGTAATTGGAATCTTATTTTTAACAGTGATTTTCAAGAAGTAACATTTCTTCTTTTATTAAAAATACAATAGAGGGAGCCCTTTTTCCTTTTTTTTTCTCAAAAAAATATCATGCACCCTTTTTTTTTCAACTTCTGTAACGTTAACAATCATCGATCATTCAGAATAATGATACACTCCAAAATGTATTATTCATGTTATTGCAGTGGAAGCTGCTGCATCCACCGACCAAGTAAAATTGGTGTGGCTAAACGTCTGCAAAAAAATAAATAAATAAATTAAAAAATTATAATTTGGAACATCATGTTTTGGTTGACTTCAAAATCGACCTGATTAACTCACTTAAAGGGGGGGGTTGCAATTTTCAAACCACTCACAAAATTTTAATTTTGCCTCACTTCACTTGAGATGGCAAATGTTAAATATTCAATGAGAATTTATATAAATAAAAAAGTAGTCTTGCACTCTACTTTGAAAACTTTAACCTTATCAATGACTGGCCAAGAGACAAGTTACAACCCTCAACTGGCCGCCTGTCAATCGCAGGCCACATTTAGCCAAATGAGTTACTAGCTCCGAACACGCGATGGCTCACAAACCCCCTCGGTCATCTCTGAGAACCACTGACCTAAAACAACGAATGAACAGAAAAATGAAATTTGATTGGTTGGAATCATCTGTTAGCATCGCATCCCACTTGTTGTCGTCGCCGTGATGATTTGTGATTATGTGTGAGGGGAATGAATGGGCGGGGCGATTTAAACGACACAATAAAATGCACAAAGGCGTAAAAATACATAACCTGAACTGTGCATGATTATGAACTTAATGTTGCAGAAATTAAAAGAGGGAGGATAGCAGGTGATAAAGTCCCCATATGCTCATTATGTCATCGTAGTCTGCAGTCGAAACGGATTCCACTTTGACTGCGTCTCTCCCAGACGCAGCGTCGCCCCCACCCCCCAAAAGATCAAAGACACGTCACTGAAGTGCTGATGAAGTGATCGCCGTCCTCCCGCCGGGACGCGTCATTAGTCACTCTCCTATAGGCGAAGGTCACGGCCAACATAAACCGAGCCATCGTACGTTCTGCTCTCAGGGTCCACGGGGAACTCGACTCAGATGAATTCGTACTCGGACAGCGGCTACCAAGATGCCACCGGCGGTTACCACGGCAACCAGAATGCGGTCAAATCGGAGCTGAGGATGCAGCACTCCTTCCCCGGCGCGGGGACGAGCATAAGTATAAGCACCCCCGTCAAGACCGCCAGGGCGGAGGGGCAGGCCTCGGCACAGGTGAGTTGGATTCCCGTCATGGTTCGAGCGCCGTAATTTACAATTTGCGTATTATTCAGTACGCATGGAACTTGACGTGACATCTTTTTGTTTGACGCGACGTAGCGAAGAAGGCTTAAATCATTATCAAAGCCCAGAATGAGAAAGAATTCAATTCTTCCCTCTGGTGACAAATGGAAAATGTTTTTTCGTGGTGGCGCAGGTCTCATCAGTCAGCGGCGCAGTGCCCGGCCGTGCAATGCGGAGAGTCAGCTCAGTGCCTTCTCGCTCTCACTCCCCGTCCCACGTCAGCAGCACGTCGCCCTCCCACGGCTCCCTGCGTGCCTCAGCCGGCAGCGCCTACGGCTCGGCCATCGTCACGGAACCCAAACCTCTCTCCTGCATCTTCTCCACCACCTTGCCCTCCCCCGCCCATCGCAGCGCCACCGGCTCGCCCCTCAGCACCCAGAAAAACTCCCCCGCCGCCCTGCGACGGGTGGGTTCCGCCAACTCCCGAGCGGGCAGCACGGGTCGCACCACGTCACCCTACCAGGCGTCGGTGGGCTCGTCGCCGGGCCGCATGGGCTCGCCTCTGACCCTGACGGACAACTGTCAGGCGAGCAAGCAGCCCAGTCACTCGTCTCCGGTGCGAGCGAGCATGGTGGCCGTACCCCAACACTACAGCTCCACTCTGCCCCGCTCCGTCATCCGCAACGCCGACGCCTACAGGCCGCAGGGGTACGACGTTTACGACAGGAGGATGCGGCCCGACAGCCTCGCAGGTACAAACGCACACACACGCTTCTGTGAGGAGATCACACGATATCCCGCAATCACATAATTAGTGTCGCGGTTCGGTTGGCTAACCATATGTGTCCTTCAAGCCATACTTTTCCCACTTGCTACACGTTTCCGCCGTCATTTTCCAACGTGAAGATAGCCAATGACAGAAAGGATAACGCCGGACAAAAAAATGACTAGTATGGTGATATTCTCTTGTGTTTGTCATTGCTGCCTGTGGCAAAGTCGTTTTGTGCGTCATTGGACAGTGTGCATGACTTGCAGTGAGGACTACAAGGAATGTCAAATCTTGAATATGTTACTTATAGAAACACAGTAATGGTATTATAGCAGGCTCTTGGAGAATATCACTTTTGTATATGTATTGCATATAGTTTAGTAATAAATAAACAAAAAAAGACAGTTACATCCACCGTGAGTGGCTCAGTAAGCTTCATTAATATTAGTTGTTTTTTCACGGAGGATAAAGAATATATGCCGGTGATTATTGCAATATTGTCTGTCTTCATGTGTTGCGCCACCTTTTGCGTTCACTTATTTGTTGCTAACTGCCACAACATCAAAGCTATTTCCGTTTACCCGTCTATGGCCTTTTGTATTGAGTGTTAGCATTAAGCTAACCGACTTTCGTAAGTTGTCACGCATAAATTTCCTATTCTTCATGTGTTGCTTGACAAAAAAGTTTCAGCTCGGATTGGCAGTAAATGACTGAAAACAACCAGTTGGCCTCAGTTTTTTTTTTTTAAAGAATTGTTCATTAGCTTTTGTGTGTTGTGAAATTTGCCGCCAGCATTTATTTTCAAGACTCGGCGGAGTGATGGCTCGTATCTTGAACCAGTCCCAAGTTGGATCAGTCCATGTACCGCCCGTTTATGTTTATGTATTTTTTTGAAGGCTGCAGAAGGTTCTTTGCAGTCAACCCATAATCTGAAGCGGTAGCAGTGGTTGTGCTGGAACGTAGCCAAAAGTGTTCCCGCAAGACGACAAACATTAACTAGGCCACGTGTAGACTGCAAATTACTTTTGGGGGCAAAAGAAAGAAAATGTCGAAACGTCCAAATGAGACCATTCATGTTTTTTTTATGCTTCGTCAGAACAGCCAATTTGGCACGTCGTCCGAATGTCTAAGACAATGAAATGGCAAGTCAGGTTTCCATTTTTAATTTTCTCTTACTTTCCTTGGTATAAAAATGTATTTGGATTTATTAAAAAAAAACAAAAAAACAGGAAAACCAAATTTATTTCAACGCATGTGTTATGCTGTAAGACAAGTCTTTCTGCAATCCTGCTGCTGTAAGATGAACTGACTGTGTGCTTGACTTTGTGCTGCCTGGGGATATCTTCAGACGCTCTGGTGGATGATGACGTCCAAGGTGAACTCCTTTTTTTTCCGTTCCTGGTTTGTTTGTGCGTGAGCCTGTGAGTGTTTTGCCTGCTGCAGTGGCCGCTTCTGTGCATGGTTGTCCTTTGTGTCCATGTGCCGACCCGCCTCATTCCCTAACTCCATTTCTGCACGTTTGACCACAACTTGCAAGAGGTTGAGATGTCATCATCGTTTTCAGATGCATGCCCTCATGGGGAATATTGTAGAGTGTGCCTCGATACAAGACGACCCTTTTTTTTTTCATTGGAAATCAGGTGAATATTTCATTCCTGGGTCAAACTAAATTGATCAGTCCGTGTCTTGGCAAGCATTTATATAAATAGGCTTCAATGAGAAACCAGGTTACGATGGTAGTCCCAGATTATATTAACAAGCACGTTGCTGTACCGGTGCGAGGGAGGAGCTCATACATAACCGCATTTGCCCTCCACCTGTGGTGGCATACCCCTTTCCTTCCCTTTTCTCTCACACGACTGCTTCCAGTGGCCGCCGATGTCGGAAAGCCGCGCCGCTCACCGCAGCTGTTCACTCATCTGACAAATCGGGATGGAGTGCACCGGAGCCTCACACTTCCTCTCCTTGCCTGTGCCTTTTACTTTTCACATTCACTTCATTTGGGAACCTTGACACAAGTGCGCTAGTGTGTCTTGGTAATTTCCCTTTCACTATCGATGCAGAAGATGCTTTGGCTGGTTCTTCCGACATTTCCCATTCCTACTAGTCCCCATCGCCTGGCATCTTGCAACTTTAAATATAAAACAATTGCATATTACAATAATAATAACAAAAGTCATTAAAATATTTTAGTTTCCAATTAGCGGGAATTATTTGTCTTCTTCAAACAATCAAGACATGCCTAACGTAGGGGAATCTTCATGAACTTATTTCAATGGCGCGGACTTGTGTGTCAAGCACATGTTTACTTCATGTGTAAGGAAAAAAAAATCATAATTACAGCGTGTCGTTTATTTGTGCCGTTTTGACGCACAGCAACATTGAATAGCATCATGACTAAGACAAATGACTTCGTCCGACCATCAACGCCAGGTAGCTAGCTTGCTAACTAGCGAGCTTGCTAACTAGCGAGCTTGCTAGCTAGCGAGCTACCTAGCATGAAACGACACCTCAAGGGTTGCTTTCAGATGAATATGAAAAGGGATGTAAATTGTTACATCCTCATTCCAAGCCGACCAATGAAAGGGCTTCTAACATCGATTACCCGCTTGGACAATGCAATAATAATTGTCGAACAAACATGCCGTTTTTGGCTATCCCGAATAGTGACGATTTCAGAGGTACAAGGATCCCGTCCAACGGCAGATATGTCAATTTTTGGTGTTCAAGGTTCCATTGCGCAAGATATTCAAAGCCCACGTCTATTATCTTATAAAAGCACCCTCTTTCTCCTCATTAAAAGGAATGCACTTGCGCTTATTTATTTGAGGGTCTTTTTCGTCGAGCAGGCGTGCAGCAGGACGCCGCCGCCCTTCATTGCGCCGGGCGCCGAACGTAATCTGTAAAAAAAAACACTCTTGAAAGAATTCTGACGAGGAGAATTAAATGACTCGAGAGCAAGGCGGAATGCGAGCCATTCGTTTTCGGCAAGACAGCGACGCAGTGCTTATGCTCGACTATTTGCACAATGCTGTTAAGACATGCCTGCAAGGCTACAACAAATTCTAGTTTCGAAGGCACCAAAGATGCATGTCTTCAAAATGTTGTCTATACAATGTGTGTGTTTTGTTGAAGTGTGTGTGTGTGTGTGGGGGGGGGTTCAGTTGTCTGGGAGAGCTCGTCCTTCTCCTTCAGTCTGCCAAACGTCTTGTGGCTTCACACGAGAGACTTCTAGGGTGGTGCAAACTCATTAAGCCGCTTCATTTTTCCTCTCTCTCTTCTCTCTCGCTTGTGTAATACATACATAAATACGTAACAGGGCCCGACACATGAAAATGAACTCATGAAAATCGGCAAGAAATCGGTCGATTTTTTTTTTTTCGATTTCTGACCTTTTTGTTTTCACATTAACACATTACAACATAACATAAATATAATGATGTTCAAAAACCTCTGCATCACCCCCAAAAATGGATACAACAGCCAATTTTAGTCTCTGTTATAAAGTAAAATACTAAAGGCCGTGTTGTTTGTACTGCAAAATAGTGAACTCTCTTTATTGATGTGGGCAACACTGAGGGACCACAGAAGGCATTATTTTATAATTATTATTATTTTTATTCTGATATTTTAATGAATTTTTTATTTTATTCTGCGAAATATCAAAATCCTAATTCTGAAAGAAAAATGTCAATCTCTTGTGTTTGCAGGCATGCGCAACACATATGCCAGTCAGCACAGTCAGTTGGGCCAGGACTTGAGGTCCAGCATATCGCCAGAGCGTCGCATCGCGCCCATCTTTGAGGACCGCATGTTCCAGGCCCCGTTGTACCTCAGCCCGGGCCACACGCAACAGAACACCATTTGCCGGAGCGCCTCAGGTTTGATTCACAGAAAAAAATCGTTATGCTACATTTGAGCAGGCGTGCTTTTTGGAACTTGTGACGTCAAAACATCTCAAATCATCTCCTATTTAAATAAATGGAAAATGCTCTTAATCAATTCCGCCATCTGTTTTTCAAACTGCTTTCCTATAAACCGAGGGGAGGGGGTTGTTTAAAAATAAGCATTTTTGTGGGAGGGGGGAAAAAAAGATTTTATTTTAAAGCCATATTGCCACGCCCTTTCGTTCTTTTCTTTCTTTTTTTTTGTATATTTTTATGATTCATAAAATGTGAGTTTGCCCTGTCTACCTCCTCTGTGCAAATGTGCGCTTTTTATAGATATTGATCCGTTACTGAAAAATAAATCAAAATAGTGAGGCTAAAATTGCATTTAGTGTACACTGTGTTTATACTAATCATCTGGTATATTGGCCTTACGCAAGAGCAGCCATGCGAGGAAATTGTGTTTTTGGAGCAGCAATTCACACTGGCATGTTTGCTTCTGGTGGGAAGGAGGGAATTGGGAGAAAGGAGATGAAAGGAGATCGGACGGGCGCAACGGAATTTACGTGAGATTACGACTGCTCGTTTATGTGTGAATTTTGTTAAATTAAACACAATATGAAGCTCACAAGATGATAATCATCGTGAAATTGTGAGCTTGTTGGCGATATAAAAAGAGCTCACGATACTGTGTAAAAACTATAAAAAAAAGTAATCTGTTGTCAGCAATAAAACAAATAAAAAAAAAAAAAACAACAAAAATAAATCCCAATCTTGTGTTTTTGTACATAATAGCATAACAGCATTGACAGATTTTGCACTGAATTTGAAAAGATAAGATTCTACCTGACCTACATCTGAAAAATGTACCGTATTTTCCGGACTGTCAGGCACCTGTACATAAGCCGCAGCAACCCCCTTAAAAAAATAAATAATAATAAATATAAAAATAAATTAATAAAAAAAAATGTGATACACAAGCCGGACCAGACGATAAGCCGCAGTTTTCTATGTTGAAAAAAAATGAGTTGTTTACTGCATGTACAGAACGATTTTGTACTGTGAATGCACATAAAGGTACATAAACAGATTGTTAAAAATAGTGCCTTTTAACACGGCAACAAATTTGCTAATTAAAACAGAACAGACCCAAGAGAAAAAAAAAATCAAGATTTATTTAGCGTATTTTCTGAACTATAGAGCGCCCCCTAGTGGTGAAAGAAAAATCCACAGAAAAGCCGCATGGTTCAAAATCAAGGAAAAAAAGTAGCGACTTATAGTACGGAAAATACGGTAAATATTTACTTGCAACCACTGGTAGTCAAAAGCCACTGTGTGAAAAATAAATGAGGTCATGATATCTTTTTCAGGGAATGAAAGGAGTTGTTAGATGTCAGAAAAAAACTTTGTCTGGAGGCAGAAGCGTCCACTCCGCATGTCGTAAGACACGCCCTTCTTTACAAGTGGGTACGGTATCTGGCTATTTCGGGCAGGTCTCGGCTTAACGTTGCCACTCTGCTGTGTTTGGCAAGATTATCTTCTAAGCATACGGTGGCACAGGGCAGCGGGAAGGAGCAGAAGAGAGGATTTGCGGATCATCACGCAGGTTGATTTTTGTTTTCACCAAAAGCAACCGAAGCCCTCCCGGCTAAATGCAATCTCGTTAAAACAAAGCAACGAGCAAGCGGGCCTTTTGAAGACGAAGAGTCGTTTTTTTTTGTTTTTTTTTTGTGGAGAAACCATGTGAGCCGCGTTTTATCCGAAACGTTAATTGGTTCCAGATTTGAGAATCTACCGCGTCTGCCAGCGCGGCTGCGTCTTTGTAGTTTCCGCTTGTTTTTAGCGTTCTTAACCTGAACCTTCCAATGCAGCCAATCTCACCTGGATTTGTCCGTTTGCGTGCGTTGCGTGTTTGGATTTCATTTCTGAGGGCTTCGCGTTTTTGGCTTCAGGTGTGGGGAGTCTCCAGCGGACATCGAGTCAGCGCAGTGCCATGACCTACCAAAGAAACAACTTGGCTCTTAACACAGCCGCCACCTATGCGGACCCGTATCGCTCGGCGCAGTACCGCCCGTGCGATTCCAATTACAGTCGGCAGGCTGCTGTCATGGACGATCCCACCCGCTCGCCCTCGATAGACAGCATCCAGAAGGACCCCAGGTAGGCTCTGCTCCTCTTATTCAAGCTTCTGTGTGTGTTCATTTTATATATATATTTATATATATATATTTATATATAAATAAGAATATATATGAGAAATTCTCTTGGTTCAGGGTCTGTTTTTATGTTGTTGCACATCAACTTGTATTTGTAGGGAGTTTGCATGGCGGGACCCGGAACTGACAGAGGTGATTCACATGCTGCAGCACCACTTCCCCTCCGTGCAGGCCAACGCAGCCGCTTACCTTCAGCACCTGTGCTTTGGCGATAACCGAATTAAGGCCGAGGTAAGCACTCGTCCCATAGTGTCAAGCCTTTTCTGGAAAAGTGAAACAATCTATGGCAAGAACTGCGTTATACAAATACAAGGCTGGCTCGTTCGAACAATATTGTTTTAAAAGATTTTGGGAAACCAATTCCGAGCCATGACGTCGGCTTCCCAGAAGCTGAGCTGCACAGTGTATGTTTACAGACTGGACGTGTGGCTTGCAAACCAGACAGTTGCATTTTTGTGTTAACAGAAAAATGGTAGCAAGCTTTCGTGGTGCGTAAAATGACATGAATGCCGGATGTAGCCCATCGACATTTAGTTTATATTTTAAGGCATTTGCATGATTTATGCTTTGATAGGAGTGCTCAGAAATAAACATTGTTATTGCTATACTTTTACAAAAATCACAGATAGTTCAGTCCATTCAATGAAAAACATGATGGATATTTTTTTTCCCGGCTCACACCTCATTCAATGTCTTTTCATCTTCAAGGTTGAAATCTTACTTTTACTGATCCACATAATATCAGGCTGTTATATGGAATCGATCTCTCACAATTCGAGAAACCATCAATATTGTACTAGGCTGCACTTTTAACAGGACACAACGATGTCACGTACATCGTGTTGAGCAGTTCAAAATTGATCTAAAAAATGACAAAAAAATTCAAATATTTAAATAAATACTAAAGTAGGAGTGGGCAAACTACGGCCCCCGGGCCACATGCGGCCCGTTAAACGTTTTAATCCGGCCCGCCACTCTTGAAAAAAATTACATTTTCTAAATACTCTGGTGTGTCAAAATATTTAAAATATTTCAAAGACATGTATATTGTTGTAATGTTTTTGTTCATTGTCATTTAAAATTAAATGTATTTTTTTCTCCGATGAGGTGAGTTTACCAAAACACTCCATCCATCTGCTCCTGGTCCGGCCCCTCTGTCAAATTTTAGAACCCATTGTGGCCCACCAATCAAAAAATTTGCCCACCCCTGCCTTAGAGGCAGGTACTAACAAGATAAATTCTGACATGAAGAGAATAAAATGTTGGGAATAAATTACGAGCATACAAATTCTGGTTTTAACTGCTCATTCTCATGGACTCTCCCTGCAGGTGTGCCGTCTCGGCGGCGTCAAGCACCTGGTCGACCTGCTCGACCACAAAGTCCTCGAGGTCCAGCGGAACTCCTGTGGAGCTCTGAGGAACCTCGTGTATGGAAAAGTGATGGACGAAAACAAGGTTGCCCTGAGGAACGCGGGAGGCATCCCGGCTCTGCTCCGACTGCTGAGGAAGAACGTCGACGCCGAGGTGCGGGAGCTCGTCACAGGTGAGCACTGAACGAGTTAAAAAAAAAAAGCGTAATGTCTACGTCAAGCTGCCGCCTGTACTCCCGGAAGTATTTGCGGCTGCTTGAATGCGCGGCGCCAAGCTAGCTTGCGTCACAGCATGGACTTTATTTTTGCAATAGGGATGTCCCGATGCCACATTTTCCACTTCCGATCCGATAGTGATATTGCGGCCTCGAGAAATCCCGATATCCTGTATCGTACGATTCGATATGAGCGGGGATGATGTTATTATTATAAAAAAAAATTTTATTATTATTTTTTTTTTTTTTTAGTATCAATTGTTAGCAGAGACTTGATCAAATTATCCTGTTAAACCGAGTAGATTTGGTAGTTTTTCAAACCTTTCCATATGACCAGTCTGTTAATTTGCAAAAGGTAGAGGCGAGAAATTCGCTTCACTGATCAGTACAGCAGAACAAAATGTAAAAAATGTTTTGGTATAAAAAATGCATTTTCATATTTAAAATGACTCAAATCCAAAATTATACTTGACGGCAAGTAGTACATTAGATCTTGCCTTGCTTGAACCTTTTTTACCAACTTGAGAAAGGACTGTTTCCCTCACAAAATGTATTTCCTGTCATTGCATTTATACAATAATAGCTTTTATTGTTTTTAATGGTATTTTCTGTCTGGTTTGTCAAATCGCAAATAAAATTGACATCGCAATATCTGTCAGATAAATCGCAATACAATTTTCCCCCCCCTAAAATCATTCAGACCTACAGTATGCATTGTTTTTCAATTAATGCCTTGATAAAAAAAAATCTGAGTTTGTTTGGAACAGATGAGTTCAAACCTAATTGTTCTAATTCAAAGTAAATTGGAAGAACAAATTATGTTCGGGATTATGTTCCACTTCTCATTTTGATGGCATTCACGTTTTTACGATTGCGACACGTCGTTTCATCCTTTAAAGCGGACACGCCAGACAGCGCTGGATTGTGCTCGTTTCTTTTGTGTTTGTCATCGGAGCCCAGCAAACATGCCGTAAGTCGGCACTGTTTGGGATGAGGGTGGAGCAGAATTGAGCAAGCCGAGCCATTTGGCTCCCAGGTGGTTGATTCAGCTGTTTTTGCTCAGCTTTCAGACCGGGTCCAACTGTTTCAGGTTACAGGTCCAATCCTTACAGTTTTTTTTTTTTAAGAATAAAAAAAAAAAAGACAGCAGCTGTTGCAGTTATTGCTCTATGCTGAAAAAAAAAAACTCTTGAGATCACGGGGTCAAACATCGCAGCTCTGTCGTTTGTCATCATAACTGTCCTAAAACGTTACGCATAGACAGCCGAATCCGTCCAAACTGTAGACCGGCCCACGGGATTCAAAAGTTGAACAATTGTTTCGGGAGTACACGTTTGAATACTCAGTGCTTTAGAGAAATTGATGTCAACCCGTGTTGCGGATGAAAACAACGGAATTGTCTTGCACGTTGACATTTGCACTCGCTTTAAACCGTGCATAATCTCCAACCTGCCAAAAGCTCTCTTGCTAACGGCAGACTTAACATAAATACGCCTGCGTCTTACGATAAAAGTTGTGGCGTCGCTCCCAGAACGCTCAAGGCGAGGCTCTTTTATGTGCGTTTGTGCGCGTGCGCTTTTTCTGTCTGCAAAATGAAGCCAAATCCCAAATCAATTGTGAGCCAGTCGTTGGCGAACGGAAACGAGGCAACAAATGACCACCTAATAGACTTTCAGCGTCTTGCTTGTTTTACGGCGACAGACAGGAAAAAAACAATCGGGCGCCATTTTGACAGTTTCGTCCAGAGCTACCTATGGTACTCAAAGCGCTTCACACCGATTTGCTTTATGGACTTAGTGACTTCAGACAGGCGTGGGCAAACTACGGCCCGGGGGCCACATGTGTTGAACGGGCCGCATGTGGCCCCCGGGCCGCAGTTTGCCCACACCTGAGATAGCGAGACCAGAGGAAACCATTTTTTAACAAAATGTGCACGCCTTCCACACACTTTAAACAGATTTAAATGTCGACTGTTTTTGAGAGCTGAATGCTAACGTAAATTAGCACACAGTAGACCCACGAAAAATGATGACGTAATGATATGATTTCGGACGGACTTTCGCATGATGATTGTGTGTCACATTGCTTCGCATGCCTTCTCTAATGTCACTGGTGCGCCACACGAGTCAGACTGTGCTGCAGCGTAAGCCTGGCAGAGAGGGGCATCTAATTAGAGGAACATGCTACATCGTGGCTCATCCCTGACAGATGCAGCATCAAAGGCTGCCAAGGACTGTCTGTGCATGACCAACAGTGGCTAGCACCAAAAAAAAAAAGATATTTGAATTGAGTGGAAAGAGGGCAGCATTTTAGAAAGACTTACATTATTTATGTTTCATTTCATATGCTGGAGCAATGCCCTTTGTTCCCCTTTTTCCATTTTTCTCCCTGAAGGTATTCTGCTGCGATGTGGTGGATGGATGTGAATGTGTAATCGGCGGCAAGGGGAGGGCACGGCGTTTCCTACCAGGGGCCATTTCTGTTTTTCTAACACCCTCTCGGGGCCGTATGAAATTGATGAAAATACGGTAAATGACCATAAATGGCCCACAAGCCATAGGTTCACCACCCCGCTTCTGCTCTATACCTTCATGTTAGTTTTGAAAAGAAGACATCAAGCACTACATGTTTGAATGGATCACTTCTGGACTGCTCAGTTTGTCTTAGAAGACGTTTGACCTCTCATGCAACAAGGCTTGGTTCTGCACCAGACTGAGTTGGAAGTGGAAAACCCAAATGCTTATATGCGGTGTCGGGTGTGGTTATTATGCAAATGAGACCCACGTTTACATAAAAGTGGAGGTGAAAGGGCAAATGGCTCGCTTGCTGGCATTTTCAGAAATAGCTCACTCAAGATTGTTGTTCAATTTCACACTTAATGGGTGGACGAGCACTGCAGAGAGCCAACTATTATACAAGCGATTAAAAAAAAAAAAAATCAATTTTTATCATTTATCCCCTTTACGCATTTCCACTTTTTTTCCCCGCTTCGACCACACACAGCTATTAAAAACCCAAATTGTCACCCCTTCTCTTGTCGGGTTCTCCTTAAGTGCGCCCGACAACTGACGTCTCCTCAAGGCTTGCGTGCGTCCCTACTTGACCGTGTTTGCGTGCGCCGTCTCCGCAGGGGTGCTGTGGAACCTGTCGTCGTGCGACGCCGTCAAGATGACAATCATCCGCGACGCCTTGACCACCCTGACCAACACTGTGATCATCCCCCACTCGGGATGGAGCAGCTCCACCTTTGAAGAGGACCACAAGCTCAAATTTCACTCGTCGCTGGTGCTGAGGAACACCACAGGTTGCTTGAGGTAACTACCTGATGCACACGTTTGGCACACTAGCACCCCCTTGTGGACAACTGGTGTAGTGTCACCCATTATTTCTAATCCTTATCTGCTGGGATGACTGGATATGGAATGTTTGCAGGTTTTAGAGACAGACAGGTGACAAAAGTACTCACATTTTTGCAATACTTAAATAAGGATGGGGGAAATAAAACTGCAGACTCACTTCCCAGCAAGCAGCAGTTTGGCAGTTAGTCCAAAGAGAATTATACTTTGTGTACTTTCAGTATAATCACCGAATAACTTTGTCGGCCATCTTGAATGCTAATACATAATGGGCAACAAATAGCGTCGACCTCGATGGCATTTTATCCCTTTAAGCAAAAAAATGTCTTCTATTCAATTTGTATTTTTGTATTTATGTGCAGCACGTTGTTTCAGCCGCGGTTGTGGAAGTGCCATATAATTAAAATTGAGTTGTGTGGAGCAACACATGTAGACAGACAATAAAAAATAGTTATCCTCTGTAAAGAACGATTGAGGAGTCTGTGTTATGCTGCCTCCTGGTGGCCAAGTCGTGCACACCAAAAGAAGCAGCACAATGTGAATTCAATTGAACCAAAACGAATGTGGCCAAAAGTGTTTCATTACTGGACATGATATTATATTTAAAGTTATGTCATTGTATTGTTTTACCTTTTTTTTTTTTTTTTATAAAATACAATATGATAGAGTTTTCTGGAGGCTGAAACGGATTAATCACACTTCCATTCAATTCAGTGGGGAAAGGTAATTTGACATATGAATGATTTGAGTTGATTATTGAACTGTTATTCTGAACAAATCCCCATACTGTACAATCCGTTTGTTGTTAGTGTCTTTGATAGTCATATCATGCTGAAAGATAATGTCACTCGTCTTCTGTTGTCGTTTGTGTGTGTGCACTCGAGGCAAGATGGGATGATTTCAGTCCGTCGGACAGGAATGATTACACAAGCGGAGCAGGCATACACGTGTGTTTGCACGTACTCATGACTTGTGTGTGTGTGTGTGTGCGTGTGTGTGCTCTTGAAACAGGAACTTGAGCTCAGCTGGCGAGGAGGCCCGAAAGCAGATGCGCACCTGCGACGGTTTGGTTGACTCACTGCTGTACGTCATCAAAGCCTGTGTCAACACATCAGACTTTGACAGCAAGGTACACACGAGACAACACGCTTAGGTGCACACGATTGTTAATCCAAGCGGAAAACACGTCGCCGCATGTCGGGAGGTCTCACCTGAGAGGAATGAGAATAAGAATCTTTTAATTACCTGACCGTTACCGAAAGCCAAATGTCTTTTATTTCCTGAAAAGATGTATTTACTGTTTATAGGATATTTAGCTTCTCTTACAATGACAAACATTAACACAAAGATATTTTTCACAAAATGTTTCTGCGTGCGCTCCGTATTCAGATTGTGGAGAACTGCATTTGCACGCTAAGGAACCTGTCGTACCGTCTTGAGCTGGAGCTGCCCCCGTCGCGTCTGATCGGGGAGCACGAGACGGACGTCATTCTGGGAAGCGAGTCGCCAAGCAAAGACATCAGCTCCAGCTGCTGGGGGAGGAAGAAGAAGAAGAAGAAAAAGAACTCCCAGGAAGACACTGTGAGTGTGGCCGGACAGCAACAAGTCAGCAAAACATTAAAATGGGGTGAAATATCAGAATGAAACAAACTTTTGTGAGTTCTGTCATGTGACGAAATGCCGCCCTTGTCTCCTCAGTGGGACGGCGTGGGACCCATCCCGGGTTTCTCCAAGCCTCCCGCTGGTGCTGAGATGCTTTGGCACCCCGCGGTGGTGAAGCCTTACTTGACGCTACTCGCAGAGAGTTCCAATCCTTCCACTCTGGAGGGCGCTGCCGGGTCGCTTCAGAACCTGTCGGCGGGCAACTGGAAGGTACGTTGTTGATGTTTGCACACGAGGTATTGCCATCAAAAGCAGGAATTTTTATATTACATCCAAGTAGGTGTACCTAATAATCTGCATATGCATGCAAATCACATATTTTACTTCCTCTGCGATGTATCGATTTTCTTTTTTTTTTTTTTTTCATTTTCACTCCTGTCGTGTGTTTTGAGCAGTTTGCGGCTTACATCCGCGCGGCAGTGCGTAAGGAGAAAGGCTTGCCCATCCTCGTGGAGCTGCTGCGAATGGACAACGACCGGGTGGTGTGCTCGGTGGCCACCGCGCTGAGAAACATGGCTTTGGATGTCCGGAACAAAGAGCTCATAGGTGAGGGGCTCACAAAGTCAGATAAATATTCATATTTGATGCTCGACGCGATTACGCGGAAGCTCATTCGTCCAAATATTGTCTGCTTATTGCTACCAATCAATTGAAAAGCCTATTGACAAGCTCGCCAAAAGAAAATTGAAATTTAGAAGTTACGATTGGGATTTATGAATTCATTAATTAATTAATAATTGTGTTTATGAATCATGATTTTAATCTCTATCAAAATAATTATATATTTTTTTGTCCATAATAAGGTTTGTGCAGTTTGCACATTTCATGTAATGATTTTTTTGTACCACAAGAGGGAGCTTGTGCACCACATTATGTGAAGCACTCCTTTCAAGGTTCATCTGACAAACACGACACCAAATCCCAAAGTCCTCCTAGATCAAAGGAGTTGAATCAACGATGACATATATGAAGTGACATAAGTGACTCACTCTACTTGCATCTGCACTCGTAAGGCCTTGTCACAACATATTTGCTCCACGTCTCCTCCCTGTCAGGGAAATACGCCATGAGAGACCTGGTCAACCGCCTCCCCGGGGGGAACACCACCTTGCTGTCGGACGAGACGGTGGCGGCCATCTGTTGCACCCTGCACGAGGTCACCAGCCGAAACATGGAGAACGCCAAGGCCCTGGCGGACACGGGCGGCATCGAGAAGCTGGTCAACATCACCAAGGGCAGAGGGGACAGGTACGCCGGCCGAGCGAGCGCGATGGTGGACACGGCGCCGGATTGTATCGAGCGTGACTTGTTGTGTGCACACGCTAGGCTGGACACAAAAACAGAATGCATTTGTGCCGAAGTGCCATCTGAAAATAAAGCTCACATGGCACACTTTGAATTGAAGAGATTTCATTTATGTCATCGTTAGAAATTTGGTGGTTAGAAAAGAAATACATTTTGGGGGTGGTATAATAAAATAAATGCCTTCAAATTTCAAAGTCAGATTTTTATTTATTAATTTTTTTCAGGAAAAAAATTCCAGGTTTGAAATTCCGATTTAATGGCACATACCGTATATACGTTACTCCCTTTTAGCGAAAAGTAAACGAAATGTAAAAAACACGCGAATATCCTTCACCTCATGTGAGTTGTATAATCAATGTTTTTTATTATTTATTTATTTTTTATTTATTTATTTTTTCTTTTTATGTCTTGCAGGTTTTCTCTGAAAGTGGTCAAGGCATCCGCTCAGGTTCTGAACACGTTGTGGCAGTACAGAGATCTTCGCGCCATCTATAAGAAAGTAAGAACTTGTTTCCTTCAGATGAATTGTTTGACTTTTTATGTAAGTGATTCACTTATTGACTTTTAATGAGAATAGATTTTTTTTTTTTAAATAAATATCCATTCCAAATAATCCAATCATAACCCTGAAATATATTTGCGTATCCATGCTGTGATTTAATGGACGAAATCCCCCCCGCACAAACACGTACTTGACGTCCATTTGTGTTTCCCAACAGGACGGCTGGACCCAAAACCATTTCCTTACGCCGGTATCCACACTTGAGCGTGACCGGTTTAAGTCGCAGCCCACCCTCCCCACCAACAGCATCCAGATGTCCCCCCTCAACCATCCCGGTAGACGGCGGCGTTACTTTTTGGCACGAGACCTCAAGAGCGGAACATTCGCCTCATGCGCGTCTCTTCTTCCTCTTGCAGCTGCCAGCGCCATGTCGTCTCCTGCCGTTCGCGATCACACCCTGAGAGATTATCAACGAGCGCAGTCAACTATGCAGTTTTATAACTACCAAGTGGACAACAGTATGCACAAAAACCAGTATCCAGGTAGTGTACCCTCAAAGTATTTTGTGCTATCGTGTTTATTTATCCCTCCTTTCTCGCATTTTTTAAGCTATTGTTTCGGATGCCAGACGAGTGCTCTTGCCAGCACACACGAGCTTGCAGGGGAGTGGGAGGGCAGAGTTAAAAAAAAAAAAAAAGAGAGAGCACTGGTGGAAATGGGAGTTTGTGGATTCCAGTGGCGAGACGGCATGCCCACGTAAATCCCCGTGGGCTGTGTAAACAAAGTGAAAAGCAGCATTCCGCCGCTTTGATTTCTCTTCCCTGTGGACAGGCGGGCATTCCGTTTCCACGTATATGAAATGAAAGTTTTGTACTTTGATTGCAGGGTCTGGACAGCCTTCTTCGTATTACTACCCGTCGCCCACGCGGGAGGAGCCCAGAAGGACACAGGTGAGATCAATAAAAACTCAGCATGTCATGTTCATGCATATCCAGAATTTTGACTTTGTCCACGCCCCCCCAGAATATTAGAACTTCTGTCATGAAATATTTTTTTTTTGTTAATTCACTTTTCTCCTTCAACATTTTTTACATGCAATATTAAAAAAAAAATTTTTCATTCAATATTTGCATTTTTTTATTATTTTTTTTATTTTAGACTTTTATCTTCTAGTATTGATTTGTTTTTGTTTCCTTCCACACAGTGATACGACTTTTATCTTTTTGTATTACTTCACCTGGTAAATTAATTCTCGTAAAATTATGTTTTCAATTTTGTATATATTTTTTTTCCATGTATATGAGGGTGTGAATGTGAGTAAATTTGTGCTGATCCAAATCAGAATTATTTCTTCCACCTTGGAGGGTTGCCCTCGTTTGAGTGCCATTCTATTTGGTTTCATTTTTCGTTTTCAAAGTCGGAGAAAGATGCGACTGACTTTTTTGCAACCAGGGATTTGAACGGGGGTGTGGAGACTTTTTATACCAACTCCTGTAAATCCAAATGATGTCATCTGGAATATTGCCTGTGTGTGTCTTCCCCCCAGCCTTTGTACTACGCCGACGAGCCCAGCAGGAGGACCTACGACCCGTACAGGATGTACGTGCAGCATCCGCACAGCTACGACGACGCCTACGTGGACGAGATCATGGCGTACGCGCCCGCCGTGGACTACGGCGGCCAGCATCACACGCTCAAGGCCGCCAACAACTACGTGGACATTTACGCCAGCACGCGGAGGCCCTCCTACCGGGCCGAGCAGTACCCCGGATCCCCCGACTCGTGGGTCTAAAACGCAACCATGAACCATGAACTTGGCTTCAAAAAAAAAAAAAGAGAAAAAGACTACATGTGAATGTGTGTGTGTGTGTGTGCGCGTGTGTATAAGGTGGATATAAAAAGTCTACACAACCCTGAAAAATCATTCAAATACATTTTCCTCCAGTAATGTGACCTTGTGCAACTAAACAAAAAATATTTTAGAGATTAAAAGTAAAAAAAAAAAACAAATTTGTGAAATAATGTGGTTGCAAAAGTCTAAACACCCTCTAATAAGTGTGGATGGCTGCAGACCATGTCTTGTGCTGTAAGAAGAAAATCAGACAAAAATGTTATAAAGCTTTAAAATGCATTATTAGTGTGATATATATATATAGGCCTTAGAACAGGGGTGTGTAGACTTTTTCTACACACTGAACATAGGGGAGCGACAGCAGAGGGAATTATGGAATGTGTGCCAATAGAAGGGAATTAGTTAAAGTAGTTGCGGGGGGTACACACATAATGATTTTTAAATTCCACATTTTTTTTTCAGACCGATACCAGGGCATGTATTCACTCTTGAGTACTCACTGATACCGATGCCAAGTACTGATAGTATCTCTGATACATAAAATTACGCCTACAGTGGAACACCAATTACTGGCAATGAAGACTCAGATTTATTTATCTTTTTGGGGGGGTTCAAGTATCGTGGCTGGTATTGGCTTCAGTACCTGATAACTTGGTATAGGCCCAATACCAATAGCTGGTATCGGTACTCGCCCATCCCGAGTGTAATTGACTTACAATTATTGAGAATTACGCAAATTTGGCCGATCATATGTGTGTACCCCGTTTTAGAGACAAAAAAAATGTGGAGGACAAAACTGGACATGAATGACAGTCCTGCTTTGTTTTAGATGTTAGATTCTTTTTTTTTTTTTTTACAACTTGTCATAGCACAGCGAGGGCGTGAGTTATGTGATGCAAGGATCTGCAGGAAGAGTCAAAGATGGAGGTTGTTTGTGAATGTGCCGAAGCCAACATGGAGGTGGGGTAAAGCTTGTACAAAAGTATGAAAGTGTTAGCTGTACTTACTGTAGTAACGATGTTGTGTTTTCTTGTAAATACAGTACACGTGGCCTGGTTTACATTCATCTGCACTGCTCTAAAAATCATGAACTTGTGCCATATTAAAGATATATATATATATATATATATATATATCTAGAAAGTATGTGGAGAGCACAGTGGCATATGTGCAAAATACAAACATATGATAATAAAAAAGTACAGTTTTGTTTTTTACGCTCTGTTGCCATTTTTTCTGAGGCTAATTCAAGTAGACGATCATATTGCAAAAACACTGGGTATATTCCATTTTAAACATGCACTATACAGTTAACATTGTTTACAAACTCTATAGACAAAATATTCTAACATATTCAGATACCATTCCAAAAAAAATGAGAAAAATCAGCTCTGGCTGCCTCATTCCAAATTTTTTATTTGCTTCTTGTGAAAGCACTGGATACAGTTGTATGATTTTACATCAATTTGGTACAATTAAAATATGTCATTGACTGGCAAATTGTTCTATTTTGTACAAATAATTTATAATAATAATAATCAAATGACACTGACTGAAAATCCCATTTTAAAAAAATCTGGATTGATTGGGTTGAAACTTTAAAAGGAAAAGATTATTATATTCAATATTAGGCTGCATAATGTAATTAACCAGCATTGGGTTTAATGGAACACACCAAAAACGTAAATCAGAATTGATAATTGATCAATATGTCGATCGATATTGCACATAAAGTCATCTGTCAATCAAAAAGTGGCATAATTATCATGCATTGGCTAGCTCGCGTGTACCTAATTAAGTGTCAGGTGAGTTTGCCGAAGATTGATTTGATCTGACCGGCTGTGCATTGTTTTTTTTGGAACCGGCAGTGCACAGGTGTGCGTCGTTGAGCAAGCTGACGTCACGCTTCAGAACACTGGCGAGGGATGGGGCGTGGCTAGGGCAGTGACGTCATCTTCAGTTGAGCGTATAAAAAGTGAGGCGAGCGAGCAAGGTGAAGTGGTGGATTTTTTCTTTTTATTATTATATTTTCTTCTCCTAGTTACATTAAATGATGGTACAACAAGGAAACAGAAGTGGCTTAAAAGACGGTCGTCTGCTTAAAGCTGGACATCCTCCCGCTGGTTGGTAATTTTTATTTATTTATTTTTAAACTTTATTTCTCCTGACTTGGTTGGTTTTGGTCGCTTCTCGACGCATTAAACGACGTGCATTCTTCAATTAATTCATTTTGAACGTCGATAATGGGCGTGTTATTGAGTCCGCGTGTATGTAATGTACCGCTCTCGACTCTTCGTCTCTTTCCAAACTAACTTCAAGTTTTCCGAATAGTTTTATGCATTTGTCGATGTTGTTTTGTTTTTTTGTTGCGTGCCCACTCACTAAGACTATTAACATATATTCGTTTTCGTGATTGATGCAAAGCTGTAGCATCAATGGTGGAAATCAAGTATTTTTGAAGGAATGTCAGTGTTTTGTTTTTTTCCCCCGTGAGTGGGATGGGTTATGATTGAGTTGAAGAAAGTCTGCCTGGCAACAAGTAGTTGCGCAAACGTGTGACGTCACCATAAAAATTTTTTGAAACAAAACAGTACAGTAAACGGAATGTCCTAATATTTGTAAACAATGGGTGCCGGTATACTTCCTGGTAGCGAAAAGGTCAAATGGTGCAGAACTGAAACGCAGACAGAAACTTATTTGGGGTTGTGCCACCAGTTGTTTTGAATACATTTGTTTTTTCTTTTTTTTGTAAAATCCGTTGTAGAAGTTGTACAGAGTAGTTGGCAAGACTGTCTGGTAACAAGACTGAAAAAAAAAAAAAAACAACATAACATCCATGAGTAATTTAGGTAACCTGCTAGTATAGACAAAACTGTTTCTTTGTACATGCCTCTGCCTTTAAGAGGCGGGCCCTGGTGAGGTAGCGTGTGACATTGACGAGTAAATGTCTGGATCTGAGCTGTGGCAGTTAGCAGCTTCTGTCTGAGTACATTCACTCTTGGTTTTATTGTTAATGTCCAGCTGAATAGGGCATCACGACAGTGGCTCTCTTTTCCCACATGGGAGGAGATAAAAAAAAAAAAAAAAACTCATGAAATGATGGCTTAAATTGTTTAGGGGTCCTCTTTGAGTGTCGTTGAAATGAATTCGTATGCGAGTCACAACTCAAATTTGTATGAGACATGAAGAAGCACAGTAAGCTGTATAAGTATTTTTCTTTGCATAGGATAAAAAAAAAAACCTATCTAAAACAAAAGCATACATCCCGCTACTTAAAAAAAAAAATAAACAAAAATTATAATCTCCATTCAATAATTAAAGTCATTGCATTGTACTTTCTTCAGTGAGGGCTGGAGGCAGGCGAGTGGCCAAGAAAGGCTCGGAAGAGGCCAGCAGCAACCATGGGACTCCGGAGAAGGAAACCAAGACATCTGACAAACCCAGGTTGGCTATGTTTGCACTTAATTAATGAATGCAAAAAAAAATCTGCTTTAGGGTAGGTACCAGTTATTTGAAATAGTCTTATTCAATGCCGGCTATAAAAAAAATTAAATTAAAAATAAAAAAACTCCATATGGTTATTCTGACTGATCTGTGAAGGCTCACAGAATATTGTGAAACTATTTGCATGCTTTTTAGTAGTAGTATTTCCTAGTGTGTGTGTTTCAGTTTGTGTATTGTCATCACTTCTAAATTTAATAATCGCCGCATTGTTACTATCTTGGCACTCTATGTATGTAGATTTAACATGGCAAACACTGATCAATCATAAACTGCTTTTTACGGTCATATTTTCAAGCATCCATTGTTTTAGGAGCTTACATGCATTGTTTGCATGGTGAGTCTTGTGCATGATATCCAATGCTGCCATCTCCTGGCCTTAATTATTATTTTCAATTGATTTATTTGAGACTTTCCTAGTTTACTGATTTGCTCAAGTCAGTTCTCCGCCCATCCCCATAAAGAAACTCCTCGATCTGTGGTAGTCATGAATATATTGTTGTGCTGGTGAGTTGCATAACAGCGTTAATCCATCTGACATTTTTATGACCTTTTGAATGGCAGCTTTGAGGATAGCTTGGCGGGTGGCGCACCTAATTATGGTCAGTGAGAGTGTTTTTCTGTCTTTGCCTCAGGCCTGTTTCCAGTGCCAGCAGGATGCAACAAGTGGGACTTCTTCTGACAGGAACTCTTGACAAGGTCAATGCTTATTATGAGTGGATGTTTTATTTATTAACAAAAAACAATTGTTGCGTCAGCAAGATTCCAGGTTCCAATCTTGACCTTCCTGTGTCCAGTTATTAATGCTCTCCTGGTGTTTTGGCTTCCTCATTTGTTTTACTCTAAATTGTAAATGATTCACGCAGTATTCATGCGTTTCCATTTTTAATCTCATCAGTTGAGCCACGACTTTCCCGAGACGCCCGTGAGCGTGAGGCACAGCAAAGTACAACCGGCTGTGGAGAAGCTCCACTCTCCTCGGACCTTCTGCATCCAACAACCCAGGAAGTTCTGAAGGATGACACCTTGACGTACTGTAGTGTGTGTGACTTTAAGCCTTTACACCTTTTGAGAGAAAAAAAAAAAAATATCTGCGCACTCACCTTTTTGTTTAGTGTCTCTTTGTATTTTTTTTCCATGTCACTTGAGGGTTTTGATGTTAAAATGTTTAATCTTTTCCTTAATTTCAACTTGGCTACACGTTTAGAAATAAAAAGTTGATTCTGAGATTTGTTTTTGCAATAATTCACAATGAGCACTAGGTAGGGCTAAATGACAAATACACAAGTCCTGAGTTTATTACAGGCTATACCGTTTTTTTTTTTTTTTTTTTTTTTTTCCCCCCAGTGATTGCAAATAAATATATATTCATAATGCATTCTTTTTCTTGAAGGAGAGCGACTGCCTCCTCAATTACATTACGGACAGCGTAGAACAAATGAGTGCTGAATTATACGTATTCACTGCGCAACACATACAAAACGCCACGAGGTGGCAGTATTGCCTTACATTATTATTAGTATAGTCACAGGTCCACCTTACTCTTTTTATTATGGTGGTACTTGGTGAGCTAAATATATTTTAAGGTGGTCCTTCGTGTAAAAAGAGAAATAATGATTGAAAAATCGCTTTTTGTGCATCCAGAGCTGTTTTTGTGTACGTATGGCGAGAGCGAAAGGCGATGTAAGGCAAAATATGTGATTGGTTGAACTCAAGCGAAGCAAGTAGCACGAAAAAAAATAAACCACAAGATGTCGCCATATTCTGCAGTTTAAATCAGTCAGGTTTGAATCGCTTGTTCGTACCGGGTGTCCTCTCTTTACGACGTAGTTCCGTTGCATTACGACGGCGACGTAACACGAATTATCCGTAAATAAATCCACAATTTACTTGCGATAAACTCACAGTGACACCCAGAAAAAAATTGTATGAAAATCATTTATTGGCCATGTGTATTAAAATATATTTGTAATTTTGTTTTTAGAACAAATGAATAACTCAGTTGACCAGAAACATCGTCATAGATGAATGAATCCTGAAGAAAGTGCAGCAATTTGTCCCGACATGAGGCGTTCAAGAAGCAAGAAGGAGGCTTCCAGGATGATCCCGGGCACCCCGCCGGCCCTTCGACGTTGAGCCTCCCGCACAGATGACCTCATGCTGGGAAGGAGGAGGAGTCCAACTTCGGCAGTCTACCTTGGTGCTGGATCAAGTGGGAGCACAGTTTTTGTGTGTGGAGTTATTCTCAAGTACAGGGGGACATTTCTTTTCTTTTTTGTACTCGTGGAAATTAACACCCGTGACACATACCAGGTAATATATCTATGAACTTTGTTGTTGTGACATAAATGTTAAAAGTAGCGAGTATCTACCGCGGGGGAAATGTTGGGGCATGCCCAGCGGGAGCTGCCGTCGCATCCACCAGTGACTGACAGCGACTTTGGGGTGTATTAGCGTCTAAAGTTTATTTTTTTCTTTGTAAACGAAATGCCAAAACAAACACGGTTGTTTTGAAATCGTCTTTGACAAAAATGTCATCTTTTACAGCTTGACATTGAGTCCACTAACTTGGTCAAGTCTTGTCAAACTTGTCGGTCAGGTAGCTTCTCCGTGAACGCAACACGCAGGTCAAAGTGAGGGAAGCTAACGTTAGCATGCTACATTAGCTTTACAAGTTGACTTTACGTCCGTTTTCATTTGTTTTCTTTCGGTTTTATCAAACACTTTGTCCGTTCGTATGTATGGCTAATTTGCTGCATTACTGGAATTACGCCAATTAATGAGGAACCTGATATAAAATAAGTTAACCGTGTGTTATCTACCTTTTCAAATTGAAATGTATTTCACATTTTCAAACGTGAGCCAGCCTGTTAACGATGTAAGTGGAAAGCATCCTTCAGTAACAATATAATGCTTAATTATAATGTTTTATATATATATGTCCATATTCAGCATGTACACCAGTTGGAACTTGAAACTGTTAATATTCACAATAGTTCACTAAATGCAGTTATTACTCACTAATACACATAGAAAAATAAAATACTGCCTTTGCACCCCTTAATTAACCTCGTGTTTTGATGTTCAAATGCCACCCAGTGATTAGAAACCACAATCTAACCCACATATTGGCCTTAAAATTATTATAAACAGTGTTGAATTTCCACAGAGCGTCAGGCTGGCTCCCGGTTGACACAGAGATACTCTGTATTATGTTCCCACCAGCACAATTTCAGGGCAATTTTACACTGATTACGGAATCATTATAGTGCCGCTGTAACGCCCGCCTGATGCTTCTTCACTTACCACAAAGATGCGGTATTAGGGATGAGCACTACGAGAGACAGACTGCCTTCCAGTCTGAACATAGCCTGGTTCCCATGGTGCCCGGGCCAGTTGGCTCATAGCAGAAGCTGGCACCGGACTGGCATTGTTATGGCTGAGGATAGGGACCTTATTGGAGCGAGTGACCCGATTGACAGCTCATACTGAGCTCTTCATGATGGTCACGATGATGAAGAGGATGGGGGAAAAGGTTCCCACAGGAAAGGCTGGTTTTAGAGAGAAGTTGGTTTGTAGTACAGTAGGCAAAGGCATCCCAATTTTCTTTTATTGTTGTAAGCTACTAAAAATGTACAATTTCTTGGTGTTTTATTGTAGCTGTGATATTTTTTTTATATGTACATGTTGGCCGTGGTCATTAGAATACGTTATCATGTGGCGCAAGAAGACAGTGTTAGCTAATTTAATATAGCTCACTAGAGTTAGTTACCACACATTATAATGTCCCTCCATTTTTTTGTTTATTCAATAAACTGTAATAAATATTTGCACAGATTGGCTCACAGTTAACTACCAGCTGCTAATCTAAGCGCACATCAGCCAAATCTACATTCTCATTTGCTGGCACCCACATCACTCACCCGGTTAGTCACAGATACTACAGTAAAATGAGAGAGTGGCAACCCCAAGGGGACTTCTTTTGTTGCATAAAATTAAAAACTGTTGAAAGGATTCTATAATGTCGATTGAAGTGAGGACTTGCTAAATTTGCTACTATGAAGTTTTGTGTGTTACCTAGTAGGATTCTTGGAATACAAAAAACAGGAAGGGCCAATGCAGAAGACCTATCCCTGCCATGGTTCATGTAATATTGCTTCTTTCTCTTGGTATTATTAAAACATGATTCACGTGGCCACCTGAATGGCGCATCCAGTTTACAATATCATAAACAATTGGAGGATGCCTGGTGGGATACACTCAACTCTTTTAGGTGTCGCTTATTTTAGGTGTTCTGTTTTGGCTTCCTGTGTTGATTGGCCGTCGACCAATCCAGGGTGCACACGGCCTCTTTCCTCAATTCAAAGTGGCCTATTTAAACTCGTAAACATTCTCACGGAAAGGCATTTTGTATGTTTTAATTGGAATTATGGATTTAGTTTGATCAAATCGGATGATTTTTATTTAAAAAAAAAAAAACGTAAGACAGAAAGCAGAAGCACTTGTTAGTATGTAAAGCATGTGATTGTTTTGCATTGGAAGTATTCCTGTGCGACAGCTGTTCCTACTTTACATTTTTGAAAGCCCCCCCAAGAGACAGAGACGGGGGGTTGAGAGGAAAAGAAGTACAGGTGCCGCCAAGCCCTTCAAACCCGCTGTCAACTTGTGTGAGGTTTCTTCACTTCGGTCCACTCACACTTGATCAACGCAGCTCAGCTTATATGGACTTGATGTGGAAATTGATTGGCCAAGAGGCAACCATGTTCCTGCTGACGCGCATTTCAGTCAGGCAACAGAAAATTCCCCATCTCGGCAACTTATTACAGCTCCCAAACATTTTGGTCATTTTTGTCCATTCATCCAGATGAACATGCGCCACAAAGTCTGTTCGAGTTCCTCTTAAAGCTGTTTGATGAAGTTGAAGTCAGGTGCTTCCACCACAAACATGCCTTTTGGACCCTTCTAGGCACCCTGGCGCACAGTCATGTTGGAACACAAAAATAATTTCCCACAACTGCTCCCACTTATTTGGAAGCTTTCAGATAAGATTTAAGATTCAGGCTACGTGCTACTGCCATTTGAACATTTTACAGTGGCGATGTATCGAGTTACTCTCCTTCATGGCAAGGAATTCATTATGCCATTATGCAATGCCAAAAATGCTCAACGAACGGAGCCGGCATCACATGAAAGGAGAAATAAGAGGTGAATAAGAATGTAGAGTCTGGTGGATTAAACAAGTAGGAACATGGATGCCAAGTTACCTCTTTGTGTTAACTTCAAAAAGAAGACATTCAAGTCTGGTTCTTGAGAATAGCACAAGTTAGAAAAAGAAACTGAAAACTAGTGAAAAATGTCGTCACCCGTGTTTACTTTGAAACAGTGGTCCTCAACCTGTTTTCTGCCACGGACCGGTTCATTATAATACGGTTGAAGATGTATCGGTGTGAAGTATCGGCGCATTTTTAACAAATACGAGTACTGTATAGACCAGGCGTGGGCAAATTTTTTAATTGCACTACTAAGCGCTACACTGACCTACTGTCTGTTTCGGTGACCTCTATTACCAAAGACGTAGAGTGACGTTCCCACTGTGAGATCAGCACGAGTGTGTGACGCGGTAGATGCAAACACCGTCCGGAGGAATGGAGCAGCACAGTGTGAAATTGCATAGCCCGACCGTGTGCATATTTGTGGCGAGAGGACAAAAAAAAAAAAAAAAAAAAGCAGCCGTAGAACAATACTCGGGAATGCGAGTCTGTAAGGTCAAACGCTGGGACGCTTGTTTTAAACCGCTCATAAAAGCCCGCCACTTATTTTTTTCACTTATTTCTAGGCAAGTGAATGCAGAAGACAGATCATTATGAGGGCAACATGGTGGACTAGCGGTTTGCACGACTGCCTTACAGCGCTGAGATCGGCGTTGCAATAGAAACCGGATGTAACTTTTAAATGCAACTTGTTAATATTTCACTCTTCATCAAATACGACACTTCCCAGGAGGCAAACGTTGAGCTAAGTCCAGAAAGCCGTTTCCCATTAGTTTTAAAATTTTTTTTTTTTTATTTGGACTGGTTCATTAGCACATAAATGGCTCCGCGGGTTGTTAATAGGGGGAAAGCGCGACAATTACTGACGATAGCAGCACTTAATAAGTGAGATTCCCCTGCGGTTGCCGATTTCTGAAGAGCAGTGTTTGTTGTTCCAGGATGATTTTGGAGTCATTTGTCATGGGAAAAACCGCCTTGCGTTATCCGTAAATATACATTACGCGGAGATGCGTCGAGCCCGCTTCACGCACGTTATTGCCCATGGCTGTCGTAGTTTGGATTTCATCCAGGTGCCACATGATGAAATGTGATTTTTCATGTGGAAAAACATGTGCAATGTCTTGTCTGGTCTGATTTAATTTCAGGTTTAGTCACTTTTAGGAGCCGTAAGTACTGAGAAGCCTGTAAAACATGCCTTGACGCTTTGGAAGGGGGAGCCGTCATGGGACTGAAAGAAATTGCCTTTCGCACACTGTCGTCACTGTCAGGCACGAATTGACGCATCAATCACGTCGCAAACTATCAAGGACAGGAAGTGCAATTTGCTTTCCCATGCTATCCTTAATGACTGGATCAAACCTGTTAGCCGCAGTACCAAGCCACCTGGGTTGGCCGCCGGCTACGACTTTGAATGCACCTGTAGAGGCGAAGCTCACGAGAATTTGTACAAATGGCATGTCAATGTTTGTAGTTTATGTTGTTGCAGACACTTGCCATTTTTTGTGGAATGTGTCGCTGCGGGGGCTTGTCAAGGAGCGTAGCGCTTGTATCTAACCACGTAGACCGCATGATGCCAAAGTAGCGCCTCATTGGTTGCCACATTTGCATATTTTTTGCTTGCAATATATTCCTTTGTCTTGATCCCGGTGGACAAGTGCATCATAGTACAATCGCGGCTCTGCTTTTGGACTTCGGGTTTTCACGCAATGTGGATTAAAATCAATCCTGGATCAGGATTTCATTTTTATTGTTTGCTTCTAAATTGTTGTGAAGGGCATGTTGACTCGTGCAAAGTCCCGCGTAATTACACAAGTACAGAAAGTGCTCCACTGAATGGTTTTATGATGTTTGGGATGCGGACGGCACAGACTTGTGACTTGAAGTTCGGGGTTCGAAGATCGGCTTGCTTTACACGTTTTCCTATTACCTTCCAAGAACATGTATAACTTTTTTTTCAAACCGATACCAGTATGAGTATTCACGCTTTAAGTACACACCGATACTGCTAGTACGTTTTATATATCAAATTTCATTGAACAAAAGTTTCTTCCTGACGCAGGTGATGATTTGCAAGTATTGGTGGATGGTATCGGCAGCCTCCACGAACCCCCGATATCTAACAAAAAAAAAATGGTTTTGCACTAATACCGATACCCTGGTATCGATACTCGCTGATGAGTATGAATTGTCGTCTGCAAGTGACTGGCGATCGGTCCTGGATAGGCTTCGTTGATGTCTTCCTAGTGTTCAGTTAAATTCACTGCAGATTTATTGTTTGTGTTTGTAAAAAAAAAAAAAAAAAATCACATATTAAATCACAATACTGGGAGGGCGGGATTTGATTCCTTTTCCGAATCATTCAGCCCTAGTGGCACGCAAAACATTCTTCACGCATTAGAGAGCTGAGATATTCGGAGGAATTAGGAAGTAGGAAGGCGGGGCTGGGAAGGATGCACTTCATACCTGCGCCCTCCGTTTCCTCCATTCATGCCCGTGTTAGTTAAGGGGCCATTGTTTACGCTCCGCCGCAGCACACAAGACAGGGCCGGCCTTTTTCCGGCGCTCTGCGAATAGATCATCAAAGACCGACTGTGCCTCCCACAGGCTTGGCTCGTAGCGGTCGCTGTAGCGCTGAGTGCGACGGCGCGAGCCTCTGCGCCGGTTCAGTGCTGACCTCACCGTGGCCTTCAGCGTGACAGCCCAGCATGCCAACTTGGATATAGAACTTGTAATTACAGATAAAAGTGCTATTATTAATTTTAGCAGCGTTTGAGTTTTTATTTCGTTTGGAAAGATTTTCGAGGACCGCGGCGAAACATTTACAGTATGCCTTTATCGCTAACCACATTTAAGCTATAATTGTTTGAAATAGTGATATCAAAATGGAATGTTATTGGGGGGGGGGGAATCTGGTGACTAAAGGGTCCTTAAGCAAGATTTTGAACCGAGCTGTAAAAATAAAATTGGTTACTGGAAAAAAATGAATTATCGGGCCTATTATAAAATGCTCCAGAATCGTATTGATTGAGTGACTGCTATAAAAAAATATTTTTTGATTCAAGTTCATTGTTTGGAATGAGTGATTCTGTTTTACAGGTTTAAGTTATGTCCATTTATTTCTAGGGCTGGGTTTTGAATCAAATTTCCAAAATAGATTTGATTCGATACATCAGGGCCGATTCGATTCGATTCGATTCACTTTGGTTGATTATCGATTCAATCAAGGATTTCATGCAGTACCAATTTTCTTTTCGTGTGGAAGGCATTCTCAGAAGAACCAATGCTGCAATTTGTACAAACTGCTGCTTGCTGTGAAGAGGCGCTTTTGTAAAAAATATGAATATTTACAATAAGAATTGAAGCCTATGCCGTTACATGAATCGTGCGTTTTATTCAACATGACCTGATCGAAACAATAAATACATTTTGTTTTGATACGCTACTTTCGCGTAGAGATCTCAAGTGATGATTTAAATCATGCAAATTTAAGGGGAAAAAGACGCTCTTAAAAGTATCGCGATATGATTTTATGAATCGATATCGGGCTATAAAAAAAAGGGAAATCGCTTAAAATTGATATATAATTTTTTTTTAACCCAGCCCTATTTCTTTCTTTCTATTTAAATCAACTTTTATTTAATGTAGGGAACAGGTCAAATAATGAGCTTGCAAAGAAACGAAACATGCATTTAAAAGACCATATCAGCAGTCCTACTTAAACACGAGTTTATTGCTCGTTGACTCACATGCGCTAAACCAGCTCTGCGTAATATTGGACGTGGCGACAGGCTCACTCAGGAGGTCATAAAACCACCTGAACTGCTTCGAATACACGTGGAGACCAAACATCCGACCATCTAGTTCAGGGGTGTCAAGATCCAGTCCTGGAGGGCCGCTTTCCTGCATGCTTTCAATCTCTCCCGGCTGCAACCCACCTGATTCAAATGATCAGCTCATCAGCAAGCTCTGAAGAAGCCTGATAAGTATCCTGCTCATTTGAATCAGGTGGGTTGCACCTGGGAGAGATGGAAAACATGCAGGACACCGGCCCTCGAGGACTGGAGTTTGACACCCCTGATCTAGTTGCTGTATCGCTTCTCGTGTATTCAGTGTAATGGTGACTTTTAGTTTTAATTCATCTTTTTTTTTTTTTTTTTTTTAAATCTCTTTCTATGCCGGCCTATCAAAATGTCTCTGACTTGGCCTTGTCGTTGTAAAGACAACAGTGCCAAAGCTAAGAATAATTACTCATACGTAATTGCTGATGAAGGCAGCCATGTGTGAGCTCTCAGGGTGAAAACATTTCAGCTGGCTGCGGTTATGTGGAAGTCGATCCGAGCTTTGGCTCGTTCGCCGTTGTCTTCCGCCTAGCAGTACAAAGCAAGTTTGTACATGAACCTTGCCAAATGCACCTGAGACAAACGATCGTTTATATATATTTACATATACAGCGGTGAGCTCTGATAAGTGTTGTATTAGCGAGTCGGCCCCATTAACTCTCGACGTCCCACGGCGTTCTTTTTCCATCATCACAATCGGTGGGGATTTGGACTCCATCGCGACAGCAGTGATCTGATATCACATGCATGGTGATAGCCTGAGGCGCTTCTTAACCACCCCTGGTTTCTTATTTCTCCACCGTTCCAACAAAACGCTTGCCGGAAGCTGCAGTTTTGCCAGTTTTTGTCAAATGTCACCCGTGTGCAGTCGTCTTTGAAATTCTCCAAGTCACCTATAGTTGCCCTATCGTCTTTGTTTTTTTGGCTCGTATGGATCAGCAGCTGTTTCCTTGAGTCTTGTTCTTATGTTAGCTGGCGCACAGCAAATGTAAATATTAAGAGTCCGTCCGTCCAGGCCGTGTGTCCACAAAGCCTTGTGAATGTGGTGGTCTCACTGCTTTGTTGTGATATCACATGGCCCCTGTCAAAAGGTACTGCAAGAACTAAGGTTAATGATACAACCTCAGTTTGCTTTAAAAAAAAAAAAAAAAGATGAAAAAGTTGTCGCTGCTTGGCACCTTCAGGATGTTGATCGTGGCTCCTTTTGTGGAATAAGTGTAGTCGTTGTGCAACCCATCACTCATTTACTCACGAAGCCTGTTTGATGTTGGTGGCGCATAGCAACGGTTAAACGCACATACTTAATGTCTCTTCTACATTCAGCTAGAGAAAGTAGATAAGAAAATAGTCAGTCGTTCTTAGAATGTGCGCTCCGCTGGGTCGACACGATTCAGAATATCGTAGTAGAGCAAATGTTTAATAGGAACGTGCAAAAACACCCCTCATTGAGGGTGGTCCTTCTTTTGAGAAGATGTTTATACATTAAACATTTGATGCTCTGTGCACAGAACAATTCATGTCATAAATTGGAAAATTCAATTAGCCCCAAAAAGTTATGTCACTTCGCAGGGATCTTTTTTTTTTTTTTTGACATGGACGAATGTTACTGCAGTGGAAATAATTTGGCGTTATGGCAATGAGAGAATGTCCAACTTTTGGATAATTTCACACTTAAAAAGGATGATAAAGTGCAACTTGTACTACAGAAGCACATCTACAATCGCCAACACAAGGGAACGTATTGTTGTCAGCTTAGCCTATCATCGCTAGTCAAAACATATTGCGATACTGCAGCAGGTGATGAAAGATAGACACAGCCGCGGGTTTATTATCACTCGCTATAAGAAAACAAACATGTAAATAAATACGTTCATACTTGAGCTGCCGATTGCCACGTTCACACATCTTATTCGCTGACGCCCACGTCACTCACCAGGCCAGGCTCTGTCTTGTAAAGCCATACATACTCAAAAGTCACCAATAAAACTGTAAAAATTGATAATGCAAACTCAAATTTCCTCCATTTCCTTCGATCTCATGCACAAAAGCTATTAAAAAAAAAGCCAGACTTCATATTTGGGTGTTTTGTTTCTTATTATCGTAGTAGGGACAGGCTAATTCCACTTTAATGAAGTGTCGTCTTATGATAATCGTGTCGCTGTTGGTGACATTGAGTGGCCTTAAAAAAAACGAGTTGTATTTGTACAAGTCCTCTAAACTGAACTTGGGCTGTCTGAGAAGACGAGACAGAGCTTTGGTCGCCCTCCGTGTCCCCAAACGCCAGTCGGAGCAGCGTTTCAGCTGACACCATCAAGGACGGAAAGCGTCGGCTTGAGAGGCGCTCCCACAGCAACCGTAAGCCGTCCGTCTGCGGTTGAGAATGCGTGGACTTTTTGTGTTTTGTTTGTAAAAAGCAAGGCCTTATTTGGACGGAGACGCTCATTTCTCTTCACTAGGAATGACTCCTCGGCTTCTATTAATACAACAAGAGGACGCGAGGCAAGCGTAGGTTGCTTAAGAACCGCTGCACTACTGTTTCAGTCGCTGTTTATTTACTGTTGTCCGATTCCGTCGGACTATTACTCACGCTTAGGTAAACAAGCGCATACAGGCTGGACCTTGACTTGTTGTTATATGACTGGCTGGCTGGCTGGTGAACAACCGGTGAACGCAATGTCAAGCGGCCAAGTTTAGTCACACGGCGTCAATTACACGTGGAATTCGGGGCATTTCAACGTTTGCCCCCTCAGCGAGATAACACCACATGCTCTTTTTTTGTATACGTGTTGAAGCATTCTTTCCATGTACTCTTGCACTGGTGACCTGCAGAATTAGGAATGCTGTGGGAAAATTACCAGGCTGGTGCTAGCTAATCTCTATCCACTGACTATTTTGGTAAAAAAAAAAAAAATAGTCATGCGTTTAAATATAGTACGTCTGATTCATGGTTGTATTAAATCCTTTTTCCCCGGAATAAATCTCAAAAGGCAATAGTGGAAATTGAACTGCTGCTAACATAAAAGCTGCATTAACTGCATGGGCAAGTAACATTTTTGACATTATAAACTGCCATACGAGTGTAAAAAATGAAAAAAAAAATGTTTTTATTCGATATAAATGTATACTTTGCCATAGGATATTCCATTTAGCTTGATGCTAACAAACAATGCAAAACACTATATACAGGCTAACGAATAGCCTAACACATATAGACAGATTTTGTAACAATACTCGCTGGCATATATTCTCTATCCTCTGTAAAGAACGATTATTCCTACAGTGGCTAACTGAGAAACAAACTATGACTGTCTCCAGATAATCGCCATATTTCGGCATTATGCTGCCCCCAGGTGGCCAATGCAGGCACAACACATGGGAGTCGCTCAGTTGGTTACCTTAAGTGGCACCTTGAATTGCTCACAGGCCGGCATTCCCCATCAAATATGTATACAATTTCACATTTTGCAACTTCAGCTTGTCTTTTCCTTTTCTCCAAGGTCACTACGGGGAAGATTCCAGGAGTGTTGCCATGTTCAAGGCAGTGCTGAAAAAGAACAGAGATGGGGGCAAAGCGAGCAGGAAGGACTCAGGTATGTGACAGATGAGACAAAAGATGGAAATGTATCTCTGAAGATGGCGCACCAGCTTCGTCTTGCTAAATGATTATCAATTTACAATTGTCGCCCTCGACAAAAATCTCCCTTGACACCTTTTTTTATTTATTTATCTTTAAATCATGTAACTGCGACCAAACAAACAGCCCTGCCCTTGTGTCATAGCCGATGTTTTCTTTCCTTGGATACATGACGGCATGAGTCGAAATGAGTCAACGTGAGTGAACAATTGCCGACTCATCCTTTGCTCATACAATGTTCAAGAGTGACCATTTCTGCTTGGGCTGCATTTTGCGTGCCTGAGCTTGCATCATGAAACTTTTCCTGCTTTTTCCAGTACAAAAGATACACTGCTGCGGTCGTGAGTGAGTTGTTTTACTCCTCAACAGTTAACACCAGGCTTGATTTATCATTCCATGTTGTATCTAATTGTCGCATGCGGTTTACACGCTCCAAGAGCGAGAGCAGCAGCACAGTTTTACGGCTCCTTTATCCCGGGGCCTCATTCTTCCAGTTGGGGACCATCCGTCATGCCCCGCCGACCCTGGCTCCCTTTCTCATGCCGGGACAATAAAGTGGGGCGACTCCTCTCGGTTGTTTAGGGCTCTCAAGACAAATGAGAGGTGACCTGAGAAACGCTCTCTCTGGTGGCCCTGCATGAGGGCACCAATCGCGACTCTTGCTTTTATTCTTCGTCTTAGAGCATTTTTTTTTTTTTACATTGATCTGAAGTGGCAAATGAACAAATTAGGTTTCTTCTTTGGTGGTATAATCTTGATGTACTGTAGCTACGAGTTGGCAGTTGACCGACAGAAAACATTTTAAGAGCTAGCACGTATGTGGATCGATTTGTGGAAGCATTTAGGTCTATTCAGGTCCCTCTTGGAGCCTCCAGTTCGGTCATTAAAACACGATACTGAAGGTTGTCCTCATCAAATATGTCCTTTCAGCTCGCAGACAATTTATTTACCCGTTAAGGTTCGGATAAAACACTCCCTGAAGTCGAAAAATAATGGTGATATATCAGTATATGTGGCCCCTGACATGGTGGCTATTGCCTGGAGACGACTTAAAAGCAGTCAAGGAAACTTGGTTCTCATGCCAGATACCGCTGCAGTCATTAGCTTTCCTTTGGGATCGCCACATTGCCAATACCACAAAAACACAGCGAGCTAATTTGGTCTCTCCTCCTAGTTTCCTCCTCTCCTTGGCCTTTAGATTCCCTTCGAAATACTTTTTTATGGTGTGCCATGGTGGAAGTGGGATGCTGGTTTGCCGGGGCCGGTTGCCTTTGATGGAAACATGGAAGATGAGAGATTTGTCTCCAGGAATTCATGGTCCTGGAAATTGGTTTCTGTGAATTTAGAGTTGGGTTCTTATTTGCTGACCATTAAACTGTAGCTCCATGGCATAAATTGACATTTGCAAAAAAATGATATACGTTACATTCTCATGGCCAAGAGCCACATACTGATAAATTACTAGAGCTGGGTATAAAAAAAAAAAAAAATCGATATTTCGATTTTCCTTTTTATAACCCAATATCGATTCATAAAACCGTACATCGCTACTTTAAATAACGTTTGAGTGAATCGAAAATCAAATCGAAGCAGGCCCTTGTGTATTGAATCAAATCGATTTTGGACACTTGAATCGATACCCAGTTCTAATAAATCCTAATAGATCCTCATTGTCTGCCTTTGTTGTTGTTGTCAGTCGGCGTGTATCATTTCAACCAATGCGTTGAATGCCGCTTGGTTTTCGCAATTTGAAGTCAAAAACCGAGTGGCCCTCACTGAGGTGAGTTGAGCAGCTAGGCCACATCCAAATGCAGCAGACTCCTCTCAGTTTGTCTGACAAGCTCGAGACAGAAGCTGGACTGTATTTGCACATGATTGCATGAGAGGTAGCGGGACTGAGGAAGGGGAAGTCTCGGCCCTTCTCCCCCTGCTGTGGTTTCAGATTACCGGCGGCATACTTTGGACTGCTTTGCACATTTACAGTGACATAATCGCATTAGTCCACAGCTGTAAGAGACAATTAAAGTGTCCTTTTTGATGACAGTTGTTTTGGGCACCAGAAATCTCTCTTCTCGGGTGGCTTTTCTCAAGCGCAGCACAAATTGCAGCTGCGGCCGCCTTGCTTTCATCATCCACACGGTCGCGGACGGCAGGGGGGTGACTTTTCTACTTACGCAAAAAAATTTAATGAGGGCCAACTGAGGATAAGCAGAGCGAGACAAGAATGCGAAATTAGCTTGCTGACTTTTTACGTCTCGTAATGTCATTTTTAATGGGCCAGTGGCTGATTTGGAATAACCTCATCTAGATTTCCGAAAGAAGGTGAAAGATGAAGGGAATATTTATAATATGGATAAGCCAGGCACGAGTCCCCTTGAGTGTGTATGACTGTGTGTGTGGGTGTGTGTGGGGGTGTGTGTGTGTGTGTGTGTGAGAGAGCGCAAGTGAGGGGGGCCCATTAAGCACAGCAATGTGTTGCCTCAGCTGTGACTGGCACTTGTGCTGTCTCAACAGTTTTGCGAGTTTCTGGCCCGTTTTGACATGAAACAGTGACTTGTTGCAAAGGCTCTGACTCCCCTCATTTAGTCACTAAGCACGACTTTAATTTGGAGAAGGTTTTCGTTTCTAGGACATTCACACACTTCTGAATAAATTACAAATATTACTGTATCCCGTAGGCTGGTAATGGTGTTGCTTTTTCATAGATTGTTGGTTTAACAGTTAGTTTAAAAGCAGCAGTACGTATGTGTAATTGTTTGCTGATTAACTCATTTACTACCATTGACAGCTAAATACGTCAAAGATTTTTTTTTTTTTTTTTTACTCGGCTGGTAGTGAATGAGTTCATGGAATCTTGACGCAGTTGATTAGCTGTGTAAAGTAGATCAACATGACGTCAACTTTAAGAAGACCTCTGCTATGTCATGAACTGTCCCAGCAACATTAATCAGAATAGAATATTAGCAGCGCATATTCATAGATATCCCAAAGCTCAGAGAAGAGTCATAAACACCCCTGCCAAACATGAATGATTAAACCCAAAAAAAAAAAAAATCTCTCCCGTACCGTGACAACGAGGCGCTCTAGTGACCATGCCAGTGCGAAGCCTTTGTCCACATGCTGGCTGTCATGTCAGACTTTTATATTTCCCCTCATTCTTCTGCTGACGCTATCAAGGGAAGCGTTGTTCTCAAGGTGTAGACCTAATTAGCTAGCTAACTGCGCTTGACAATTGCGCCAGAGCTTTCGGAGCAGCGCTTCATGCCGGGCTCCAAAAAGTGTCACATGGTTAAGTTTTGGCCAAGTCCCCCAAAAACGAAATGCAATTGAGTGCCACATCGTTCTCAGTCGGCAAATATCTTCAAACATGTGTATTGTATTTAGAAACAAAATTTAATTTAAGGAGTATTTTAAAAAAACAAACAATTAACTGCTCCTTCTTTTTACCCTGTCGAGCAAGAAATCAAAGTCAAAAGGCTTCTCGAGAAGGCAGATAATGTCACTTGCAAATGAGTTGAGGTGATTTCCCAAGGTCTTTTGAGCAGTTTCAGACCTCCCTGCTTTTGCACTTCCAAACACAGCCCAAGCTCTGCGTAGGTTCCGCTAATGTTACATCTCCTGTATAGACATTTGTGTGACTTTAAAAAGAAACATAGCTCCAAACAAAGTCTGCCCACTGCCTTCCAGTGTCGGACTTGCCCTCGTGTGCCTGGTCTTTCTCCGCCAACAGCTGGGTGGTAGCCTCTCTGCGAGGCATATCGACCGCAGCCATTTTGAGACACACTCCCTCCTTGTCCTGTGGTTTTGAAAAAGAAATTGCTTAAAACTCCCTCAAAGTGATCTTCAAGGCGGCTGGAAGTTTTTTTTTTTTTTTTGGAAACTAGTGCTGCTCTCCAGGTGAGGGGGAAGGTGCCATCAGAAGAGGAAGTATTAAATGTTCTGTCATTAACCTTCACCCTGAGGAGGAGAGATGACAAACACTTTAAAGTGATAAATGTATTGTACGCCAATTGTATGGCATCCAGCCAACTGCAAGTTGTCTTTGCCACAGATGACACGTGGTTTGTCATACTCACAGGTCAGAAATCTTCATGCAGCTCAAATGCTCAGGCGAGAACTCATCAGGGTCCAAACTAATCTTATTGTTGCAAAAAGATCGCCCAGTCAGTATTACTCATAAATACCCCATCGTCGAGTTTTATTGACTTGAGTGTCAACTTCTCATCTTCCATTTTTTTTTTATACGAAAACATGTAAAATGGCTCTTGAACTCATGTTTGTTATTTTTGTTCCCAGTCATGTTTGTCTAGATTTTCATCTCCAGACTGTTAAGGTAGGGTTTAATATGGCGGAGAAAAGAATGCGAGGGATTTTACAAAGGGGACCATTGAGTGCGCGGCGGCCTACACGGCTAGCAAAGCACGGCGCAAGCCAGCAGGCAACGATTTAGCAGGGCGTAGCTCCAACCACATCTTTTGGTTACACACACATTCATACATAAAACACACACACACATGAACACGCCCACAAACCTCAGGTGTATCCACATTAGACGCGCCCTGTCTCTCCTTTTGAAAAGCAACACGAGGACTCTTGGGGAAAGCAGCGATCCTGGCTCAACAGTCTTGCTGTTTTCTGTTTGCTTTGACTCTCTTATAACAAATATTAGGCATCGGCGACCTTCTTTGTAAACACTTGTGAAGTTTTGCACAACATGCCTTTTTGGTTTCTTATGCCGCTCAACATGTTTACTGGAACTTGAAAGGTCAAACACAATCCGTTCCAGGATAGCGTTTGTGTTTCAAAAAGTAATTTTTCATAGAAAAAAAAGAAAATATTGGTGGTACGGGCAATATCGAGACTATCCTCGCTGATTTTGTAGGAGAGACAAGGTAAACACTGGACTGGTTGTCAGTCACTCGCCGGCTTTTGGGGGTGCAAGTCGACCAATGCTGCCAGTTAGCTAGCTTAGCAAAAATGTAGAGTAGCCGATCTAAATCGTTCTCACAAAACAAGATCAAAGATTAGCTAAGCATGCGATGAATTTAAGGCTACCTAGCCCTCGTTCCAACTAAATGGAAAAATAGTCCACAAAGTGGTTTTGTAACTACGGCATTGCCCAGAGCTAAAAATGCACCACTAAGTTTCATTTTGAATATGCCCAAAGAGGATAGTTTAATGCACTACCTCATGTTCAAATCTGGCACTACCCCTCCTGCCCAGTGGTTTCTGGCTGGGATAAATTTGGGGAAAAGTCTTCATGATTTACACAGGCCTACTGTGTGCCAGCTCCTCTTTCAATAGCCAAATTTGGCTCGGAAGACACTCCGTATTGCGTTCCCTGTGACCCCGTGACCCTGCAGTGGGAACATGGCAAAGGACAAGAAGCCAAACAAATACAAGGGTCTCATTGGAAGCAAGGGGTTACGTATGTCATCTACAACACGCCAAGCCCACCAGTCAGAGTCCTTCCATACCGACTCCTGAACACTTACCCGTCTGTGGTCATGACAAACGTTTTTCTTACATCAAAGAGAAGACACTACTTTTATCAGTTTGCGTGCCATGTTGTTGTTTTTTTTAAGTCTGCTTTGAAAAAGGTGATAGTGACCGTCGTGGCGGTTCACTGGCTTTGAGGGGTCTGCAGGCCACAAGCTTTTCTAATTACATCGTGACCTGCTTTGGCAGACACATTCCTTCTGTCTGATCTTCCGTTTATTTCCTTCAGGATTTTTTGCACTGGCTCTCTGAGAACTTGTTGGCTGTGCGGTAACAATCGTATTGCCAGTGGTTGGCTGATCTTTGTGAATGTTTTGCAATTGATTTTTTTAAAGACAGATGCCAGTGCTTTGAGAGTGTCAGTGGAGACCTCTGCTCCGGTCTGACTTTGGGGGAGGCTTTTCCCTTTCGATCCTACTTTCAACATATCTTGAGCGTCGAGCCTTTTTAAGTGTGTCTGTAGATGAATGTCTTGCTATGCATGGCTCAGGAGGATTTGAGACAGGTTGAACTTATGACCCCAGATGCTTTTGTACCCAGCCTCAAAGGGAGAAGAGTTAGTCAGTAGCAAAGAGAAGTCGTTTGGACGGTTTTCTCTCTGAATGTTTACATGTGCTGTATTTCTTCGTTCATTTTGCTCTGTAAGATAATTATTTAATTGAACAGAAGCTGATCTTTAAACTATCAATTTTTTTTTTTTGAATGATGCAAGGCAACAGTTTACCCCACGGTCCTTGTTTGTTTATGAGATTTGGCTCGTGGGGAGGACAGCTTTGTAGACGCGTCCATTCGGGGTTGCCGAAACGGCTCTTGCCCGGCAGTTAGCGGCTTTCTCATGACCTCACCTGGCCTTACACAAGGAGCTCTGCCTAATGATCTGTGCTAATAGCAATCAAAAGCTGCTATTACGCTGCATCACGATGGCAACGTGAACTCCTGTCTTGTTGCAATTATGCCAAGAAATGTATTACAATCTTTAGAATCTCAACGGTAAGTGCCACTGTCGATACCAAATCCAGAAGTGTGTTAATTGTTGCGCATCTGGACTGTAGACGAGAGAAACCCGATTAGCACTCGTGTCAATTACTGTGTAGCATAAAAAGCATAAAAGTCAGTTTTTTTCTTTTTAGTAGACGCCAAGAAAACAAGTTCCTATTTTAACCAGGTAGTCATGTAAGAACCCAATTCCGACCCAGGTTTGAAGAGCCTACGTGAAAGTCTTGGCAGGCTTGGAATGCCTCATTGACAGATCCCAGGACCTCCTGATGATGCCGACACCCATCATGTTGGTTTCTCTGTGTAAGTTACAATGGCATGTTCGCCTCCTGCGTGGTTTTCTGCTGTGGAAGTGACGTGTCACCTGTCTTGGTGTTAGGAGTGACCCACGTGCCTGACTAAGTATGCTTCCACAGATGGATTGGAGCTCTCAAAGAATGCGGTAGACATGACAGCAGTGTTGGGATTTACAAAAGAAAGTGGCTAGCTGGAACGGATTACTTTGATTTGTATTAGTTCTGATAGAAAGTACTGTTTCAGTTGTTGTACAGATCTGGTAAAGTCAGACTTTTTACACCAGTCCAGAAATATTTCTGCCACAGCTTGTATTGTAAATACAGTGAGCCCTTTTTCAGTTGCCATGATTAAAAATGAGAAGATTCGGATCATTTCGTTTCATTCATTCAACTCGAGTGCTCTGCCGTCATCCGTCTTCTGTCGCTTTCAAGTACAAGTTTCTTCCCATGGCCATTTAGATGGATGTTTTATGAGGAGATATGGGAAATGTCACCATGAAGCCCTCCTCCCCCTTCTCCTCATCTACGCCTTCTCTCTTCGACCCCCCCCGCACCCCTTCCCAATCCAGACCACCCCCCTCCTCTTCGTCCCCTGGGGCCGGGAGGGAAAGCATTCCTGAGCACAGGCCACTTCAGAGCTGTGGAACAGAGCCACTCAGTCTTATTGTTTGGATCTGAAGCAGTCTGCTGTCATGCGTGTCATTCCTATATGGCATTAGCTTCCCATAAAGAAGCAATATGACTTCTATTATTTCTGCAAATCAAAGGCGTGCATCTCAGATGAGCATTTTATTGCTCCGGCAACAGTGCACGTTTCGGACAGGCGAACGCTAAACACACTGCATGTTGTGTTCTCCGTCTTCAGAGACCACCAGCATAGATGAGTTGTCGTTTGAAAGTTCCGGGACAGTTGAGTGGAATTTAATAGCTGTTGATGAAAATGCCATGCCATGGTGGAAAATGTCGACAGGCGTACGTGGTTTTGTTATACAAACGCATCTACGGTCAAACGAAGACCAACGCTAAAAAAAGGGACAAAAATAAAAATAATTGAAACACTGCTGTTGTTATTTCCATGTTTTTTTTAAGAACGTATTAGAGGATATTTTAATGAGACAGATTAACATCTCATTAAGCCATCCTTCCTCATCATTGGAGACTGGCCTCTGAAGACCCTCCCCCAATCTGTTGCCCTTGTTGACCGGCTCTCTCTTCCCACTGTGGTTCGTAGAGTGTTAACCATGACAGCTTTTGTCCGAGTGTCACCCTGGTCTCGGAAGTACACAGGGAATCCACGTTGGCTCTCGGTCCAGCGGGGGGGATTGCCCCTTCGTGCTTTGTTTATCCCCTGAAAGAATTTGCATGAATTATCGCCTTTATTCATTTTCTTCATAGGCTTCCTTGTATAATTAACTTGCTCTGCAGTCTAAAATCATCAACAGGGACTGTGAGTTACTTTGAGAGGTAAAAGCTGTTTGTTCATTAGTATGCTATATTTTCTTAGCAATAAATTTTGAAATTTAAGGCAATTGTGTGACTTCACATATCAGTGGAATCCAAGCTTTCCGAATTTTGTTTTGTTGTTGATTTCTCCCATGAATAGTACCGTTTTATTAAAAAGAAAATCAATATTGCACAAGAAACCATGAAAAAATATGCTAAAATGTTTTTTTTTTTGTTTTTATTTTGTGGTAATATATTTTAGGCAAACTTGAAAGCGCAGGTCTATCAGACCAGCACCTAGAGCCTGCTCCTCTTGTGTGTACAGAAAGTGGTTTTGCAAGCAGCACGTGCCCCTCCAAAAACCCTTTTTGGCATACGTAGTGCCATTCCAGAAGTGCAATTTACTTTTGCCAAGGGCACTAAGACAACCCCAAACCGAGACAGAACCCAGTTTCTGCACTTGTTGCCTACAGTCCGGTTGTTCCTTTTTTGGTCTTTTGTCAGAGTCCATTTCCCCCCTTCAAAAAAAAAAAAAAAGACGCATTTGACCACAGTAAATGTTTCCACCGTGCGATGGTCCACCATTGCCTCCGGACACAGTTTACTTAAAGCCTTAAGCAAAGTTTTTGCTGGCATGTGTTAATGTAGCTAAATACTGTGGTGCTTGACAGCAGTTTTCAAAGTAAACCAAAACCCTTGTGGTTCTATCAGCTTAAGTTGACTGCTGGTTCTCAACGCAGTGTTGTGTCAGGGATCAGAGATTGCAGATGTTGAACTCGGTTTATTTGAGGAACGACATTCTTAGCTATGTAGTATGGTGGCAACGTAAAGATCCTTGGCTCGTCATACTCAGAAATTGCAAGGCCTCTCCTGGACGCTGGTTCAGAATCAAAAAACACAATTCAATGAGTCATTAATCTTCACGATGTTACAGTAGGATAACGTTGCCATTTGATACGCAAAGAAAGAACAACATTTGCCGCTTGTCCTCAACTCTGCTGAAGAGTCGGAAATCTAGATCACTGACAGAACATAACGATGCCATAACACTAAGTTGGAGTCTATTTTAGCTCTTAATGACTTCTTACGGTAAAGACCCTGTGAAGAAAATTCAGAGATTTGTTTGAAGATGACTGAAAAGAGAAGACTGAAGACTGTGTGGTACTGAGTTGTGCCAATATAGGGTTAAACCTCTTTTCATTATTTCAGTTTTTGTGATTTTCTGGTTGTGGCTAAAAGGAGGCCCAATTACTAGTGATGGGAAAATAAAGCTTCAAATCTGCTTCATGAACCAGTTGTAGTATTTTTGGACTCCAGTAGATGGCAGTCTCGGTTCAACATTGGGCATTTTTTAACCCTTCATTTAAAGCAATAGTGTCATCTACAGGACTCGAAAATACAACTGGTTCATGAAGCAAATTTGAAGTTTCATTTTCCCATCACTACCAATTACGCATTTGGACCCTAGCATGAGTTGCCCCTCCCCCCGTTGATAAAAAACATGAGCACCTGCGTTTGCATTTAATGAGCTACGCTTACATTCGGAAAATGCATCGTCTCTCCGGCTTGGCTATTTTAGAGTGCCTCGTCGTCACGGTGTGGTAAAGCCCGACAACAACCGAGTGGAATATGTTCCACCTGCCACTACAATATTTAAATTGATATATATTTGCATCTCAAACACGTGTAGACGTAAAAAGATTAAAGACCAGGTTGCAAAATTCATGTTTTAGTTTGAAGAAATGCTATTCCGTGCGCATACCTACAGCCTTCCAGATGGTTCTTAACTTTCTTCTCTGAGGACTTTAATTGGCGATCGATCGTGTAAAAGCAAGAAGGTGTTTGAAATGTTTTGCAATCAGATGATAGTGTTGTCGGCACACCACCAGTTCCAAGCCGGTTGTTGGCAATGTGAAGATGAGAAGAAAGACCATGCTGAGACGCACTAACTGCTTGTCCTTCCGAAACCATCATTTGAATAGAAGTCAGTGAAAAGCGTGAGCAGAATTAAAAAAAAAAAATGTACATGACCGTATTCCAATGATTGCCTCAGTCACCTTCTATTAAGTGGCTCGAATGACAATATTTGGAGGCCTTGCGAGGTACTCATGAGCAGTCACCTGACATCATTCCTCAATGGCAATGGGATACAAGTCCTTTGTGGCTGCAGTTCCTCACGGTCCGATTTTCACTTTGTTAATCTTGTTTTTTTTAATGAGTGTCTTTAAAAATATTGGCCCTTTTCATACGGGTTGTGCATGTCCTAGTGGGCTTTGGCCATTTACTTTGATGAGTAGTAATGAGCATGCATGGCACTATAATCATTTTTGCTTGGTCTTGGGGCAGCAGTGTGTAATTAGAAAGGGTTGATTTCCTGCACCACAGAAGGGCTTAAAATTGAAGGCCTTGCCCCGTCCGGGGTTAGGAAAGTCACCGAAATAGCTCTGGTGAGTTTCCGTCCTTGTGTCTCTCTGCGTATAGTATCGGTCAGATGGCAGTGCTGTCACCATGACATACTGCCGCCTGTTCCCCAGCACTTGGATGATGTGCTTTTATGTGGCACCTCTTGTTTTCAGAGCCATCCACCCAAATTACAACTCTGCGTTAATCTTTTTTGCATGCGACATGAGTAGAAACGTGTTTCAACTTAAGTGAACTCACCGCTACGAGATTTGAACAAATGTTGCCGTAAAAGGAGTTGTTTCAGTACCACTTGTGCACAAAGTTCAAGCGGCTACGTAAAGTGTGCATTGCCACCGTTTTGCAAATATAGTTATGTGAAATATACCTTTGGTTTTAGGTAAACAGTACAGATTTTCAAGATAGAAGCTGTTGCCGTGAACAAATCCACATTATGTAACTTTTAACGAGCTGAATGCTAACACACAATGCAAAACGCCATAGGTGGGCTAATGAAACTAGCATTGATGTCGCGCAGGTATAACACTTGGAATGTGGATCTTTTTGGGGTGTGGGGAAATTTGCATATTAATCACAGCATTTTACAGTAATAAAGTCATTACTGTATGATTTTTTTTTTTTAATCACAATAATGTAGAATGCAATTTTTAGTTTTATTTGTCTTATTTTTGGTTTGTTTTTCTTTCTGGTGCTGTATTCCGTTCATTTCAATGGGAAAAGATGATTTAAGACCACTGAATGAATTCATCACATATCTCAAGGCAGCGTGAGAATATGGACGCATTGGGGGTTCATAGGTCAGGGTGACAGCAGGTTCTGGCCTTGGCAAAAACACCTTCGGGACATTCACAGGTTTTTCTGGATGTCAGAGGCCACGCAGAGGTGTCATTGCAACCCTTCCGCTTCCTGTGTCTGGCATTCATCTTTGTTTAGGAGCCCCTTTTAAAAAACACAGGACAGCTTTGTGTCTCCTGTGTTGTGGCGAGGGGGCCTGCAGAAAATGCCTCACTCTGTTTCTGATTAGCCTGACAGACCAGCAACACTCGTTGTCCCCGAGGGGAGACGCGGGACGCGAAAAGATGTTTGCGACTTGTAGTTGAGGCTGCTGTGAGCTCTGAAAGGCTGCAGACAGCGGCATCATTGCACGTCGACTAAAGTCTACCCAAGCGACTGTGCTGAAAAGTCATCGTCATTACTGCGGTTGACCACATCTGCCGTTATAATCACAGTGGGCATGCTGATGTATTATTAGTCAGGGATTACATGCTATCCTGAGGTCGCTCATTCTCCATATTAATTGTCGCCATGATGAGTGTGCAACTTTGCCACTCGACAGTTGATTATTGTGCTCCGTGATTTGAATAGTCTTTCCATGCAGGAGTGTTTTTTCGTTCAGCTTAAAAAAAACAGTTTTTTTACATCCTGGGTTTGGATTCCAGAACACCGTAGCAGTCGGGTAAAATCATTAGCACATTTGGAGTAAATCTTCTGAATAGGCTGTGTAAGCGAATTGATGTCAAGTTCTTTACTTGGCTTCTGGGAAAAATGTTGTAAAGATTCAGTACTTTTCTGGACCTGGATGACTATTTGACTCGCCTTCACCTGTGTCATCGAAGCTAATGCTTCCGGCTTGATAAACTTTATAGCGTGTCCAGAGATTGACTCATTCGTGGAATGCCTGAACTCACCTTTGTCATATTTATTGTTTAATTATCCGGCAAATTATTCACCGGCATGGTGATGTTTTACACTTTTCAGTTATTTGCTGCCGTTATTGCCATCCCACCTCCATACTCTGTGGTTAAGAGTCAAGCCTGATCAGGATTTACTGATCTGAGCAGTACCATGTACCGTCAAAAGTGGACCGTACCACTTGGTGGAAAGTGGAAACGAGGCTTTACATTCCTGGCATTCAAGCTTCAGACTCAACATGAAAGCAAAAAAAAAAACAAGGGCTCGAGAATCTTAGTTGTGGAAACGTGTAGTTCACTCATATATTTCAAGGAACAGAAACCCACATTTCATGTCTTACCAATCAAAACACATTTCTGATGAATTAGAGATAAATCCGTGTCTTTTAAGCCATGCGTTAGCGGCCAACACGAGTTCTCATTTTATTACATGCAGAGATGTCAGCGCTATTTCTAACATTTCTAATTATGAAACGCTGTGGTTTTCCCTAACAGGAGATGTTCATAGCCACAATGCCCAAAGAAGATTCCCACCTGAAGGAAACCTCCTGCCCGCAGGCCTTGGCAGCGGCCACCCGAACGTTCCAGATGACGTTTTCAGACTAAGCCTCGCCAAGGGAGCGTCGATGTCTCTGCCCTCCTCGCCTCTTCTTCCGCGACAATCCTACATGTTGCCTTTACGGCCCAGCAAAAGATCTCCAGGTATGTTTTTGTTGCCGTTGTACTGCAACCAATCAAATATTTTTTTTTTTTTTTTTGTCGACTCTGAAAAGGCAATCATTTAGAAGTGAGCTTATCTATGTCACCTCATCCTCATGCTTGATCTACGCTCTCTACATCAGCACCGTATGTTTACATTTAGCTGGCTGGCAACAGATGTGCGCCTCTCCTCGTCCGCCATGCCAAAGGATCTTCTTGTCAGCAGCTGTGTAGGCCTTCAAAGCGACGTGATACCTTTGTAGCTGAACTTGTTTCAACCTGAGTTTCCCTGTCTCGGAAAGCTTGACAAAGAGGTTCGAAATCCTTAAAGTGGTCAACGTGGCCCCACTTACATGTGGGACTCATCTGCGCGCCATTCTGGCCTTTTGTTTATTCCGGTAATAGCTTTGATCTGCGCTCAGAAGTGTCGAGTTAAACTGACACATACGATATGCTATGGCTTTATCTTATCTGATGACGTTCTCGTAGGAGTTTGTTCAGCTGTTCAAGTCCAGATATGCATTTGCAGACCTTTGTTCAAGTTTATGCGACCATAGATTTATAAAATTCAAGCCAATCATATGAACAATAGCAAGTAACAGAACCACGAAAAAAAGATGGGCTTGTGAAGGTGAAAAGGGCCCGTCTGGACAGGAAAACCGGATCATTTATTTAAGGCGACTACCCACTTGGGAGGTTCTGGTGCACGTACAAAAAAAAAAAGAATAGAAAAGGGACGCCCAAATCAGTGATGTGGAGGCCAGCCAAGGAAACGGGGGGGATGGTCTGAAGTCGCTTTTTGACCAATCTTTACAGGTACCTGTGAAAACCCACATGAGAGAGTTCCCACCTCCAGTTAATAAACACATCTTGCAGGAAATGTCGCAACTCTGCGACGAAAACATTGTGTCTGCATGCTGTGATTGTCTTCCTTTGGGGTTTGATGACACAAGACCATTTTTTTTTTAAACGGTTTTATTTTGGGCTGCAGTACAGTGCTGCCTTGAAATAACAGTGACTTGACTTTTTTGAGATACTATATATATATATATATATATATATATATATATATATATATAATGGATATGTATATGTATATGTACCGGGAATCCACATCTGTGAGCAGCATGTAGACGCTCCTTTGATGGATTCAGACTTCAAAATGCCGTTAACACATGCTATAATATATATATATATATATATATATATATTACTCGTGGCAGTGCTGTGAAACTGCGCGTTTTGTCTCCAAAACACTTTGTGTAATTCACAAGCATGTGTTAACGGCATTTTGAAGTCTGAATCCATCAAAGGAGCGTCTACGTGCTGCTCACAGATGTGGATTCCCGGTACATTCCAAGAGACGATGTCCTGGAAGTGTGATGATACCAGTTACTTGCATGCAGAGGGACTCCACCCCCCCCACCTCCTCTAAAAAAAAAAAAAAAAAAAAAAAAAAAAGAGTAAATATAAACCTCACTGTCAATGCAAGATGTATCTCTTGTAATAATTTATTTCGACTTGAATGCATGAAAACTGCACCCTCTCCTGCCAATTACTAACAACCTGTGATCGCTTACAGTGAGTGAATCAGAAAACGCTTTGGTGGCTTAGCTTCATTTCCCGACACACCACCTAATCGATTGCAGTTCGGAAAGTTCTTTTAATGAGAACCTCTGCGAGTACTGAGCGTTGCAGTTTAAGTGGGAGTTTGATGGATGCCTGAGCTGAAAAGTCCCGGTGGCGCTGGGTGCCACCGCTTTGATCAACTAAGCCATGAAAACACACGAGCCTGCCATGTGTTGATTAGCACCTTGCTTCTTTACGATTAATACTTTACAAGCCTTTCAAAGACCCGGGGGTCAAGACATTTTCTTTGAATGAGTCAATGACCGGCGTGCAGGTCAGAGATCACTTACGGAAAAACGGAAACCTTTGTCGTGAATGTGTCGTAATGTAGTTAGTGACTTCATAAATGAGCTGTGGAGTTAGTTGTTGAAACATTTGGCAGAGTTGATCTTCCCAATGATGTTTCCTTTGACATTCATGTCCCCACAGTGACCTCCTATGGCTGTTATAAGTTACTGTGCAATGCATTTCAAGGCATCTCTTTTTTTTTTTTTGATTGCCTCGCTGCCAAGGCAGATCTGCCCATTTTTTCTGTTTGAATAATTCAAATGTGTTTTATGCTTTTTTAATATATATATATATATATATATATATATATATATATTTGTTAAGCTTGAACATGGGTGTCTTGTGTCCATCATGTGTTGGCGACATTGAAGTTTAACGGGCCGAGGTGTACTCTGAGGCAAACTTGTAAGCGCAAAGGTTCGGTTTCCGGCTGGTTCTCAATTTTATTCCGATTTTTGTTTATTTTAATTTTTTTTTTTTTTAACCCACCACCATGGTGATTCTGTGCCTGCCAGACAGACTGAGCGCATCTGTATTTGTCACTTACAACCCAAAATTGTACTTTTAGAGTGATGTTGACAGAGCCATCCTCCCAATTAATGTGCCAGAATACATCACAAATTCTGTTTCCGAAATGCTGAGGAGTTCATCCCAAAATTTAAAAAAAATGAAAAAGATTTTTTTTTTTTGAATGTTGAAATTCATCCGCCGTTCTCTTACCGTCGTGGCTGACAAATCCCCTTTTTCCTACCCACCTGCGTCTCATTGTCTTCAGTTCAATGTGTATTTAGTTTCTCAAATTCTCTCCGGTCGCATTTGTTTATCGTCTTTGTTCTTATTTCCTGGTTGTCGCTGGCATACCAGCGCCTCAGTGCTGTTCTTGGTTTATTCCATTTCCTTCCTGTAGGCAGGCGGCAATGTGTAGCAGCTGGGAATTACTTTTTTTTTTTCTTAAAGAAGCCGACAATGCAAAGTTCAGGAGAATCTGTAGAGAAAGAACTGTAGAAAGAAGAAAAAATTAATACAAAGATTTAAACGTTGAGTTTTTAATCAGACTTACTGCAGTGCGATGCCGTTCCCGACTGTCTCAATCAAAACTGAGACTTTGTATCTTTGTACACGCAGAATTATTATAATTATGAAATGCTTGCAGTGTAATGAAACATCTTCTCTGCCAGAATAGTCGTCGAATAAATTTCCATTAATGAGCATGTAATGCTATCCATCAATCTGTCAAGACGATGTCCTGGTCCACTGGGGAGTACGGTGCACATTATGCGGGTTATTTGTTGCGCGCTAGTCTAACCTTGTCAACTATGCTGACTGTGGCAAAAAAATTCCTTGTAAGCATTCAAATTGGAGAGTGTGAACCACTTAAACGGACATAAAAAAAATATAAAATCCTCGTGACCTACTCACCTCAGCGCAAATGCAATCAACAAAGCCTTTGAAACGAATATATAGCTCAAGGTTTTTCCATTCTTACAGAACTCTAACATGAGCTGCGTTGGTTTTAGCTTCATTTTTTCGAAAAAGAAAGATGCCACACGAGGTGAGCTCTGCGGATGCCACCTCTGTGGCCAGTCGCAGGAACCAGACGTCCCTTTGGGGGATATTTGATGTCTTTTGGTGTGCCGAACTGTAAAAGATCTTGTGAGGCTGCCGAAACCTTTTTTTTTTTGACGGTTGCTTTGATGGCCAACGAGTGAAAACTTCAACAGTGTGCTCCACTTCACTTCAATGCACATCCTGCCTTGCTTGCCTTTTATGAGTAAGAACACTTTTCTATCGATCAAAATTCACATTCTGCCTGAGAAATTGAAGAAACTGCAAGCAACGGGATCGCACGGGATCGCAATGACGCGGGGGTACAAACACATTTTGATAATCATTCTTGATTTTAACATTTTGCTCGCCCTTGTGATCAAAGTCAGCAAAGGCTCAATTATCGGATGTCTCTGAAAATTATCCCACATGTGATGTTGGGTGGGTTAAGAATTTATTTATTTTTTCCTCTTGATGATGTGCTTGAGATCTCCTCCAGCTCTTGTTTTTTTCTTTGTATTTTCGGGCAGTTTGGATGCCCTGTGGGACCATATTGACTTTCACAGGTCAGTCTTGGTATAACAAAATAAATCTTGAGAATGACTACAGATCAGGGCTGATTGATTTGGGACGAAAATCGTGATCTCAGACAAGGCGTTATTTTTTATTTTTTATTTATTTATTTTTTCAAGGGCTCTTGTGACCACGATCACTAAGCAGGTCACGCTAACTATTTCTTGAAGTAATTTCTTTTGAATGCTAGGTGCTAAGACAGCAGCACAGACTTTTTTTTTTAAATACCATATGGACTAAATAAAATACAATATAAATATTTAAATAATATAAATATAAAATAATAATTACCTGAGCCTGAGGGTATAATATCCATATTTCTGGCCATTTGAAGCAAATAAATCTTCAATCACGTCACACAAAAAAAGCACCATGTCTGAAATCTTTCCCCGACTGTTCAGCAAACCTTGCCGACGATGCATTACCCGCTTAGTAGATCAATTAGCCAAGTATGAGCTATGACATTTTGAAACATAAAGATGGCCATTGTAACCACGGCTGTCATTCTATTTGCTGTGCGAATGTGATGGACGGCGTCATTGTGAAATGAAATGTAACAAGGTCAAGAGTCCATCCTGAAGAAAGTTGGGAAAACCGGCCTAATGCTCAAACAAGATGTTCTTTCCGATTGCCGTCGGTTGTGGTTGGATGTGAGGGAAAAGTCATCAACTCGGGATGTTTATGTTTTGTCAAGTTCTTTTTTAAGTCTTAAGATATGGATGGATCGCTTTTGTATCTTTTTCCGGACACAACTGAAGACGTTGTTTCCCTCTGCTTGTGTTTTCTTGTCCTCACAAGCTCGACTCTCAGAATAAAGCATTTGTAATTTGTTCTCTCCGCAGGGGGCATGTCCTGACTTTGATATGTCACATCTGAATTTGAGAGAGAATGCTGAGATGTGATGGCTGATGGTCCCTCCTGAGTAGCATTTTCCGACACATCTAATAGTGTGGTGTCATAAACGCCACACAACCATTGTCAGTCGTCTTACTGGCGGTCATTTCAACCTGCACCTTTTCAAAACCAGATATTACATTTTGATCTCATACTAAAGTCTCCGGGTTTGGCTGAAATACGTTCATTTCAGCTCAACGCACTGCTGTTTGGAATCGTAAATCAAGCATGTTTTGCTGTCTGGCACCCAAGACAAGCTGTGTTTTATTTGCTTCTTCCATTCAATTCCACAAAAGTGACAATAGTGGAACGATCGCCATCATTTTTGGTATCGTATGCTAATTATACTGAAGTTTTAATTCATGCAATTTATGCTGTGTTTCTGTTGTTTTTGGCATCCTTCAATTAAATTAGACTCTAACTCCTCAATATATATTGTATCAGCAAAAACTGAGCCTTTTAGCCATGTCGCCGTCAATAGGTTCGATTTAGATCATCGAAACCTGAATCCGACTCACATTTTCGCTGCAGGGCATGTAGACAGGATGTTATGTCTGCTACACTAAACAGAGTGACATCACACCTTACCAGCGTGTAATTATGCCTGTGAATCATACGTGTTCATTGACATGCTGACGACACCTGTTAAGAAAACGCTGCCATGAACCTTCCTGCCTTCTGTTTTCATCTCATTCAGATTTTCATTCTTGTCCACTAAAGAACGGCCAGCGGTGAACCGCCGCTATTTGTAGGTGACATACCAAGACGAATAATTGATGCTGCCCACAAAAAGGGGGTTGTCTATAATTATATCTGCCACAAGATGGCGACAAAGCGTTTAAAACAGATTTCCATAAAACCACCGATTCCATTCGTCTAGCATGTGCACATCTATGTCACATAAACAGGAAATTCCATTTGTTAAATTGTTTAGCGCAAACTGTCATGACATCATACAATAAGCAAACAAATACACGCCAGAGCACAAACGATATTAAGTCATTAAACTCAAGTTTTTACTACATAGCTACATCAGGGTTCAGGTTGCTAATTTTGGGACTCCTTTCCTTGACAATGAAAATGCTTACTTGACTAGACTGGACTGACCTTTGCTTCCTTCAGATGTGTCCTGAAACCACCTCTATTGTAATAGCGAGCCGCATGTTTGTTCTTTCCCGCGTGCATCCTGTGCTCGTTGTTGTGTAGACCGAACGTGAACTTCAAACATATGCTTTGGATTATTCCAACAGTAGACCCTGCTGTTCCTTAATGAAATGCACTCGGAACGTGTGTAGTAAAAAAAAAAACGTGATCTCACTCTAATTGGAACGATGTGACGCTTGGGTAATAGGATGCGCCTGACCATCCGTGAATGAACATTGGTTGAGTTTAGGAGTTGCGATAAAGTTTCTCATTTGGATTCAACTCGACTAAAGTGAAGCTTTTATTTTGTGTTCCCGAAGATTGCCTTTAAGCTCTGACCGGCTGAATTTGTTTCTGTGTTGTGACCGGCCTCGTGTGCGCTAACAAGCGAAACGGCAGGCGGCTCTCGCTCCAAACTTCCCTCGGGCTATGATCATGCTGCAATTTCATCGTGCGTTTCATGTCACACATCTATAGATGGCACTGTGAGTCTAACGGAGCCGACTCTGCTTTTTGCCTCTTTCGTTTCTTACTCATATGGCAGTCGCCTCGCCTCTCTCGTCAACACCACACCGCACCCCCCACCTCCGCTGTGGGCGATTGCAGCTCTAGTTCAAGGGGTTTGTTTTATCTGATTCCAAGGATGCTTTTTTGGAAAAGGAGGAAGTGGTATTAGTTGCGGTATTAGGAAATGACTCTCATCACCATCCTGCCTTATCTCTCTTCTTACGTCTGGCGTCCATATACAGTAAAGTCATTCCATTGAAAAGAACATTTTAATTTAATGACTTTCAGAAGTTTTTTTTTTCCCTTCTAATTGTTGCTCATCTGTTTGGACACAAGCTTGTTTTTTTTTTTTTTTTCCGTAGCTTGCTCCTCAAGAGTTGTTCTTTTAATAGTTTAGTATTTAGTCTAGCCTCCTTGCTGAGTTTCCTGCTTGTGTAAACACCTCATCGTCATTCCACTTGACAAATATTTGCCACCACTCGGTAAATTAGCCTCATCGTTGTTGGATTGAATGTCGGATTTGAAACAATGTAACTCAAACATCCATCCGTCCGTCGGCGTAACCGAGCATTAGCGCGTTAATTAGGCTAGTATGCTAACGGATATCACCTCACAGAAAGCTGCTTTGTGGTTGAATAATTTAATGACTGAATAATCGTTCATATGTCACGGGTTCGTGATTGTGTACATGCTAGATGCGTGGTGTTGGTGCAGAGCCCAGATTCAAACCTTCAACTTCAGAACTGACACAGTCACTTTAAAAAAAAAAAAACGATTAAAAAGATTGATCAAAAATAAATAAATAAATTAAAAAAATAAAAACAAATAATATAATAAATTAAAAAAATAATAAAAATAAATACAAAAAAAATTAGAATGGAGAGTGCATGCTAGGACGGGGTTTGACGAATGGAAAATAATGTGACATGAATTAATAATCCTTTTTTTAATGCTCTAACCTCTTGTTTCAACGCCAGTGTTGTACTGAGCAGAATAATGCTGCTTTGAGTTATGTTCGTAGCTAAACACTGCACTCCTTTTGGCAAAATTACTTGAAGACATCTTTGCAAAATCACCAACCAATTCCTTCGCAATGAATTAATCAATAAATCCAGAGATCCGCACTAGCTGTTTTTACTAGGGCAACAGTGGCCTCTTTCGTAACATTTACTGGCCCTGTCTTTTATTTTAGGGGCACAATGTGACAATTTCGGAGCCGGATGACGCCCATCCCTGATGAGGTTAATGTGGAGCTTGCACTTGTGGTGCTCCGGGATTTTCTAATTCTGTCACATTACTAGCAGAGGGAGAGTCATTTGACCTTAGCTGCTCATTAATGACACGCTTCAAAGCCCTGTACGACTGTCCTAGATCTACCCGCCCCTCAACACCTGGGCTTGAATCCGTTCAAATGTAACCTCACAGCAATAGGAGGGCATACTTTGGTAGGGTAGCTCAAAGAAAAGAAAATGCCACACTGTTTGTTGTTCCTCCCATCCCCAGCAGAGCATGTGTGATCAATCTCTTTTTTAAAAAAAAAAAAAAGTTCGCTAAGAGTCTAATTGCCGTGGTTTCCTGTTGCCGGTTAAATTCCCATGGCTGGCTTGCAATGTTACCGGGAGTCTCGGGCCACGCAGACAATTTCTGGGTTTGTCAGACAGACCAAAGCTGCTATCGACACTTTGTGTGTGTGTTAGTTTTTGTTAGCACCGGAGTATGGCGAAGCCAGTCCAACAGAGACACCACCACCTCTCATCCCATCTGGAACATGTTAATTCAGCAATAACCCGCTCTCCCTCTCCCTCTTCTCTCTCTCTCTGACGCCTCTCGTCTTGGCTTTTCTTTTTCCTCTTCCTCCTGCCCTCTTGTTCACTCTCTCTCTCTCTCTCTGGTTCACGGCGGCAGGTCCAGTCAGGAAGCCCAAGTATGTGGAGAGTCCTCGCGTCCCTTCTGATGCTATTGTTTCAGCGCTAAGGAAAGTGGGCGATAACAAGGAGTCGACCCGTAATGGTGAGTTTTGCTCCGTCTTTCATTCATCTCTTGGTCTTTGTTCTACGTTGGAATAAGAAAAATACGACGGCACTTACTCGGTCCGTGTCGTATAGTTACATATGTGGCCAGAGCTATAAAAGGTGCTTTTAAACCTTATTGGTGGCGGTTTGTGGGTCTCCATGAATGCAAGGACTGTATCAGTTCCGACGTGAGTGGTCCATGGAATTACCATAATGTCTGAGTCCAGTCCCGTCATGCAACCCCTTAAACAAACACAAGGGTGTCCGTGTTTATTTGAAAGCGCGTGTTTGTATTACAGAGGAGTCGATTTTCCAGCGTGCGGCAGGGATGCATTGTCTCACTGGAGCGCTGCGTTCTCTCAGTAATGTCATGACTTCAGAAACTAATTTCTCAGTAACTGTGCATGCACATGTGGTTTTGTTTCCACGTATTTGTGTGAGGTAAGCCTTTATGGTTACAGTGGATGGTCCAACGGTGAAGACAATTTGGAAGGTGATGCTGGGGAACTTCTGAGCAACTGCAAAAACAAATACAGTAGTTTGGTTTATATTGGTGATTACGTTCCAGAATCCTTCATGAAAAAATCCCTAACGTAGTGACCAGATAATTATGTCATTATTTTAATATATACAAATATATTTTAACCATTGATGCATAATTCCAATGCAATATATGCATGTGAGGTGCAGATGTTATTTTTGTCCACTTGGGGTCGCCAAGTTGTATTCTGTAGTAGTACAGTAGAAGTGACTTTGAATGTGTGTGGCTTTTAAAAGGCAAGACGAGGCCTGGTGAGTGATGTGGGAGTCAGCCAATGAGAGTGTAGATTTGGTTGCGGGACACTTGAAATGTTTCTAAGAGCAAACTGTCATCGTCAAAACTTTTTTGCTTTATAAATACAGTTGAGTTGAGAATTGTCAGTGGAAGCTCAGCTTGGAGCCTCCTCCGTATTTCTTCATGTCCTCCTCTGCATCAACGGCCATGTTTTGAAGCCATGCTTTTTTTTGTCATTTTACCCCAAAGGAGGCTCCGGTTGTTGCCATGATGCAGGTAGCGTTATCGTAAAGCACGAGGCGACACAGAAAGTGGTTGCACATGGCGCAAGTAGCGACTGTCACGTAGCAAAGCACGAGGGGGTGTGTCTTGACATTCAGCTCATTGTTTAGGCTTGGAGTGGGCTATCAGCAGATAGCGGAGGCTGGATAAATGTTACCTCATGACAGCTGCGTGGTGTCTTGCTGGCACCCGTAAGGGAGAACCATTTTCATTTCAAGGAAATATGGAGCCATTTAATTGGAGTTTGGTAAGTCATTGCGCAATGTTTTTAAATGTCCCTTTTCATTATTCATTTGGCGGTTTTTAGCTTCACTCTTCCCGGTAGTATGAAGTTCATTATTTTCAAGTGTATATGTGGTGGCAATTACATTCCTAATTGTTCAACCCTCGGGGCATTTCAATTTCGAGGTTCTGCTTTACTGACTTTCTGCAAGTCACAGAACTGTAGAAAGGTCAGCAAGCTACCTGCGTCCTATTAAATTTGCCACCTGCGCTTGTTAAATAAGTGCCCCCCCCACTCACAAAAGTAGTTTACTGCTGGGAAATTACAGCAGCAAGTTAACTTATGCGACTCTTTTATGCCCAATGAGTGACTTTCGAAAAAGTTAACGATGTTGACTTGCAAGGGCACAGCTTTAATATGAGCTCCTCTGCATTGCGATATGTGCGCTTAATCACTTTTTTTTTTTATCATTTATGGATACAATTGAACACGGTACAGTACATTTGTTTTTTTCAGTCAACTCATAACAGCTCAGAGTTCAGGTCTGCTGATTGTTCAGATGCATCCCAGCGGCATATTTTCCTATTAAAGTCGTCAGACAAGGACTTAACACAAAAATGGTTGGATGGAGTGTTTTGGTAACCTCACCTCATCGGAGAAAAAAAACATTTAATTTTAAATGAAAGTGAACAAAAGCATTACAACAATATATATGGCTTTGAAAAGCAACAGTATTTAGAAAATAAAACATTAACAAGGTTTATTCATTTTTTTTTTTTTCAAGTTCGGCGGGCCGGATTAAAACGTTTAACGGAGGACCGCATGTGGCCCCCGGGCCGTAGTTTGCCCACACCTGGTCTAAATTCTAAAAAATCCACTGAGGAACGGGCAATGTCTTTTTGACCTCTTGTCACTCAGAGGGCTTATTGTGTGTCTCACTTTATTCCCGGCCACACTCATGTCTGATTACAGCTTGCATGTCGAGATTGAATGCATTTTTTTTATCGTCTGTGTTTTAGTCTGGTCAAGTTTCCAAGGCCAAGAAAGGACATGTGTTTGACCTAGAGTAGAGTTGACTCCCTGTATCGAGTATCCAGAGTATGCGTGTGAATGCGCCTTTTCATTTTGGCCATGTGCCTCCGAGTGCCTTCACGTTCGTTCAAATGTGTGTTGGGGTACACAGGTGGATTTGGAGCTGGTGCGCAACTGTGTTCGTACGGTTTCAGCTGTGCTCTCGCACCGCTGTGTCCGTCAATCAACTCCGAGCTTAAGGTCCCGTCCAACTCTCCAAAACACCCCTTCCCTCACAATAGATGAGTACTCAAAAAAAAAAAAAAAAAGTTGTGTATGTATTGGTTTAGTTCTTTGGATATGAAATCTTCCACTGTTGATTTTCTCCGCCGCTGCATCTCTGTCAGGATCAATACAGACAGAGCATTATCCTATTTTTTTTCAAACATGTCTTTGTATTGGATCCCATGATGCCGGGCGGGTCTCATGATGTTGAGTTCATTATACGTTAGGAAACAAGGGGAATCAATGGCTAAGATTTTTTTTTTGTAATGTGCTTATTAGAAGATACAGAATGCTGGTACTGAATGCGGTCATCCCCATCCATGCATGTCCACATTTTTTTATTTGACAGATTCACATTTCTTCACATTGATGGATCTTCTTTTTCTATTTTTACGAACAAACCTGCAGCGCAGTTTATGTAGAAAGCAGATGCGCGATCCATTCATAAAAGACTGCACAGTTGGCAAATCATCACCCATTGTTGCATCTCAGAGGTAATAATCAGCCTTAGTGCCATATCTAGCGTTCTGGAATGAATTATGGATATTTATAGCATCATAGATGAATGGGCTGTAATTTCTTTTGGGCTTGTTGGGTGGTGATAATTCAATGTCTTGCGTGGCCTTTTCGGTTATTTGTTGATATTAATTCATGTCTGATCGTTGGCTGCATGTTTTCTCACTTTGTGAAAGTTCCTGAATCTCTGCTGCTTATTTTAGGGGACCAAATACCACCAACATGTCTCATGAAGTTTTATTTGTCTCTGCTTGGTCCTCACTCGGCCCGGCCAATTAATCGGCTGATCTAATTAATTGGTTAATAGTAGGTCCTCTAAAATTGGAGGGTGCTGATTATTAATGTATTTATTTTATTAGGTTTTTATTTTTTGTTTTGTTTTTACAGCTTGATACAGGTGTGGGCAAACTACGGCTCGGGGGCCACATGCGGCCCGTTAAACGTTTTAATCCGGCCCACCAAACTTGAAAAAAATGAAATGAATAAACCTTGTTAATGTTTTATTTTCTAAATACTCTTGTTTATCAAACACAGATATTTTGATGGAATGCTTTTGTTCACTTTCACTGGCTGCAGCGTCAGGTCTCACTTGATCAGCATTCAACCTCTCTACTTGTGACGCAAGATGCCACTAGCCACCATTTTTTTGCCGGCTCTAACAGACATGCTTTTTTTTTCCCAGCATGAGAGTTTTTCAGTAATGGTTTCAGGGGGCTCATCACCTGGTACCTTTAAACTCAAACGAGGAGGCAGGATGCATGTTCTCATCAAGGCTTCATTAAAGCGGCCCCTCTCTCGCGCTAGTGAAACTCCAGCTGCTAATGAGCGCCGGCTGGATTGCATTCTCAGCAGGGAGAGGGCCCGAGACAGCTCATAGGAGCTTGTGTATTCCCGCTTTCCCCTCCCTTTTTATTCTCCATCCTTCTTCATTCTTCCGTCATTACACCGCAGGACCGCGATTTCACACCTGCTTGTAAACCTTGCTTTGGTTTTCATATTCTCCCTCTCACACCTCCTTATTCTTACTAGAAAACTCAAGCCAAGCATTCTTTTTTTTTTTGTGCGTTCCATCTTTTAAGAAATCCCAAAATCCAGACGACGGAATTAAATAATGTATATGTTGTGTTGTGGAAGCGCCATAAAGGAGAGCGATTGCCTCTCCATCCACTGAATTCACTTTTGATTCAACTTTTATTACAGAATGTCTACATTTCATTGTGGCGAGGCGGAAAAGGAGAGCTCAAAAAGTGCTGAATGCGCCCAATGTTGCCGTCATGTGGCCACTCACGCGGGGTCAGTTAATAATCAGGATTCATCAAGGCGAGAGGAGTTAATTCCAGCCTTTAGAGGCAATCATACCAAAGCTGATGTTTCATTAAACGTGGGGGAACGGTTGCGCACGGCCCATTTTTCTGGAAGATAGCGCCATCCCAGCAAAAGTCTGTAAATCTCCTGTTCATTTATGATACGGCATAATGTTAATGTCGTCATTCTGCTGAACGGAATCCATAAAGAGATGCAAAGACTTCCTCTGTCCTTGTTGCGGGTGCAGCATCACTTTCATTACTGCCGTCGGTGGTCACTTTTATTACGCTCGTAAATTAATCTGATATATTTACAAGGCCTTGGCCTTCTATACTTTTGTTTATAGACCAGTGGTAGTGCTATTGGTAATGCTCCAGAGGTAGATCTTCGAGTGGATCGTTGTCATTGTTCAACCACTTCACAATAAGTAGCAGTTTGGCATATAGTGAACAATTGTCGAAAAAAAAAAAGATGATGAAAGTCTTTTAAGCTTAATGCTCACTAGCAGTGCAAAACACCATTGACAAGTAACTACATAATACATAAAACAGCATTTTTTGGAATCCTCTAAGAAAAACTGTAAACCATCTACTTGAACAAGCTACAATTTATTGAACATAAACAGTTCGGCAAATAAAGAGAAGCGTTTCTGTTCAAGGTCATTTTTATGCCAGCGTTGCATGTGTGAATCTCGGCTGAATGACTTTTTAATGCACGGAATTTTGTACGACGACTCTGCCACTGGACAGGCTTGCTTTTAATCAGATTCACTGCCAGCGGCATGTTCAAGAAGAAGGAGAAGGAGTAAATGAAGGCAAAAAAGTGGGGAGAGTTGATGATGGAGAGCAGCATAATAAGCTTGTGTACTTTGGACGGCTGCCTCAGTCTCTCTCCTCCCATCTGCTCTTCTGTCTGATTTGTCTTTCAGATTCCGTATTTGAGCAGCACATACTGTGCCGTGGATGGATATGATAACTTATTTGCATTGGCTTTATGCCTGAATCTTTAAAGCGACAGTAAGGAATATATATACATCAGTAACACGTACTCCTTTACAGTAAAAAGATGATAATAATAATAGTAATATTTAAGTTATGCTGTCACAGTTTTCATTTTATAACTAAAGAAGGAGTCTTGAGTTTTTATTTTTAGTTGACAAGCAGAGGTAACACGACATCTGTATTGTTTCTTGTATATCCCCACCATACTCCACGTTCTTCCTCATTTCTTATCTTCTTCATCTCTTATTTATGTAATCCTTTTACTTAGTGCCCCCTAGTGTTCCGAGTAAGACACCACACAACTGCTATGCCTTGTGTTACAGGTTCTATTTAAATGACACCGTTTTGGTGTCCTCTGCTCTAAACAGTGTAATAGAATCAAACTAACGCCAAGCTCAAAAGTTTATTGAACAATATTTAGTTAAAATAAAACACGTTTATCACAGTTGTAAAATGTAATGGCATTATAAAATACCGGTACTTTATATCAGTGAGTTCTGAAATTTAATTACTTTTACTCATAGTTGGTCTCAGAAAAGTGTAACTGCTACGTTAGCTTCAAGCCTTAGCAGCTAACTATTAGCTAAAAAAAGTGCAACTGCTATGTTAGCTATAAGTTATTTAGCTAACAAAACTACAACTGCTACATTAGCTTCAAGCCTTAGCTGCTAGCTATTAGCTAAAAAAAAAAGTGCAACTGCTATGTTAGCTATAAATTATTTAGCTAATAAAACTACAACTTCTACGTTAGCTTCAAGCCTTAGCTGCTAGCTATTTATGCTAGCCATTTGCTGGCTGATTGTTGCCCGTAATTATGAGGTACATTGTTAAATGTGTGTTGAAATGTTTGCCTTCAGATGGGTGGTTGATATAATGTTGGATTTGTGCGAAACTGAAAAGAAATTAGATGCAATTAATATAATTGGTTCATTCTGCCTCGCAGTTCTGTGGTCGAGCTTGTGGAGATTGGAGGTTCCACTGAAGACAAACTCCATTTTAGATGGTTTTGAAAGTGTTATTTTGGGGTCGAATAGTTTGAAATAGCTTGTGGAAACACACGCGCTGTGTTGCAGCAAACCGATGTCCACTCATTGATATTCAGAGGTTCTATGCGTGAGCGCTGTAAATAAGCAGAAAGCCGTTGAAAGCAAACACACACACACGCACGCACGCACACACATTTTTTTCCGCCACACACGCCAGTGCTGTCCTCCCTCTCAGGGCGTGCAGCACCTGATCAGCAGGTGGATGGTGCAGAGCACAGCATTTGGCAGCGGCACTCAAGAGGGAGCGTGGCAGGCAGACTGTCCCGGTGAGAGTTGTGCTAACATTGAGTCTCTCTCGCTCTCTCTCTCTCTCTCTCTCTCTCTCTCTCTCTCTCTCTCACCCTCGTCCTCTAGAGCGGCAAGTGGAGAAACAGCCAAGCTCCTCCTCCTCCCCCGCCACCCAGGAACTGATGACAAGGCTGGGCTTCTTACTGGGAGAAGGCATCCCGGGTTCGGCGCGCATACCTATGGACGACAAGAATGAAAAGAAGGTATTAGCTTTTTCTCCAACTCCTCCCCGCTGATTCGAGCCGCAGCCGCGACCACTGCTGCTGCGCAGAGCTGGATAGAATGAGAGAGATGGAGAGCGAGTGAGAAAGGATGTCAGAGGAGGAGAGAGGACTTCTGGCAGTGGTTTCAGAGGATTTTGTGTAATTCTTTTTTTTTTTTTGCCGCTTTATTCCCTTTTAACCCCGCTTTGTGTTATCTTTGGATGGGAATGTAAGTGTCTCCTCTTGACTTTTATGCGCTCTGGCAAACAAATGTTTGCGATTGCTGCATATAGCTTTATTTCAGTCCCAGCTTTTTAGTGTTCTGTGTGTGTCCGTAACTTGAGTGCTGTCCCAGGGGCTATTGAGTATGCAACAACAGTGTCTGAGCCCGGCTCCAGAAATAGTTACGTTGGTGGTCATGAGCTTCAGTTTGTTTGGCTTCGCTAATTAAGAGTTGTGTGAGAAGCAAAGTCCAGCACCGTACTCCCTGTTTGGTATCATTATTAACGGTGCAGGCAACGTTTGAAGCAGGAAAGGGCTTTACAGAATTCATGTATCAACTTTATGCATATTGACATCAGACCAGGTTAGCAGAGGAGATGTTTAAAATAGGTCTGTGTGTTTATATTCTTCAAAAAACTAAAACATAATTGAATTAAATATAAAGAATCAAAACTTTTTTGCTATTTTTTTTGCTTCAATTAAATAGACATTGTGGTGCTCCTGTGTGTATGCCTTGGCCACCTGGGGGTAGTATCATACTGACATAACCCACAGTAATATTAGTCATTCTTCACAGAGGAGAAAGAATACATGCCTGAGTTTTAGTCCCTTCTACATGCGTCACGACATTTGTGTACAAATATCCGTTTATTACACTGTTATAGCACTGAGCTAAGATACTAAAGACATATTAAAAGACACTACAGTTCATCATTTTGATTCAGTTGAGTCATCAATGTTGTGTTGTGCCTTGCGATTGGCTGGCAAGCAGTCGACGCCGTACCCCGCCTCTTATTCATAATCAGCTGGGACAGGCTCCGGCTCCCCTTTTGGGGATGAGAACTATCGAAAAATGGACGGATGGATGCGAAATGTCGCACAGTTCAAAATGTGTTTGAGGCGAGGACGCTCTTCCCAAGCGTACAGTGTTTTGTGTCGATCTGGAATAGTTGTCAAAGGCAATGGTTGAACTGGATAACCCGCACAGATTCACATTGTTATGGTTGTCATGCAGCTGCTGTATGCTTGTCACACATGCACACTGGCCTGGGCAATGTGCCATTTGGACAACAAAGCACATCTTTTTTTTTTTTTTTTTCCCCAAAACACGTGAAGTTCTCTCCGGCTGTATTTTTGCTTCACCCTGGCACGCAAGTGTGTCATACTTTGTCGAGCGTTTGTGTGTTCTTGCATGATCTCAAGCGGTAATGAACTTCATTATTCACCGTTATTATCATTCATCACTCATCATGTCCTCAATTTAGCTCCCGAATTGGGTTTTGACTGACAGTGCTTATTAGTTGAGATTTAACAGCTGTGGAATGATTCCCCGAAACCTTGATTGGGTTTTATATTTCCGTATCCCACCAGTGGAACGTGCGGGGTGGGGTCGGTCGGGGGCATGCATTTGTATCGGCTCAAGCGATGTTGTCTCATCTCAAAGTTTGAGTTGGATCATGTTCAGGTTTTGTGTGGTTGTAACAGATCCCCCATATGGGCCCAAAAATGTTAACACTTTCTTCTGTGTTGATGGAAATGTGAAATATTTTTGGCATTTCTTCCCTCACGGACCTGGCATAAGTTGCCGCCGCATTTACTGTTTTTTAATTTGATTGATTTATCGCCGAGACGTGTTTTTTTTTTTTTCCTACAAATGTTTCTGCAATTATGACTTGTCTGCGTTAGTGACCTGATTTAAGTGCGATCCGGTTTATGTTGTAGGAGCGAAACTACATCACAAACCTTTGAAAACAAACTAAAAAGGCTTTTTTTTTTTTTTGTGGATTTTTTTTTTTTTCATCTACTGTAAAACATCTCCTTCAACTCGCCATGTATGAGTGCTGCTCTGTTCACTGTTCACCAAATCATTTGCTGGATCCTCCACTGCTGCAAAGAGCTGCGTATACTCACTCACTACAAGTGTTAGTTTTGGGTTAGCCCCCTCACAAAGCTGCGTGCTTTGTTTTTTATTTATTTATTTATTTAGGCTCCAGCATGCCCTCGATCCTCGTGAGGATAACCCGATCGGATAATGGCTGGATGAATATTTATTAATGCTGCCGTTACTTTCCTTTTTCCCATCTCCACTCACCTCCTTTCCTCGAGTCAACAGACACATTAGGGTGTTGACTCTCTTCACACTTAGTACACATCTATCGCAAATTTTCAATGCGTCATTTGTAGGCATACGTCGATACTCGTAAAAGTACTCCGATACTTCATTCTTCCGTTCAAGTGAATTTGTTGAAGACGTTCCCTTTCTCTCCGCCCCCAGTGCTCCGTGACAAACCAGGGTGTCAGCCCCTGCTCCACGCTGACCAGCAGCACGGCGTCACCCTGCACGGACAGCCCGTGTTCCACACTCAACAGCACCACAAGCCGACCCCCTCTCAGCCGCGCCAGCCCATGCGGGACCATCACCAGCCCGAGCTCCACACTCGAGAGTAAGGACAGTGGAATCATAGGTAAGAAAAGCTCCTTTTTAGTCATTCGGGCAATGCGAGCGTGAGAGACAGAAAATGCATGAAACTCGGTCAGAAGACAGACTTGGAAAAAAAAAAATCTATCGTTCATAACATGTCGCATGGCATTTAGTCATGATAAATAAATGTCTTCACAGTCCCTGATTTTATTTTTTTTTTTTTGTCAAGACGTGTTGCAGACTTAAAACAAATCATTTCAGGCAGTTTGCCCTTTCACTCTTATTTTCATGCAGCGCATCGCATCCACAGAGATGCGACGTCGTGTTTATCAGTCTGCTTTCAGACTGCTCGGTTGATGTTTCATTGATTTTGAAACTACATGTTGAATATTAAGGCGGAGAAATCACTCACAAACTTTCGGACCACGTGACTCGGATGCCTAACACCAACCTTACTAAAGCTCGGCGGACAAAGCGGCTGATGGTCCGGCAGAGCAAACAAAAACTCAACGACAAAACACAACAGTTTGGATTTTCAATACTGCAGCGTCGACACAGTCTTCAAAGAGCACAATTAGCATGAGTCTGTCATCCTGTCTCCCCAGAGCAATTCATAGCAGGCTGATAAATAATTTATGGAGGCTGCCATATAATGCACACCAGTCATGGCAACTGGCCAGGAGGAGACATGCTGTCAGCTAACGTTTATAGCAGCTTCTTCACTTTTTTTATGAAATCTTTGGAGAGGATTTTTCTGAGCAACATCCTACCCATCCCATGTGCATAACGAGAGCCGAACATGGGAAAACCAAACAAAGCTAGCTTGTTTCCAGTAGTCAGATTATTGATTCTTGCGATTACCGGTTCTCACCCTTTTGATGCTTTATTCGGACCCTGAATTTCAAAAGCACATTAATCCGACTTTCTTATGTTAAAGCTGCTTGGTGGAATTACAGAGACTTTGATATATACCGGCGTTTTGGTCCTTTTCTTATTGAGATAACTAAAGTCGGACATTTACAAATGAGCCTCAAGCATCTCATCATGATCAAACTATTGATTTGGTTTTGTGTGATGCAAGATTAACTCGGTGTTTTGTATTGTTGTTGACATAACCCGTTGCCTATCGTTGTGTAGTCGTTGACTCAGAAGTTTGAAGATTAAAGGATTTCTTCCCATGGCCTGTCTGGACTCAACAGAACAAAGTGACATAAGCTTTGGGAAGTTGAGCTTACATCCACAATGACCGAAAGTTGCTAAACATGAAATGTTACCGGTTTGATGTTGTATATTTTGGAATATAGAATCAATGAGCTGATGAGCCACTGAACGGTGATATGGTCGTCTGCTTAGGAAATCATCATTACATATATTAAAAAAAACAAAATGTTACATTTACACAAATTATTCTCTCCCTCTGAATTCTCCTAGCCACCATCACCAGTTCCTCGGAAAATGACGATCGCAGCGGCTCCAGCCTGGAGTGGAGCAAAGATGGCAGCCTGAGAGGCAACGGTCGCCATGGCCTGGCGCAGACTATGCGGGCTGACACCTGCTCTCCTGTGGAGGAGGAAGACGCCAACGCCGCTTCGACCACGCCGGCCGATAACGCGAACAGGACAGACCAGCAACTTGGCAGCGTGTCCACGGCGGCGGCGGTGGCGACCGTTGGACCTCCGCAACCATCATGTCACACGTCTGAGGGACCAAATCAATACTCTCAACAAACATCCTCTCTTCTGATGATGCCCCGGCCCAACTCTGTTGCAGGTAAACTTTTGTCTATTTTCCTATTTTGGGGCCATCATCCAATTTCCAACAACTTCAGTTTATTTTGGTTCGCTATGGTACGGTTCAGATCAGTAAATCTTTATCAGGATGGTGATAACTGTTAGCTATGTTTGCAGTTTCACATCATAGCAGCATGATGGTGATTTACTTGCCAATAAATTCAACAAAGAAGATATAGCTGTTGTAAATCCATCCTTTTGTCATAATTAACTGCAAGCCCCCTCCTCTTGAAAGTTCTATTGAAACATCAACATGGCTATTCTTCAGTTGGCCAAACAACCGAAAGCAAACAACTTACAATACTACGGAGGGTGACCGGTACCCCAACAACTTTATTTTGTTGAACTTCACCTTCAACCTCCATTTTGTTTTAGCCCTTCCTCATGATTGAACCAGTTTCAAACTCATGAAATCACAGACAAATTGATTGCTTAGAAATCATCAATACTGCAGGGGCGCGAACGATGAACCAAAATATACCCGGAGTTCACCGTATAATATCTGTGCCCGAAATTGAACCATAGTGCCTGGTTAAAACAATATGCACTACATGAGACCCAGTAGCCTAATAACCTCGCTCCTGTTGGCGCTGAAGCCGCACTTGTCTCATGGGCGCGTTAAAGTGTAGCTGTCATCTGACAAGTGTCTGAAACGGAAGTACGTTGGAACTTCTTATGTCAGCAAACGCGAGCGGCCAGAAAAAGCAGATGTGCAGATGTTGAATCAATGAGGAGATTCTGGTGTAGGCCGGTTGTGCGGTATTAGGATTGTGCATCTGTTGAGTGTTGTTCCTTGACTGACTTGCAAGCCGCTATGTGACTGATCTGTTCTGCATTCCTGCCTCGGAACGTCCCTTTTATGGCCGAGCGCTCCATATCCACACAGCTGTGACGGTTGATATTCCTCACTACCCCCCCACTTTGCCCCTCGCTCTCTCACCCCATCGTCAGTCACCGGTGGTCTCTCCTGCCGCTTCCCTCTATTTTTGTTTTTACTGACCTTGGGGTTTTGTTTGCTTTTATTTATTTATTTTTTTTCAGCGCATTTTAAAAAGCCCCAATTCATGTATGGATGTCTGGATCAAGTCATCACAGACAGTCATGGTTTTGCTTAGCGTTAAAAGAGCCTGGAGTCCGGCTTTGGCCACCCTCTGAATTTAGGATGATTGTTTGATTCTGTAAGTAAGTGAATTATGGGACTGCTGCAGGCTAGTCTGCATCTCTACATAAAATATCACATTGGTCATCTTAATCCACACGAGGAACCGGCTGCACATGCTGCATGTGACAGCGGACCGCCTGAGGCACCAGTGAAAAGCTGGACTAAAAAAAAAAAAAAGAAGCAGTGTTCCTGCAAACAAAGCTTTTATTCTCCACACATTTTTTGACAGCGTATTTTGTTCCACATATCACTTGAAGCTGTGCCCACGTCGCAATTAATAGGTTGTCCTTGACTTTCTATTTTTGTGGTCCCTAGAGTCCTGAACCTTTTTACATGTCATCTTGACATTAATAAGAATGGCATGGACACATACAAGCTCGTAAAGTGAACAGGCCAGGAAACACCCGACAGTTCGTGTGTGTGTGTGTGTGCGTGTTTGTGTGTGTGTGTGTGCTGAGAGTTTATGAGCTGATGTCATAGTTATGCAGTATTGCCCTCTAGGGTGCCTTCACAATTCACACCTCAAATTTTACGCTGTGCGACAAAGCCCTTCGGGAGGAAATCAAGGACATGGGAAGGCGGCTTCAGTTCTTAGGGCGGTATTGACTTTCTGTTGGGGAAAATTGTACTTATTATAGAAGTTTTATCGTCAAACGTGGAATCTCACACGCTGACAAAATGCAGCTCGTTCTTTACCGGTTTTGAAAAATTGTTGCAACATTAAGGTCATTCCATAGTTCTGTACGATTACAGTCATGTACATGCAGTAATGGCATAATTAAAGACTATGCAAAGAATTTTGCATTTTTTGTCACGTTCTTCGCTTCAATTGAATGTGCTACTCCTTCTGGTTTGCGCGTCTTGGCCACTTGCGGGAGCTCTAGTGCCGCAATATTAATTATTCCTTGCAGAGGATAAATAATGTACGCCTGTGTGAATTGTTATATTGTCAATCTACATGTGTTGCTATACCGTTTGTTAGCATTAAGCTAAATTAACTTGTTAGCCGAAGCTGAAGCTGTTTTTTTTTTTTTTTTTTTTTTGTGGTTGTGCAAACAGGAGTGGCATTGTATCATCGGTGATGATGCTGAGCATGATGAAATACTTTCATTTCCACTTGGAACGTGCCAGCACCTGCGCTTTTGGATCTCAATCCTCATATCTCACCTTCTGCCTGGCAGCACCTATTTGCTCGATTAGATTATCTGTCTGAGAAGAACCATCTTCGCTTTGTGTGTTGTGGAAAATATGACTTGTTTTGATTGAGAATACGTGCAATATATACTTGAAGACAAAGTAACTTACGCAGTTGATTGCCTTTGTAAAGAGGTCAGACAAGTCGACATGTGGACCTGCAGCATCTTGAAGGTTTCAAACGCTGCGTTTTATCCCCTCCTACACGTAAATGGAACAAAAAAAACATTTCACGTAATGCTGGAAGACACAGACAATTGATTAGACAGGAAACCGCATGATGGGATTCGGGGGTGGGGTGGGCGGGGTCTCAAAGGGGAAATGCTTATATACGGTTTCACACCTCCACCTTTTGTTGCTTTTGCATTAACAAACTCGTCCCAAGTTTTGCCATTCTCTATTGAAGGTATGGGAACAGGCTAAATGAGGTTCGGCTATCAAATTCCGCTAAAGAATTCTATCTTAGATTAATTACTTCACTAGTGTCTTCACGCACAAAAAGCTGGCATGCAGATGATGATAACTTGCATTGTTAATCAGATTTTGTTGATAGCTGGACACACAGGTGCTTTTCATTTTCAGCAATCAATACTGGTCATTACAAATAAAAATAAGTTACTTGAGGATTGTTTTTACCATTATTGAGTTTCCTGTCCTGGATTCTTGTTCTCTTAATTACACTGTAGTTACACAGAATTACATATTGCTGAAGCTTTTTTTTTTTTTTTTTTTTTTTTTAAGAGCCAAGAAGCCATATTGTTGTTGTCTTTTACCGCTTGAATCCCATATTTAAGTGTGAGCTGCTTGCAGTTGAAATATATGGAGTATAAGGGCTCAGAGTGGCTGCGGAATGCTTTTCCAGTTCATCTGTGGTGGAGCTTTGTGGTCGTGCCCGGAGTGAGGTAGAGCTCGCTCTGTTTTGCGTTTTCTTCCTTTTCCAAGGTCTACTGTTTTCTACATTGTATTTGTCAAAGCTGCAATCATTTGTCAGGCCGCGTCAGCGCTTTGCCTGCTCATTATTGACAAGGTCATGAATAATTGATCAGCGCTCACATGTGTGTCAACTGCAGTCACGTTTGATTGCCGCGCACATGTGTGTTTTATTAGAAGGACTGAAGTCATCTTCACCTGATACGTGACGTATTTAAGGACATCGCGCCGTTAATTGACTCAAGCTGCTCAAGCAAGTATTTTAATTTGTTCTTTCTTCGACCATGAATGTTGTCATCTCAAACCGTGTCACCTTGTTTAAAGACACGGGCCTTCATCGTAAGTGTGTTGTGATGGATTGCCGTTGTCATGAACTTCGTGGTTTGACTGAGACGGGGAAAAACGGCGCAAATAAAACGCCCAGCTCTTTCCAAAAAAGGTCACAGTGACATCTGATGAAACGTCCCTTTCTCCGAGAATTCTTTGTGTCACCGCAGCCGGGCTCGCTCTTAAAGGGGCGCATTGTCAACTAACCGCTGTCGCAGTAGAGCCTAGTTAAGTCCGATGGACGGTACCCGGCGGTTTAATAACTGGCGAAGAGCGACAGCATGTACAAAACATTGCTGGCATTTTATTGAGCCAATGGTGGGGGGGGGATTATGTTGTTGGAATCAGCATTAATATAAAAGGCAGTTAGGGGAAGAAAAACATGTAAAAGAAAACATAAACCAAAAAGGAACATAAATAAATACAATGACGGTGAAATTTCATCTTCAAGTTGACTTCCACATGCTGTATTGTACTAGAAGTGCCGGAAGTGCAGCAACTCAGATTTTCCCGGAATATTTTGGTTGAAGGGCGACACAGTGAACGAGTGGTTAGCTGAGTTCTGAGGTTAGGCCTTCAAAGCCGGCCAGGCTTCAGCATTCTTGTGTGGAGTTCGCCTGTTCTTCGGGTGCCTTGGTTTCTTCCCACATTGGAAGAAAACAAGAATTTTAGCTTAAATTGAAGGCTTTATAAGATAACACTGACAGTGTCGTACCAACAACCGGACTTCACTGCTTCTGCCATTTACATTTGAAGTCATGTCAATTTATGGGGGAAGATAAAAATATCGATATATGGTTTTATGAATCGATATCAAGCTATGAAAAAAAATCAATTAAATTCGATATATATCCATTTTTTTTCAACTCAACCCTGGTTAAAATCACAATAAGTGATAAGTAACTTGAAACACACATCTGATGACAGAAGGAGTACATTAAGTTGGAAATAAATTAAAAAATTCACCCACGACCTTCGGGGAAAATAAGGCATATATTGGTTGAACTCCAAATCGCACGGCCACTGCATTCAATATAGATGCAGTAATTATTTATCAGCAGTCATCGCTGGAGGCTCTCGTTAATTTATTGCTCCTTGTGTCTTCCTTGAATCTCATCACAATACTGCTTTATAATAAAAAAAAAGGAGTCTAAATGTAGTTCCGTGAGATTAGGTAAGAGAAAAAATATGACGTGTGTCTGCTCTTAACTGCGAATATCCTGCAGACACGGACCGGCACACATGAAAAGTGTGCTTCAAGAGAAAGTCGAAAAGGAGATGGAGTAGGTTGGGCCTGTATAAAATCGTGGAAGATTACTGGATGGATTTTTCAAAATGGAAAAATTGTTATCATGCTGAATCGGTCATTTAAGAAAGAGCATGTAGAAGTAAGTTCCTTCTTTTATCCATCCCGAAAGCATTCTAGCACGAAGCTCCTCTAATCGCCGTAGTTGCCATGCTTGGTTTCATCCTGCTTTCCACCCTAAACTTGTGTGTCCTCCTAATTGTCCCACACGCTCTTCTTTCATAAGCCTCTCTCTAAACCTTGCCCGACTCCTGCCAGGGCCATCAAATTAACCACTGGAAACCAGTGGTCTCTTCTTTTTTAAATTTTTTTTTTTTTTTTATATTTCCATCAGTGCATCCCGCGGATCATCCTCTGCCGCAAGCCTTCCCGAACGGTGTACACAAGTACAATACGTGCATGCTGGTGGCGAGGGCTGGCATGGTGACACTCTTCTGCAAAGCGTCACATTCATTCAGTGACCCCGAGTGAGAGAGTGAGGGCAGCCGAGCCTTCCACTCAGCAGCTGAATGCTGTCACTGTGCCTGCACGAGGGGGGGGGGGGCAGTGGGGCACAGCGATTGCTTTTGTGGCCTCACTGAGCTCATCCACTGGGAGCCCTCTCTGGGGACTTAGCTTTAGGAGCTGCAACCCCACTTGCGTACAGGCCTACTCGATGCTGCGGGAAAAAAAACTGGGAGGGTTTTCCTCGAATTTGCATCACTCCTGCTGCTGATGTAAGTCGCGATTTGCTCCGAATTTCGTTTGTTCAATTTGTATGAATGGGCGCTGCTGTGCTGTTCTTGACAATTTAACCAAGCGTGCTTTGTCCTCTTTTTTTTTTTTCCTCTCCAACTTTTCATGAAAGTTGCAATGACATCACCCTCCTCTTTTATTCTGTTGTCGGTGAACAAGGTTTTAATTAGTTGGACATTACAGATGGGAAGAGTTGAGCTCTTTGTGATCGGCTCTCGAAATTGCTGGCTGGTTTTGATTCTGCCCTTCAACAGGTCGGAGCACGTGTCGCTGGCTCGCCGTCTTGCTCACCTGTGGATTTTAGTTCCGCGACCACATATTTTATATTTAATTTGGGAGCAGTAATAGCATATTTTGGTCTCTTAAAATCCATTCCCAGAGTATAACACTGACAGTCTTTTAAATGATGACTCACTGTGACGTGTTTGGCATTGGACTGATTGTGGTTTGATTTACATATGACGTGCGGTCTGTTCTGTACAACGTGCTGAGGGAGAGTATTGGACTGTTTAGCAGTCCTCTGCAACATTTCTGCGGCTCGCTAGAAATGATTTCCCCCCACGCTCGTATAAGAGGCAAAGGTAATATAACCTCTGTTTGCGGGGAAAGTAGAAGCTGAGAAAATCAGAGGTCAGTGTTGAGACGAGGGTTTATTGAGCTGTATTTTTATTTTTTTTTCCACACAAGAAGCTAGCTTCTCCCTCACCATTCACGCTCCATCCTCTGCTGATCAAAGCAGGAAAAAATATGCTGTGCACACTTGGCAATTTCATCATCAGACCAGTTATGGATAAACTTGTTATTTGACCTTTTTAAGATGCCTCGGTCATCGTTAGGTGAGCACCAACGATGGATGATAGGTCACATTGGGTGCGTGGCGTGCACGCAATTAGCGATATACTGTAAAAAAAAATTGTTGAAATATCGTCAGGCACGTCAGACCATGCAGAATTTTTTTAACCAGCTTTTAGCCCGTACACAAAAAAAAAGTGTGTGCAAAAAAAACAAAAAAATTTTTTTTCCCGGCTTCTCTGGAACTACTTGAGGTATTGCTAGCCGCTAAGCTAACTTGTTCTGGTTGACCAGTTAACATGATTCTAATTTTTAAAACACTTAAGAATGAGATAACAGATGTTCAGATTTTGACATCCATCAATCCAGAGAGCATAATGTTGTGTAACATTAAAAAAAAAAAACAGCAACTGCACAAATGCACCCAACAGATAGCATCTCCACGTGCAGCAGAGGACTCTGGCAATCCAAAACCAGATCCACAAACACGTGCATACTGCAAGAGAGGAATTAGCACCTCATCCATTCACCACACAGACGAAGGCCAGAGCAAATTTGCAGCTTCGAGGCAACTATTTTAACGGAGTCTAAATTTAATGCATGTTACATGGATACCATAGCAGAAAGTTTGTATGAGGTCAAATGTGGCAGCATGATCATAATTAGACTAAACGCTAAGGTTGTGTTAAATATGGAGAGACATGGCGTGGTCATGTTCATATTCTCTATTTTGTGCCGTTGGCCTCTTTGTCTTTTGCATTCAACAAGGTCGTTTGGCAGATTTAGTCGGCCTGCCTTTCAGTCAATCAGCTCCCGACCAGCCTTTGCGGCTCTCTTATCAGAAAGCTGGAGATCTGTATACACATTTGCTGCTAATTTTTAATCACACTAAAGCATGCTATTGTCAGTTTTAGAAGTACAAAAAAAAGTTACCTCTTTCTGTTTGCTGAGGCCGCAAAGCTAACAGCCAAGATTTTTTTCGGCTTTCTGTCGCTTTGTTCCGTCATTAAATTGTCTTGAAGCCTTTTGTTTCCTTGACTTTAGTCACCCAAGTCTCATCGAGGACCATCTCAGATCTTTTCGCTTGATCATCTGTTGTCATGCCAAGCTTTGCATTTCCTCCAAATAATTTCAATTTCGCAATTGCCGCGCCTGCATTTGTCTGTTTTCTGGGGATGTCTTCCGACAACACTTCTAAATCACAAATTTCTCAGAATATTCAAAGGATAGATGCACTTAAAAGTCATTATAATCACCATCTTTATGGACGAGAAAGCTTCCAGTTGTCGCGTCGGGTGTGCCCAAAGCCTTTTTAAGGTTGGACTTGGGGATACTATTCCGCCGCATCATAATGGTCGCCGTTCACGTTCTCGTCAGCAAGCCACAAAAGTGTCCTTATCTCCACATAGAGACAGCAAATGTGCTATAAAACCACACTCTGGATTGTTTATTTCTCTACTTTGCGTTTTACCGTTGCGATAAAGCAAATCAAGATGCCCCCCGAGTGTTTTCTTCACTTTTTTTTCTTCTGTATCGATAGCAACCAGCTCCACAAAGCTGGAAGACCTGAGCTATCTCGATGAACAGCGCAACACGCCGCTGCGGACATCCATTCGCCTCCCCTGGCACAACACAGGGGGAAGGCCACCTCACGACTCCAAAGGTGACTGCAATACGACTTATTACTGTACATGCAATCTGCGGAGGTAAACCCAGCTTGGATTAGAACCCAATTTCAACTTGAGACCTTTCTGGCTAATGGAAAACGGAATGTTTTCAGTGCTGCTTCCTTTTCCCGTGACCTTTTGCGCAGGTCGTTTCTCTCCCTATAAACCGGTGGACATCATGCTCAAGCCGCTGTTGTTCGAGGTGCCCAGCATCACCATGGATTCCGTGTTCGTGGGCCGAGATTGGCTCTTCCACAAGCTGGAGGACGTCTTGAAGGACGGCGAGTCCGCCGAGAGCCACGGCGCCGTGATAGTGGGCAGCGTGGGTTACGGGAAGACGGCCATCATCTCCCGGCTGGTGGCGCTGAGCTGCCACGGCGGACGCATGCGACAGATTGCATCCAACAGTCCCAATGCCTCTCCGAAAAGTACTCAACATTTCGATGCTTGCTCTAAAATTCGACCGAAATGATTGCCAAAAGTGAAAGAGCAACTAAGTGAGCCGTTTGTTTTTTTTCTAGGTGGTGTTGGTTCCAGCTCAGAACTTCCTCTCAGCCAGCCCCTGCAGCCCACTCCCCCGTCGAGTGCAACGAATACGTTAAGGACCAATAGCTGTCCCGGAACGCCTGAAATGCAGCGCCGCAGGGAGGAGGCTGTCAAACGGCTGGCTGCAAAGGTACATCTTGGCTAAAGTACTGAGAGGAGGGGGGCGGGGTCAGTGGGTTCAAGGTACAAATTGTTGTTATTGGGATCATTTGTTAGAGCCAGATTAAGGTGCTGTTCCTCAAGAGGCAATAGTGAGCTGTGTTATTGGACCCTTCGTCATGTAATAAAAAGCCACCGTCTTAAGCTCGCTCGTATTGGTTAACCATGTCAGCGGAGTTGGGTTTGGTTCAGCGTGATAAAGTGGAGATAAGTAAACCTTCATCTGTTTTTTTTTTTTTATGCGCCTTGTTTTTACGAACCATTGTTTGGTTGATTTAGTTTTTTGTTTTTTTTTAAATTAATACATTTCGAACACACAAAAATATGAAGAGTGATACTTTGCTAGTTTGGGATTAGTAGTCTGTGACTAGTGCAGAAGTTGGTCAAAGTTGCATGACTCAGCAACGGAGACAATATCCAACCGAGGAACAGGTCAGCTGCCAACTCACCCTCGCCCGCTGACCCTGAAAGTGTGTCAGCTCCTCCAGGTTGGAGTATAATTAGGACCGTGTTATGCCCCCCTCAGGCATCCACCTTCCTTCTTTCAGTTCTACAATCTTTCCGTGGCCTTCTCAGAATCAAAAGTCCACCTGGGATTTTTTTAATTTTTTTTTTTAGATTTTATTTGAGGTGATTAAGAGCTTTGCGGTTTTCTTAATTAGGCACACTGTGATATTTTTCTCATCAGATTGGGTTCAAAAGACCACTATATCTTCTGTGATGACAAATTTGGTCATTATGTTTCCAGCCAGGCCATACTGAACAAAAATAAAATGCAAACAAATTCCTGATTTTCTCTCGTGTTGCTCACAAATCTGCTGAGATATCAAATCCATCCTCTTCACATTTGTCGCATGTTTTAGAGTTTCCTTTTATGGTCTGCACCCTCGGGCACACCTGTGCAATTATCATGCAGTCTAATCAGCGCATTCGAACATCTCGGCAAAGGAGATCTGCTCACGAACGCGTATTGGGACAGATTTGCATTCTGTGTCCGATCCCGATCTTCAAAGTGTCTAAAATGTTCTGGCCTCACCCAGGATTGATTTCCTGCATCGGCCAGGAGTCGACTCGCTTCATCTAACATTCGATGTCTTGTTGTGCTGCAGGTGGTGGCCTATCATTACTGCCAAGCAGACAACACATACACGTGTTTGGTCCCAGAGTTTGTGCACAGCATCGCCGCCCTGTTGTGCCGAGCACACCAACTGAATTCATACCGGGAACTCTTGCTGAAAGAGCCCCACCTCCAGAGCATGCTCAGTCTGCGCTCCTGCGTCCAGGACCCCATGGCCGCTTTCCGAAGGGGCGTCCTTGAGCCTCTGGCCAACCTTCGTAAAGGTAAAACCATTGCCGTTGGATGTTTTAATAAGTCAGCTTTGGACTTTGTGAAAGTGACATCATCGATGTGATTTATATAAACGTGACTGACGCATCTCACGGCCTTAAATCTTTATGATTATGCCTTTCCAGAGCGGAAGATTCCGGAGGAGAATCTCATCATTTTGATTGACGGATTGAACGAAGCTGAATTCCATAAACCTGACTATGGAGACACCATCGCCTCCTTCATTACAAAGATCATAACCAAGTTCCCTCCCTGGCTTAAACTGGTGGTCACCGTCCGTGTCAGCTTGCTGGTAAGGAACAACTCATGACTAATATCGGATGGGGCTGACTCTTTTTTGGATATTGGGGCAGGATGAAGAAAAAGTGAACTGACGTATCATTAAACTGTGAGTCATTGACGGTGCAACGGTTCACTCTGCTGACATCTTGCAAGACGCTTCGCTTCAGTTTCCACTTAGTGATTGTGCGAATGTTGTGTGAATTGTTGTCTGGCACTCCAGGCTGTCGTCTGTCTTTTGCGCAAGTCAGCTGTGATAGACTTCAGCTCGCCACAACCAGGAGCAAGTTACGCAGTCTAGAAAATGGATGAATACGAGGATTAAGCTGTACAATGGCTGTTTTTTTTTTTTTTAACAGTTCAGACAGCTGTTGCTTGAAATTGAAAGACTTGATTTCCTTCCTTCCACAACCTCCCTGTAATATTCTCTGTCGAGATTTAAGACACAATGAGAGAGAGAGTTTTGACTCAGTGACATTTGGAATCAAAGTTATTCCTCTTCAGAAGACGCTGTTCTGCAAAACCCAAAAAGTCGTTCCATTTGTTTGTTTTTATTAAGGAATGCCTCTGCGCTCTGAATAAAGATTGTCATATTTTGTTTAGTTGGAAAATAAATGGGGGAATTAATCACAGATAATAGAGGAGGCTGGTCCATGGCGACGTCCACTCGCATGTAGTTTCAACATCACTGCATCCATTCAGTGGATTAGCGCTGAGTGAGTCCTACATGTGTACGGCTGTACACATATGTTTGTTTTATGAGAGCGGCGGTATCTCGCCGAGCAATGTTACGCCAGCGCCTGACAGGAAGAGGAGAGGAGGATTAGGATGCATTGATTCCAGCAATCCCCAGGACAAAGATTGAAATGTAGATGGTGGCTCAGACCTCTGCTGTGCATCTTTGTGTGTGTGTGCGTGCGTGCGTGCGTGTGTGTGTGTGTGTTGGCTTCCTCAGCGACACCAACACCTGCACAACCTCACCAGCGAGACATATACTTTAAGATAAACATGGATGACAACACTTTTAGCCGACTGTAATTTATGCTCCGCCAAATGGATGATGAACTACGCTCGGGCGGTGACGGAGTTTGTCAAAGCCGACGGGCAAGGTGACACATTGCGATGTGGCATGTTGAGGAAAGAGAAACGATACTGTGATCAAGTATCACGTAAGCTCTGCTGTCATTTTTATTTTATAACTTGTGGGAATCTCAAGAAGCAGTCTTGTATTTCTTTCTACTGACTTTATTTTGCAGAGGTAACATGCCGAGACGACATTCTTCTTTGTCTCTTTGCGACGTGCTTATTTTACGGAGTGCCCCCTAGTGTTCAGACTGAGATACTGCAGTTAGTAAAATACCTTGTATTCCATGCTACTTTTAAATGAAATTTCTGGCATTTGAAAGTGTTAGTATTTGGCATACAAGTACTCGTTCCTCCCCCCCAAAAAATCGGTTTCAATGGATCCCTATTTGATGTCAACATTTCATCCAGTCACTAGTGTCAGCTCGAGCCGGAAGGCTCAGTGTGTTTGCTCGCCGACTGCTCCTCTGATATTTATCACACGCTAAGAAAAAAAAGAAAAAGTCTGACTCCTTACTCATAGCCTTAGGATGTCTTCTGCCCTAAAGTCTGTTTCTGTTTGGTCATGCTGAATATGATTGAACTACAGGAAAACATTCAATTACTTTCGCTAAGGAGGTTTTGTTTTCATCAGCGTAGCTTTTGTCCTTTTGTTTGTTTATAACGACATTATTATGGGCTGGTAATGCTCCAAGGTTTTTCCTCTTGACTTTTCTCCACACATTGCCGATAGAATGAAAAGAAGACAAAAACAATGTCACATTCAGAGGCAAATGCTTGCCAAGTAAGTTCCCAATGTGTACAAGTCACTTACTGATTTCACAGCTGATAAATATTTGAAACCATAGAGAGATGCTCTGCTCTTTTATGATTTTAATGTCATGCTTTTATAGTGACTCAATTCTATATTTACTACCCATGTTTCATAGGAGATCACCGGCCTTCTGCCTTTCTCCAAGATCTCGCTGGACGACTTTTCGGACAATAAAGAGATAAGCAACGACCTCAACGCGTACATCCAGTACCGCGTCAGTGGCAGCAAAGACATCATGAACAACATTAGCCTCAACGGTAAAGCGGATCCAGGGACCGTGGGAAAGCTAAGCGGCCACCTCATCTCCCGCAGTCAGGGCTCCTACCTGTATCTTAAGCTCACCCTGGATCTTTTCGAGAGGGGCCACCTGGTGATCAAGAGCTCCAGCTACAAGGTGGTGCCCGTCTCACTGGCCGAGCTCTACCAGCTGCAGTGCAACATGAAGTTCATGACCAATTCGGCCTTCGAGCGCTCGCTGCCCATCCTCAACGTGGCGCTGGCCTCGCTGCACCCAATGACCGACGAGCAGCTGTTCCACGCCATCAACGCCGGCGACATCCAAGGGGAGCTGCCCTGGCAGGACTTCCAGCAACGCATGGACTTGCTGTCGGGCTTCCTCATCAGACGCCGCGACAAGACGCGCATGTTTTGCCACCCGTCCTTCAGAGAGTGGCTCGTGTGGAGGGCTGACGGCGAGAGCACCGATTTCCTCTGTGACCCGAGGTTAGTGCTTTTAAGACGCGGTCAAATACGAATTGTGAGATTGCGCAACAATCGGCAACTCGTTTTATGTGAGTGAAATTTGATAAGGATGTTATCGATTAGCGACAACAAACGGGGCAATCTGCTTCTTCCTTGACAACCGCAACATGTTTTCGTGGTTCAATACGTTCGAACCGAGCGACGTTAAGCACTAATATAATAATAATATGCAAATAGTTTGCAAAAAACAAATCACGCTTATCTCAAATCAAGTTTCCCCATTGTCTCCTGACAAAACACATTTTTTTTGTACCGTGTAAGAAGAATCACGCTTTACAGTATTGTATCGTATGAGCACATGAAGTATGGTAAGATGGAATGTGAACGATTTGTTTTTGCAACGTTTTTTTTCACCTCACTATTGCTGAACTATCATTCTCATTTTTTTTTGTCTTTTATGCCAGGCTCGTACATTTCTCATTTTGCAAAATACCTGTACAAAAACACCTGAAAATTTACTTTCTTTGTGAGGTCTTTGTGCACTGCCAGTTCGTTGCCTCCATCTCGCAATAACGTGTCTGACTCTGAAAGCTAATTTGTAAGTAGAATTCATGAAAGTCTGTTACAAAGCAAAATCAGTCTGTTGTAGCTGCATCCCCCCCCAAAAAAAAAGTTTTTATAGACTAATACTATTTTAGGAAAAAATACAACAAAAAGATTGATAATAACATAAAAACAGTCAAATAAAAATCTTGACAGCAGTGATAAGAAATAACAGCTGCACTCTCAACCCTAAGCAAAAGATTTTAAAAAGCCTTTAGGAAAAAATGTCGACAAGATTATATCAATTGTGTTTGCTTTTTCCCCTCCCGGGGTCTTCCGCATTATCTGTGCTCACAAAGAGCAGATTCCTAAGTCCACCAGAGCAGAGTTTCATAATTCTAATCATTCATTAAAACAAAAGCTGGACATTTGGCAGACGCGATGAATAAGCAGATAAAAGCTGCGATGTTGCGCCTGTGTCTCGGACTACAGAGAATTTGAACCCAATCATCGTCATCTCCAATCATGCATGTCCCTTTAATGACACTCCAAGACGAAACGCTGGGCCTTCCATCGCTTAATGATACGGCACATACCTTATGAAGTGCTCCTTTGAATGTTTACCACGTGCCGTCACAGACCTTTATTCATCCAACCAGGCCGAATAGTGACAGGCAGAACAATAAAACGCCATAAAACGTATTTATCAGTTGCAGCGTCAGCTTTTTGTTTCCATTTGTGACTAAATTGAGACGTCATCCATATTTGCGTCTTCATACTTCTGGGGACATGTTTGGTGGATGGTGTGCTGTGAGATATCAAAATGGGTGCCTTGACTCAATTGAAGTTGGGCAACACTGTCCTATTGTGTCGCACAGGACCGGTCACGCTCTCATTGCATTCATGCTGTCCCGTCAAGAAGGGAAACTGAATCGGCAGCAGACCATGGAATTGGGACACCACATTCTTAAGGCACACATCTTCAAGGTAGGAAAGATACCAGTAAAAAATCTGTCTCCCGGTGTTTTTGACTGTGGTTGTCCCCAAAAAAAAAAAAAAAAGCAAAGAAGCACAGAGATGTCTACAAGTGTGTTTTGTCTGTGTGTGGCAGGGCCTGAGTAAGAGAACGGGCGTGTCGTCCAGCGTGCTGCAGGCTTTGTGGATCAGCTGCAGTGCCGACGGCCTCTCTGCAGCATTAGCCTCGTTGAGAAACCTCTACACTCCCAATGTGAAGGTGAGACTTGTGGAAAACAAGACTCTTGTGCAGCGAACAAATTTGCAGATTTGACGATTTTCTTCTCTTAATTTGGAACCTCTCGTCTGTTGTTCACTGAAAATGTAGTCTAGTTGCGTTTTTTGTTTTTTCTGATCAAGATGGTAGCTCTTCACATACATCGCTACCCAAGTAGTAGCTCTCAGTTTCAAAAAGGTTGCTGACCCCTGGTTTCTTGACTCAAACAGTTTGTCTAAAGTGCTAGCACGCATATTTGTTTGCCTGTGTGACGTCGGTTTGTACGAACGCATTGATTGCGTTGAATAAGTCAACTACAGTTGTTTATGTAACCCGGGTTTGAAATGGCGTACGTGCGAGACGAGTGGCGTTGATGCTTTATTATCCTCGCTCTCTCTCGTGGCAGCTGTGAGCAATTACAATTGCCTTTGAGGACCAGCGTCAATTTTCCGCTAACTTCTGAACTTGAAGGAGGAAAAGATCAGCCTTTAAAATTGCATTGAATTACACGAGTAAAAATTGATTTAGGTTAGATTATTAATTTAAATTATTAGTTTATTAGTTTAGATTATTAATTATTATTAATGGATGGTTTATAGCTTGGCACAAAATACAATCAATTAATCACCAATCATCCTTAAAGTCAATCTTTAGTGGGGAATATGTAACTTCTCTATTTAGATCTTTTTTTCTCTTTTTTTTTACGTTTGACTTTAAAGTGGGCTGGAAAAACATTCGCCGTTAGCCCCCCACCCCACCCTTCACATCGTCGTAAATGTCGATACACAAAGGTCAAACGTGCACTCCCACTTCATAAAGCATCCGCTTTAAACCGTCAGCGCTGTCGTCGCGGACGCAAAGGGGCCTCGTGACTCCATTGGCCTCGGTGCAAAATGCCATCTGCTGTATTCGTTACACCGTCAAATGAGTCCTGTTAGTTGTGTAGCATGTAAGGTAATCGACCTGTGGACTCTTGTTGCAGGACCTCTGATTTCTTCTCCGTCGAGAAATTTTGTAGCCTGAATGGCAAAAAAATGTGTTTAAAAACACGGTTGCTTCACAAATAAATTCAATATTGGATGCCGGCCACCCAATCTATTCAAGTGTAACGCCATTCATTCCACGCCTTTGGGCCTGTCGGTGCCCTCTTATACGCTTACTGGTAATGAGTAATCCCAAAGAGTTTGTATAACCTCTAACAATAACATTCCCAATCAATTCAGATGCCGCGTGGCTCTCTCTTTTGTTTGTACTGCGAGGAGACATTAGCCTCTTGAAGAAAGCCCATTATCTTTGATTGATGCTTTCTGGCTTGTGGCTAAATAAATTGTCTTCCCCCCCCCCCGCTTGTCACCGGCGTTAGCGCTCCACTTGTTGTCATCGGCAATATACATTTGTGAGTTATTATGCGCGAGTGCGACAACACTCGCAGCTGAACATTTACAAACGTGACCTTGTTCTGTCCTCAGTCAGAGTAAATCTATTCAGATGCAACAAATTAACAATATTTTATATTCTGTCCTCGGAATACTCGTTTGGCCCTGCGCCTTTGTTGTACTATACGTGTATTATTGATTTTTCTCATCCAGGGGAAGGAGGAAAAAAAATAAATCTGCCTTGATGTTTGCTTCAGTGGAATGTCCGCCCTTTACTTTGAGAACACTGTCGAGTTCAAGCTAAGGTAACATTTCGAAAAGATTTGACTTGAATAGAAAAAATGTGAGGTATAAAATCGACTTCTTGGTCAAAAAATACTTTCAAAAGCCACATTTGAAGCTGTTGCTTGTTGTCATGGTGATGGTGTTGATTGAAAAACATGTTGAGATCCGGTCTTTGCATATATCATTGATCGGATCCATTTTCTATAGCGTTTGTCCTCGTTCGGGTTGCGGCTGAGCCGCAGCCTGTCAAAGCTACTCCGGACTCGTGTTTTGGAGTTTTATTACACTTCGAAATGAGGTGCTCAATGTTGCTGACTGTCCGTGTGGCACATCAGGTGAGCCGTCTGCTAATGCTGGGAGGAGCCAACGTCAATTACCGCACGGAGGTGCTGAACAACGCGCCGGTAATCTGCGTCCAGTGTCACCTCGGCCATCTGGAAATCGCCTCGTTGCTGCTGGAGTTCGGCGCCAGCGTGGAGGTGGTGTCGGAAAACGGAATGAACCCCCTGTGCTACTCGGCGGCGGCGGGGCACCTGAGTCTCGTCATGATGCTCTGCAAGCGTGGGGCCAAGGTGAGCTGATGTTCATCTTTTGGGGTTTCAAACGTTCCTTGCCGACTTGTTCAATTAGAGTTGTTGCCTATGAATGAATAACATTTCCGTAAGTAGACATTTTCTTTAAGTACCTTTTTGGGTCTTTGCCTTTTTAAAAATTGCATTCTACTAAATTTTAATAGCGATTTGAATTTCAATATTTGCTCTGACCTACTTCGATCCCATCGCTATCTTCTTTAACCAAGTGACGATGGATATAGACTAAATTGACCCTGTGAGAAGCAATACAGCTAACAATTTTATAATTTTTTTTGCCAGGTCGACCACATAGATAAGAGTGGCCAGTGCGCTCTTGTGCACGCCGCTCTGCGAGGGCATCCAGATATTATCCAGTACCTGCTGGAGATGGAATGGAGCGCCGAAGGGCAGCAGCAGGACTGCGCTTTGAAGAGCCGAGCCCTGCAGCAGGCTTTGATAGGAGCGGCCAGCATGGGACATACGCAGGTCTGTTTAATGCGTGTGCACATCATTCACCCCCAAGTGTACCTGCAGGACATGCGGCTGAAGAATCTTGGATTCTCGTCCTTCTGGCGTGCCTGTTAAAATGCGCTGCCAATCAATGTAGACAATCCCAATAGTCCATTTGAAATGCATACAGGGGGTCCTCAGTTTGCATCCACATTGATTGTTTCATTGAACCACGAACCACATGACATGATTATCACGGTAGAAGTGAATTGGCCTTGGCCACTGTAGCTAGATCATACGCTTACAAAGAGTGGAAATGGGCGAGAATAAAGGAAAGAGTGTGGAGATTTGACGAGATGTCAAGAGTAGCCGTTTATTGGCTGCACTGTGCAATCTGTGACACGGCAAACAGTTGAAGTTTACTGTTAATGAACCACATAACTTAGCCTTACAAAAGTCCACTAGCTTAATGCTAACACCTCGTGGGAAACGGCATAGATGGGCTAACAGGATTAGCATCAGTATCGTAACGGTCATTGACCTTTTCAACTACTATATATATTTGAACTCATAAAAGTAGCTAGCTTCAACAGTTTGTGTTCTGTTCATGTTATTACACTGTTATTACACATTTACAACTCTGTAAAGAGCTCATTTTGTTGTTAAAGAATATATAAAAGCAATATTTTGTGTTAGTGTATTGGTACAGTTTGCCGACATATCTCGGGTTTCGCTTAGTACCCGGAAGAATTTTTGGTCAACAGGTCACATGATACAACATGGCACTTTTGATGAGTGGCATTGCGACGCCATTCACCTGCGTTCATAATCTCAGGAGGCATCGTAGCCCCTCCTGCAAAAGTCAATTTGCCATTTTTACGCCACACAATCCTCTCTTCCCAAATACGGTCTTCCCCCCCAAAAAAACTAACGATTCAATCTGAGAAGACGCCATGTTGTTTTGAGACCAAGGAGGCCAAGGCCTCACAGTGTGGCGTTTTGTTTGTGCCACCACGTTGTTCCCACGGCCCATTATTTTCATTCCAAATGAGCATATCGTCCCGGCGGTTTATTTGATCTCTTATGCTGAAACAGTATGCCATTTATCAAAGTTTCTTCCTGGCAGGTTGTGAGCAGCTTACTGGCAGTGAATAATGAGTACGCCGTGCAAATTGATAGCCACGACACTCTGTGGGGAGAGACAGGTATGTTGTCATCCATCTTTTTTACATCACATGCTTCATTTTATCACAAGCCGGCCTTTTTATCATTCTGGTCCTCTCTTCCGAGCGGAAGGTCTACAAACCAAATGTGTGTGTGTGTGTGGGGTGCGTGTGTGTGTGTGCATTTTTATGGTTCCGCCGCGTTCTTGTGTCGTGTTCTTTCTGGTAAAAGCATTTGCTGTTGTGGTCATGTGGATTTCTACTTAGAGGTTGGTAAACACAGTATTTTCTCTGAGGAATGGTTCTCCAGCACGTCGCTGGATTACTGCTGCGCTGTCTCCTCTTGGTGCTATTTATTTGGAGGCCAACAACACTTTAGACGTTTTCAAACACTCCTCCATCTGTTCCACTAAGATTCTTAGATTTACACGGCTCAGGGGTTTTTGTAGGATGACATACTGGTTGCAAGATAAGGCATCTTTATCATTTGTTGTCTGAAAGATGTTCGACTTTAGCTTTATTTACACGCATTTGGCAGATTGCGCGACATGTTGGAATGGAATTTAGACCCGCGTTTAAGACAGCTGGGTTGGAATAAAGAGATTCTACAAATTAGTACATTAAACGTTGCAGACACATTTTTGTTGTTGCCTTTGCTGTCCATTGACTCAATAAAAAAATAATTAATTTGACCCAACTTGTTTCTTTTTTATTTTTCACAAGACAACACAAATTGGGTTGTTTTGTTCAATTTTTAGGGTGTACCCCGCCTGCTGAAAATAAATAAATAAATAAAAATAAAAACCACATCAGTTTTCATAACAACCTGATAAGTTCATCGATACATTCGGTTATTTTTAGACGGGTGGCCTGAGTGCCTTCCTTGCCGATTTAACACGTCGATTATGCAGCATACTGTCCTCATTTTCAGTGTACACAAAGGAAACGCTCATCAAGATACAGAGCAAAAAAAAAAAAAAAAAAATGTTGAAAAAAAATCCTGGGACATTCTCCCGAAAAGTACAACTGTGTGGGCTTAAGTCAACCTATTAATTTATTCTGGATGTTCAAAAAAAGGTGGGTCATCCTGTCTGGGGTGTCTGTCCGCACCGCGGTTTACTCACGCCATTTCCCCTTCGAAAGGGCCACAGACGTGAGACCTTGTTACTGCGCGGGGACAAAGGAATGCCAAATATTCCTCCTTGGTGGAGCCACTTACAGCCACAGTCTGGCACTTGCGTCTCGGCTCTGTTGGCGAAATCGCATCCGCTGCACCCGAGTGAAATTGCAGGTCTGTGGCAGCACTGAGCTGAGGCAAAGTGACTCTCACGTCCTTGTGATGACCACAATCTCTGATATCGCTATTGCCACCAGGACCTTATTTAGAAACCACCGGGTGCCGATCTGTATTTGTGGGAAATGGGCTGCCGCGGTGCCGTAGCCTAGCGGAGACCGGAACTTCATATTACAGGTTGAAGGTCAGATGAAATGATCCTGTTGCTCCGCTTGTGTTGCTTACACCAGGGAATCTTGCTACTCAGCTGTCTTGGGTCGTTAACTGTAGTTTTTCCTGAAATCTATTTTTTTTTTATTCAAATTCATGCAGATTACAGGGTTGAAATGATGACTAACTCGAATAATCGATTTACAAGAAAAGGTGGCAAAATCTCCCGCTCAAAGCTTCGTTTTGCTCATTTTTCAACATGAAGTAATACTACAAGATTAATCGTCACTAAGCGTCGAAATAAACTGGAAGAAAACAATCTGTGAAAGACAGAAACATTCCAATTTTTGCAATTAACAGCCAGCCAAGTCTACACTCTTATCACTGACGCCCACGTCACTCACCAGACCAGACCCCGCCCCTTTCAAGCCATACACACTCAAAAGTCACAGCAACTACAGTGGAACGTTAAGATGACGACCACTAGTGGACAAAAATAATAACTGCACCTCGTATGCGCATTTTATTGTCCTCATATTTGTATCCGAATACTTTTGCAATCAATACCTGATACTTAAATCTAAAAGTATTCACGAGCTGCACCTTGAATGAGCAAGCGGCAAGAAAAGAAACGCACATTTACCAGCAATCGGAATATTGGGATCCAACAGATTCTCAGTTGAATCTACAGAAAATATCAAATATGGTCGTAATATCATAATGAAACTCCTCTCAGTATGATTCAGTTCCACATTAGTTACCGCAAACACAGTTCCATTAGAATCTCTCTGATTCTGTCTCTGTGTCGTCAAAACTGAACATTATTGCTAAGGCGCAAAAGGGCTCATATTGGATGCTATTCTGGTGTGTATCACCTGTTGAAAATGAAACGGTCCTTTCATCTCCATGCAAATAGGCCCGGCGTGTCTTCTATTGTTGAGCAGAGGGTGATTGGATTGCACATCTGCGCCCGCTTCCTCTTTTAAAGCTTCCTCTTAGGATGCTTCACTGTTATGCAAAAGAGAGATGATTTGCTTCGCGGGCATCGTCTTGCATAGCCGAGAATCGCTTCAAAGAAAACAGACGCAAATATTTCTAATATTGCCTTTGTTTTCTTTCAAGGTGCCCAAAGGATAAGTGTGTTTTCGTTGAAATATGCTCATGTAATTCATTCCGGGGGATGAAAACTTTGTTAGAAACATTGAGGAAATCACGACAATTCCAGCAATTTTCCCCGATTGGAAGCCATTGCCGGAACGGAGTGTTTGCATGATTGAGATTGTCAGTTAATCTTGCAGGTTATTTACCTGTGATGAGTTCAGGCTCTGGTCGCGCAATTTGATGGTAATGAGATTCCGGCCGGAACAAGCAATCACGTTTACGTTCTCGGCTTGTGATTCAGAACCTCCTTGGCAAGAAGGTGCGCTCACTACGATGGGAAAACATGCATTCGCCATTTTGAGTCACACTGTGTGAGAGGTGTTAATTTGACCGTTTAGCGGTTTGGGTTGCAGTGGTGTCAAACCGAAATCTGTTGCTCAGAAAAAACAATTGAGATGAGTTGTCTTCTTCTGTGTTTCATCAAATCGACTTGCAGTATGATCATGTAGTACGCTGCCCCCTGGTGGCCAAGGCACATACACCTGATACTCAATTCCCCCAATTGTGAATTATTTTATTAGTATTAGTTTTGTTATGATAGTGTATGGTTTTCTAAAATACAAGAGTGAGGAGTACCATTTTTCTTTATGTTGTTCTTAATCTCAAAACTGGTAAATCAAAAATCCTCTGTACTGTAGAACAAAACTTAACATGCGTCCTTTTTATTCTTATTGGTAAAGAGTCACAATGAGTAGTGAAAGTCTAATTTGTCTTTGTCTGCATGACAGTATTATACTGATGGTTAAGTTAAACACACCAGAAGGAGCTAAATTCTTTAAATTTAAATGTGTTATTACTGTATAGTTATTTTTAAAATAAATTACCTCATTATACAGTTTCCGTTACGATTTGTTTTGTTGTTAATTTAGTGGATTTTGATACTGCCGATAGTTCAGGATAAAATATGCTCCGCTCTCCAGTTACCACATTTTATATTATTTATCCTGCGTCCATAAAGCAACCAGCTGTATGTGTGTGCGTGCGTGTGCATGTGTGTGTGTGTGTCACAGGGCTTATACTACCCATTTGGTCCTTTCATCTTCTCAAAATACGGCCACACATGGGAACAACTGCTGTTTTAAACAAACCGGGGAGTAACGTTTGAATGATGTCAAATCAGGACACGACTAAAAAGTGCCATAAACACATTTGTGTCATCCATTTTGCAAGTGCGCCTTTGAACTGAAATGAGGCCTGTGAAGTAAAGCGTGCCGTGTCCTGTGTCTGCTCCTCAGCGTTGACAGCAGCCGCCGGCCGAGGCAAGATGGAGGTGTGCGGTTTTCTGCTGGAGCAGGGGGTGACGGTGCAGCAGGTCAACCGGCGGGGGGTGTCTCCGCTATTCTGCGCCGTCAGACAGGGGCACTGGCAGGTGAGACCCACGTCACCTCCGTTTCCACGGCAACCATTGATCCTCACTTCTGTTGCGCTGCGTGACGTTCTTGAAAGCGCCGTGCGCTTAATAAGCTTCTTCACAGCATTGGAGTTTGCAGTCGGCTGCTCCTAACTAGAGTGTTAGTGTCCCTCTTCACGTAGGTTGCATTTGCACTGTGAGTTTCAAGGAACACAATTCAAACGATGTTATGGCAGCCTAAGAAAAAAAAAAAAAAACCACACAAGATTAAACAGTCAAACGTAAATAGAAAATGAGAACGCTGCTATGGGCCACTACTCACAATCACACACTCACGTTGAACTAACTCGCCAACCGGACTTCTGCTCCTGATCTAAATTAGACCACGCCCCTTAACTATAATACTCATTGCTAGAAGACACCACAGTATGTAGAAGCAATTTGTTTCTGTTCCGTCAGCGTCAACACAGCCATGTCAGATATTTGTCACTTGAATTGTACATGCAAGGAGAAATCTGACCCATTTGGACCTGCTGTGTAAATCCAGCCATGCCGTGTTAATCTGGCGTGCTCTCTCCTAGATTGCAGAGCTGCTATTGCAGCACGGAGCGGACATTAATGTCAGCGACAAGCAAGGCAGAACGTTACTGATGGTGGCGGCCTGCGAGGGTCACCTGAGCACCGTTGACTTTCTGCTCTCCAAAGGTGAGCTCCCTGGCGACACTCCCTTCATGATCAAGTTGATCCTTTAAGAAAGAATGGATCAAAAAAAAAGATTCAGATGGAAATTAAATTATTTGCCATTCCCACTTGAATTTAAACATAAAACAAAAAAAATTCCACGTTACATATTTAATCAAATCACATCACTTACAAATGTCTACTAGCTTAATGCTAACACACAATGCAAAACGACATAGACTGGCTAAATAAATTAGCATTCATGCAGTAAGTCTAAGTCTTAAAGCTGCACTCAGCAGGATTTTGAGTTTCTAATCGATACTGCCACCTGTGGCTAAAAATATAATTGCACCCTATTTTCTTGCCATCCATGTGTCATGGTTTTCCTTTTTTTTTTCCATCCTTTGAGAAAATAAATAATTGAAGCAAGAAATCACTACGTCCAAACTGTTTAATTTTACATTAAATTTCAAAATAATTACTTTTTATTTTTAACGTACAGTACAGTGGATAATTGCATTTCCATTTTTTTAACTAGAGACAGATTGGATCGGCAAAGCACCACTCTATTTGTGTCCAGGACCATCCTGATCTTTATAGATCTTGTGTAACGCTTTCAAAGGGAACTAATTGTGAGTATTGTGTGTCTCAAAAGGTGCGTCTCTGACTTCCATGGACAAGGAGGGTCTGACAGGCCTCAGCTGGGCATGTTTAAAAGGACATAAGAACGTCGTGCAGCTTTTGGTGGACAAAGGCGCCGTGATCGACCACACCGATAAAAACGGACGAACTCCGCTGGACCTGGCCGCCTTTTTCGGAGATGCGGAAATCGTACGTGGCCGATTGATACTCCCAAACACACACGACTGGCGTTTTTGAACACACACTGCCGCGGATTAATTAGCCAGCCGCTGTCGTTAACGAGCGCGGCGCTTCCTTTAGGTCCAGTATTTGGTGGAAAGAGGGGCGCTGGTGGAGCACGTGGACTACAGTGGCATGAGGCCTCTGGACCGGGCCATCGGCTGTCGGAACACGTCGGTGGTGGTCACGCTGCTGAAGAAAGGGGCCAAGCTGGGTAGGTTGTTTTAGTTTTTTTAAGCTACTAATATAAGTGTGTGAATGCAATTTTTGGTGTTTTATCATTTTGCTGCTTTTGTTCCAACATTTTTTACATTTATTTTGTAGCTGACTATAATGTGATAAGTTGAGTGGAAGTCATGCAAGATAAGATTGGTTTCCATTCTGACTTAAGTTACTAAATATGGTTCCTCCTAAAAAGGGCCTAATTTATTATGAGGGGGAAAAAAAATCACCTTTAAAAAAAAATACAATCAAAAACAGACACTGCAATCTTGTGCGAGTGTGTGAAACATTTTTGCCAAAATTGTTCCTGAGAAATGTCAACAAAAGTTGCTTCGGTCTTTTGTTTGCGCAGTATCTCACGGCTCTCGCAATAAGCTCACACTAATTTTGTGGAATGCTGCGCAAAAACACTGCATCCATTCACTTGCAGGTCACTCTGTGTGTCCGTGTGTGTGCGTGTGTGTGTGTGTTGCCGTGTCCTCTTTCTTTGCTCCCTCATGTGCTGCTGGGCTAAGTTTAGAATGTGACTTTATCACCTTAACGACATACGGGCGGTATCGGGCGCTACGACTTATCTGCGCCGCGCTCTGCAATGAGCAACTTCTGAACTTTCTCTCAGCATGCTGAAACATTTGCATGGCGGGAAAGTCTTTAAAGCAGCGGTTCTCAAGCTTTTTTTTTTTAACCACCTCAAAGTAGATTTTATTCCTAAAAGGTGTGTTTAATGTTTATGTAAGCCACGGTAAACATTATGCGGTTGGAATATTAAGACTGTGCTTGGATATAGAAAAATGTGGGGAATTTTTTTGTACTCAAATATTGGTCAATTCATTCAGAATCACTTCTTGTTGTCTAAATGCTCGTATAGTGAATTTGAAAGTTAAATACAACTGAAGTGTACCACTAATGTAAAGATGGATCAAAAGTGTTTGTAAAAATGTGTATGGAATTTTTTTTTAAATGTGATTAATGAAGCTATCATATTAACCAATTACTTAATACAATTCATAATTAAACAAATACAAAATATTATCCAATTTTAAGAATTACGTCTAATTGAATGACAGAACTCTTAAATGTAACCGCTGAGGTTTCCCGGATGAAACCATTTCGCCCAGCTCTGCTCTCGCAGTACTCGTCAGACCACACTTTTGAGACTCGCTGCTTTAAGGAGAATTTGGATATCTGCGTGATCTCTCCCTTTTCCCTTCTGCTAACTCTTTCCCAACCCGCTGCCACTAAACTAAGGTCACAGAACGTCTCCTTACGATCGATCAGGTACAATCTTTAGGTAACTTTTTTACCTTTCTGTGACAATTTCCAGTCAAATACAGGAAGCGCCCCAACATGGCTGCGACGCGAGCGACCTAACGTCTTGTCTTGCTTCCTCCTCTTCCGCAGGCAATGCCGCTTGGGCCATGGCCACCTCCAAACCTGATATCCTCATCATCCTGCTTCAGAAGCTCATGGAGGAAGGGAACCTGCTTTACAAGGTGCACTTGGAGAACACGTTGTCTGCTGTGCTGTATTAAAACGTTCCACTAGTCACTGAAACATTAAGAACGCGGGTGGCAAGTACAGAGATCTGTTTTCTAACTTTTGGGACTGAAAGTAAAAGAGCCTTCAAGTACAAGTTCCGGAAAAATCAATGCATAGTCCCAGCACGGACTGATTGAGAGTGATATAAAATCCAGAATTTGAAGGAATGGATGGAGGTGTCCCAGCTGTTTTGTCAAAAGGGGGCCTGATCAATGCTTTGACATTTAACGGCGTCGGCGCAGAAAGGTTAAAGCTGCCAGCCTAATGTGTCTCTTTTATGCTGCTTCCACCACTGCTGGGAAGTCTGAAGCTCAAACATCTCCACGCCAAAGCACTAAAAACAAACATGGTTGACAATCGTAATGAGATAGCGAGCGGTTAGTTTGTGAATAGCTCATTTGAGTAAGCTACTCGGCTCATTTGGCTGTGAGCACACCTGACGACAAATGTGGCCTGTTCATATTCTAAGATACATTTTGCAAAAAAAACAGAAGACGAAATCAGGAGGTCAGGAGGGTGCAAACTTTTGTACTCATTGGGCACATTTGATATTTAAATCGAATAGATGGGTCATTTGAAGATGACGTTAAACAGATTTAAACTGCAGTTTAAATGTGCATGTCAAATATAGAAAGTACTTTAGTTTCATCATTTTATATTTTATTTTTAATACATTAACATTATTTTTAGGGAATTAACTACTTGTTTATTGATATGTAAATGTGTTTATTTTACAAAATTTAACTCTTTTATAGATATAATAAATAAATAAATTTTGATTACCCAATTAAATGGGTCAGATGCTAAATAAATGCAAGTAATGTTACCGGACACTGAAGGCCAATTTTATTTCAGGTTTATAAAAAGAATAAGAAAATAATCCTAAAATAAAAATCATGTGTTCCACGGTAAAATTATCATTATTAACTGCACATATCAGTTTCATATTTTGACTGCTATGAGTATAAAAGAAAATAATAACAAATTTGTGTTATAAAACATTTTTAAAAAAAACACACACTAGCTTGGTCAGCCTTGCAGTTAGCGTTAATAGCCTAACGATAGCTAAAGAAAAAGAATTTTGAAATTAAATAAAATTACCGATGACAGTAGTCAAACCTAAATGTATATCTTTCAAGCTAATGAGCCTCTATGCGATGGAGTCACATGTCTCCAATTCATGTCAGGGTTCATCGAGTTTGCGCATCCCACGCACTTTTCCCCTCCAGAATTTGGAACGCTCCCAGTTTTCTTGAACGTATATCTTCACTCCATCTGGCTCATGCAGTATCTGTTGCTTGTGCACGTGTGGAAATGGACGAGTGGCCAGGGCCTTTTCGCGAGAGCATCCAGCGTTGCGAGTGTTTGGCCCTGAGCCTCCTTCCCCCGTCTCGCTCACCACGTATGTGCCTTCATGTGTCCTCCAGAAAGGCAAGATGAAGGAGGCGGCTCAGAGGTACCAGTACGCTTTGAGGAAGTTTCCCAGGGAGGGCTTCGGAGACGACCTGAAGGCCTTCAAAGACCTGAGGGTCTCTCTTTACCTCAACCTCTCCCGCTGTCGCAGAAAAACCAACGTAAGAGGGAATTTTGTTCTTCTTTAACACTTCAAAGTGTTGTGTGTTTCTTTCTTCTTTTTTTTTTTTTAAAAAGGTTGAATTAACAATGGATGACCTCTTTGTCACAGGACTTTGGGATGGCTGAGAAGTTTGCGACAAAAGCACTGGAGCTGAAACCAAAATCCTACGAAGCCTATTATGCCCGTGCACGAGCTAAAAGGAGCAGCAGGTAAACGATTCAGGATAAATTTGAATCAATTAACAGCCTAGTTCACAAAGTAATTTATTTATTTATTTATTTATTTATTTTTTTAAAACGACACTGTTGACATCTGCTGGCGATTTCACATCCTTACAATCATTCCCAAGCCTGATACTTTGTGATTAACAGCATTGGACTCTTGAATGTCAACTGCTTTAAAAAAATAAATAAAAATTGCAATTCTCAAGTTAACCTGTGGTAGGCGCTAAATGGTTGAATTATATAAAAAAATGGGTTGGTATCCATTGAGTTCAAGTCCAACATTATAGTGTTGTTTTCTTGATTAAAAAATAAATAAATTCAGGATTGTTTTTGGCCAATCTGGAATTTCCACCCATTGTGTCTTGTAGGCAGTTCTCCGCCGCCCTAGCGGACCTGCACGACGCCGCCAAGTTGTGTCCCAATAACCGCGAGATCCGTCGCTTGCTAGCCCGCGTGGAGGACGAGTGTAAGCAGATGCAGCGGGCGCAGAACATCAAAGGCGGCCCGGATGGAGCGGTCGGCGGCACCCCGCAGGCGGCGGGGGGCCACGACTCGGACCGGGAGCGCGACGACTCCCGGGAGGAGTCATCGGAGTGGAGCCAAAGACACGGCGCAGAGGAGGACGACGACGACGAAGAAGAAGACCAGCGCACGCGGTGCCGGTCGCTGGGGAACAACGCCAGTCATCACCCGGGCAGACTTCCTCCTCAGCGCTATCCTCGGGACCACCCTCAAGGTTTGCTTCTGCAGCCCACGAAGCAGGCCCAAATTGTCAAGACCAGCTCACACGGCGTCAAATCCCAGTTTGCTCCCTCCAGCCCCTTACCAAGCCGACACATGTCTGGCATGCTCAAGCCCGGCCCGGGGATCGACATCAGCCCGCTCCCCACGCCCGCCGACGAGCCGCTCTACGGAAACCGCGTGACTCTGACCGTCATGACCCACGCCGGCGAGGCGGCGTCCTTTTCCTCCAAAGCCGTCTCAACGCACTTGGACGGCGAGTCCGGGGGGAACATGCGCGTGTCCAGCTCCACCAGTAGCCTGGCGTCCAGCGGCAGCCTGTCGGACAGCGGCAAGATGGGCCCGGACGTCAAGTCCAAACACGGCCAGCAAAGCGGCGAGTACAAACCCCGCCCCTTCATGGGCGTCACTGACAAGACGGCGCGTTTCCTGCAGCAGAACCCGCAACCGGCCACCCGTGCCTGGATCAACCACTCCGTCGAGGACGACGACGTCAACGACAGTTTCGGGAAAATGGCGAGCGGCGCTTATTGCGACCAGCACCGGCCGCCGGCGCCGCCGTTACACAACGGGGGGACGCACACCAACCAGTACTCTGACAAGTTCATCTGTTTCAAGGACGCCAAGTCCCTGGCCAACCCCAGCCAAGCCCTGCACATCACGTCCATCAAGCCAAAGCGATCGTTTATTGAGTCCAACGTGTAGTCCCGGGAGAGCCGTGCCAAATGTTCACGCCCGTCCGCCACATCTTTTGTTACAAGACGGATGTTTTGCACTGATGGAGGGACCGAGCGTCAACTGGACATTCCTGTGTTTGAAAAAGCTTTCACCTCTTGGTTTGTATAAATACACTAATCACAAAAAAAGTTCGGGATATTGGAGCTCAGGGTGAGCTGCTCGAACGGCAAGTGTGGGTGGCGGTTTGCATGGTGAGCAGGGAGCAACTTTCTGGAAGAGTTGCTGTTCGCTAACAAGGAGCTGAACGTCAAAATTTACAACAGGTGCATAACTCATTCGCTACCATTGACGGATTTATACGTTAAAAATGACATTCATTTTACCCCGGCTGGTATTAATCCATGAAAATATAAGCGACTCATCTTACAGACTCAGAGTGTCATCAGCTGGTTGCAAAAAAAAGGGACTTCCTTCGATATCATCACAAATCAAACACCTGTTATAAATTTGAAATGATTCAAAGTTGACCCAATCGTCCCCTCGCTGCTCACCATGCATAACACCATCCACACGCTCCTTTCCGACAGGTCCAATCAAGTTAACCTGAAAGGGTCCTCGTGCATTTTAGCTTCATCCTGAAATTTCTCCCCAAGGTCCAAAACATCCCAACTTTTTTCGTGAGCGCCGTGTTGTTTTTCAACCTGACTATTGTCATTTGTATGCACAGTGTTGTTCAAATTGTGTTAAATGTCCAGAGAAAAAGAGACACACACACACGCACACACGTTTGTTAAATATGTTTGTACATGTTATGAATCAGCATTAACAGAGTTTAAAGTCTTTTTCTCTATTTGCTTGTTGTTGCTGTCTAGATTAATTTATTTACCAATGGCTTCAGTGTAAGAGCAATATATTTTATATAGTTATTTTTGCACAGCTACCCAAGACATTTAAATGAAGTGCATGCTACATTTTGCGGTTTACACCATATCTCCTTCCGTCGACGCAACCGTTCAATGCCATGTTTTTCGTCAGTATTGTGGTCGCATACTGTAATGGAGTTGTGCTGCCATGGCAACCATGGGAGAGAAATAAAGACTCCCCCGAGGGATGACAAACACGTCTACTCAGTGTGATCAAACAAGAATGGATGTTTGTTTTGAAAATGTGCTTCAAAAAAATCGTATCTTATCACGTGTGTGCAAGTATTTGTTCATCTAATTGTTAGACAACCTTATGTCGTTTTTCTTTTCAATCTGTTACTGCAGAAAGACACCCAATATACCTCCAATAATGGTTTTCCTAGGTCAAAGGTTATTCCATATGATAATGTAACTATGGAACTCTTTCAGGTCGGCGTTCTTTTCGTGTCTCGATGATTGTTGTTGGCTCCACTTCCATCGGCTGATGACCATCTTCAGAGCACGGTTCGGAGTGAGCAGTGTGGTCTGCAGGGCAGATTGGTCATGGGGCTGCTTTTCTTCTTGGCTCTAATCCAGCTCTCCATTGACGCGCGCTCGTAGGAAAAGCCATCTAAGGAGAGATTGTGCAGTGATGCCGTGCGGTACTCGCGGTATGGCATTCACATCTTGATGCCGAGGAACTTTGTTGAAGTGAGTAACATTGGTTATTTTAGACAAAAGCTTTGCTGCCATCTCCGTGCCAAAGGAACCATGCTGGAGTGAGTTGAGGAGCTTCATTTAGACAAAAATAGTGCTTTTCTGCCATCCTGTGCATTCTTTGTAATTTGCCCTTTATTAGTCCCACAATGGGGAAATTCGAGATTCGAACCCAGGCCTCCTGGGGAGACTGGGTCCTGAACGCGGCGCCTTAGACCACTCGGCCATCCTGGCAGCCACTCGTGGAAGTGAGGGTAGGTGAGTGGAGGGGCTTCATTTAGACAAAAGTAGTGCTTTTATTGACAAGGAACGAGGTGAAAGTGGTTTGGCTGGATAAATTCAGACAAAAGTAGTGCTTTGCCGCCCAGTAGAGATGAGGGGAGGGGCTTAATTTAGACAAAAGTAGTGCTTGGCTGCAACATGGCGTCAATCCCTCATGGAGTTTCGCATTTCGTGATGCGGACACCCACCGACTCTAAAAGACGTCAACGCAACATTCCTGAGTTCAGAGGGAGCAAAAGTACTCATACTCAAGTATGGATACTTGGAGAGGAAGAAAGTTCCTGGAAAAGTCATTAAGTAACAACTCAGATTTTTTTTATGTTTTTTTTACAGTCACTTATAAATAATTCAGTGGTACATCGCAGTCGATTTATGACGAATCTAATCCAACACTCGCCGTAAGCATCTGCAAAAAAAAAAAAAAAACTTCATCCATTTGTCACTGTGGCACAAATGAGCGCCTTTTGCATTTTTACGTCCACTCGCATTTTTCAATGAGACGCTCCGATCTGACAGCGACGCTCAAAATGATCACCTTCTATTCCTTTTCATTTTTCATCCCCGTCACGTCTGATGGAATTGAAGTGTTATTAATGAGCAAATCTTCACCCAATGACATTTACTAAAAAAAAATAATAATATTACAAACGATAGGAGCATGGCGGGGCGTTGAATTCCAGTCAGCTTTTTCAGATGCCAAAGCGGCCTGTTGACAACACCTGTTCTTTTATTTCCCGAAAGTAAGGATGCAGGAATGAAGTTAAGGTGTGTTGTTTATTTTGGCGGACTGTTTTAGCGCTACAGTTGGTGGTTGCCATGGTGACCGGCAAAAACGATTGACACCTTGAGCGACCTTGTAGCTAGCTACCAATGTTGTTGCAGCCTGGCTTAAAAGGTGATGATGGGAGCTTGTGGGCTCATAATACCACGCCGGATTGTTGCTGCACGCAAATTCCTGGGAGGAGATTGTGTTGTGTGTGTTTTGGTTGTGTGTGTGGTTTCTGATTTTTTTGTGTCAGTGCTATTGAGTGGTGTGTGAGTGTTGTGTGTGTGTCATCGGATAATCAGAGCATTGACAAAAGCGGCTTACGTTTATGCTTTCCAATTGCGGCTTGTCATTTTAGGATCAAACATTTTTAACTCCCACCATCTCCATGCTTGTCAATGCGTGAGTACTACACGCATACACGAACGCACTCTCCCACTCAGCGATTCCCATGTATGCCTTTATTTTTTTTCACTGAAACTAATTATCAGTATAATTTTCATGGCAAGATCGCTGTATATGACAACATACCATGAAAGTTAGGCGTGTTTCGACATTGGCAACGCAAGATGGCCACTGGTGGCGCTCTGGCTTTTTCTTTTATGACGTCATCGAAAGTTGCGCGTCGAAGATTTTTGTTTCCCTAAAGCGTGGAGTTGTATGAATAGTTTCAAACAATAACAACATGCATTGTTTTGGTGTGTACAGGTATAAGAGTAGAAATTAGCTTTTTTTTCTCCTTCTCAATTCCAAGAGGAAACATGCCATTCCAGGACTTGTACCTGCACACAGACTGGACCGACGACATAATAAGGAATGTCTGCGGTGCTCATTTAACTAATCTGGTAAGTCATCCTGGCCGTTTGGTTTTAACTTAACATCCAAGTCTTTAAATGTTGCATAAGTGGTCAAGAATTGTGGAATCGTGGCAAGGTGTTGCTAACGCTAGCTCGGAACTGATAGCTAACTCGTTTAGCGATGAATTTCGGTGCGCACGAGCTCTCAATTCGTTAGCATTGCACACATAATCATCATCATGAAATAATTTCATCATTATTAAAGGAGCAAAGTCACTACCGGGAAGGAGCACACGGGCTCTGCTGGCCCCAACGATAGCGCGTGGAGTCTTTCAGTCTACAAGACTGAGTCATTTGGACACGTCGTGCCAGAAGCAAACCTCAGACGTTTTTCATTGAAAATCACTTTTTTCCCCCCATTGGAAATCACTTGAACAGACGCAGATGACACGGAGTAGATTACGTCACCGTCTCCACGCGTGCTTCAATCGCAGGACACAACATTAGGTACACCTGTACTATCGAACCCCTCCATCGTTTTACTGCAGTCCTCATTTGTGTCACAAGCCAACCTCAGGTGACTTCAGGTAATTGCTTTTTTTATGATGCCATCCCATAAGGCTAACAATAACCATATAAGCATTCCTGGAAAATGGGAGGTTTACCATTGCATTGTGGTAATATACCATGAGCATAATAGAGTATATACAGAGAGTAAAAAGAGTTTATTGACCTTGGCACACAATCTGCTCCAGCTCAGCTTCTACAGACGGGAAAGAAGGAGAATGCATTTATCATGTTCAAAAAAAAAAAAAAAGAACCACAATGACATGAACAAGTGGAATATTCTTTGAGTTTGACTGAAAGCAAATGGACAGTAAAGCTACTTTAGGATTCAAAAGCGTTTTCCGTTGAGCTTGCTTGGAAAGTAGAACATGATCTCAAAAGTCTGTCCCAGTGCGCCATTAAACATCACACTGCCGCAAGTCTGACACGCAAACGCATAACAGATTCTAGATGTTCGTTGTTAAAATCACATCTAATAAAAACTTAGTCCAAATGTTTTTTTCTTTACAACAGAACAATAATTTCTCATCTATCCATGTCGGTGACATATAGTGACAGGCAGAAGGTGAGATTCATGGTGTCTTTTTTCTTTTCTTTTTTATACCTGTCGTGCTATTTTAAAGTGTGCAGAAGTGTCCCTTGTTCCTGTGGGCAAATAAAAGCTTGTTAAGTGTTTCATGAAAAAACAGCAAGCACATGTCAACACATTTGGATGCTACACACCGTCTCATTTACTGCAACACTTTTGGCCACAGAGTTGTTGAAGAACTTAAAAAAGCATGTTTACAATTGGCAAAAGAAAGGGAATTATTATAACTGATACGCAAAAATTACGACACAAGATTGTCACTGAGGGTTGATGGAGGAAAAAAGATGAACACGATAAAACAGCGCTCTCTTGTGGCCGAATGAGGAAATTGCCATCTTTTGCTGAGTCAGTCTCATGAGTACTAAATTGAGTTTGACAATAGAACAATGGGCGATATTACTCACATAATCACAGTACAGTAGTAAAATATGAAATTTGTGGTTCACCAGAAGCACTTTAAATGCTGGCGCTGTCTCCCATTTACTTGTCAGATGCGTCTGAATGTTTATTTTTATTCCCCTTTCAAAAACTTTTTTTTTTTAATTGAGTCGGGTCATGGGTTACGTTAATGGTGGAGAAAGCTTTAAGATCATTTATCTTATTTTATGTCCTTGTATAGCATTTTAGCAAGGGTGTGTAGACTTTTTTTTTCCATGCAATGTACTAGTTTCCATTTTCGGAAGCGCATTTAATTGCTCTGCCTGTCACTAGACGTCACAATCATAGATATAATTAAGATACCGTACTGAATAATTTTCTGGCCGATGAAGTAAAATGCATGTGTCTCACCCAGAAAGGTACGAAAGGCACAGCACAGAACTGGAGCAGACTGACTGGAGAGTGTGTGAAGGAGCCCCCCCCCCCCCCCCCCCCCACACACACACCCCGAACAAAATGTGGTGTCAGAGAGCAGCAATCACTTTGTTCTTTTGCCGAGTGAGCTATTTTCAAGAAATACAAACATTGCTGACAAACTGCAAGTCTGTTGCATTGCGTCACATGATAAGCCCCAAACAAAATGTGTGTTTACCCTCTCAACAAGTCACCAAGTTGATGTTTGGAGTGCACAACTGCGATGACCCAAAAAAAAAGCACAAACAAGTTCTTATAAATGATTTTTTTATTATTATTATGGATGAGCAGGGCTCAGATTGTTCTGGTTGCATGTTAAACTATATTGCACAAAAGCATCATATGGAAGCAGTCGTAATTGAAATATTTTGATCACAAAGTACATTTACAAATCGTGAAAGAAAAAAAAAATTTTTTTTAATCATGAACCAAGTTTTTCATTGCGCAAAATTCACTTTTGATCAGCTGATTAAAGAGCACAAACAGGAGAGCCGGACGACAATTTGATTATTGTGCATTGGGTTAGGAAATGCATAGGGGGGGGAAAAAGTAGAAAAATAAGGGGAATGATTGATCACTTTTCAGGGAGTCACTGTAACTTTACAAAATGCCTTTCATCATTGCTTTGTTATTTAACAGTGGCAACATTTACACTTTCATAAAGCGGTCGCAACAACGAGTATTCAGAAATGAAAAGCCTCTCGTGTTCTTCACAGGTGGAAAAAAAATATTTCATAAGCTAAAAAGGCTCCGTTTGGAAAAGAAAACTTATTAAAGTCAGTAACAAAAGGTGTCAGATTTCAGGGGCGGGGGAGTGACACCGGTGGCCGAGAGCCCGCATGCAATTTTCAAAACAAGTATAACCACTTGGCTGTTCGAAAATGCACCACAACATTAACACACATGCTCAGATTATTTGTTTTCCCTCACAGACCCTGTAAAGTGACTTCAGAGATTTTTTTTTTCATGTCTGATGATAACTGTTGAAAACATTGAATTGTGGAGATATGACCGAAACTGTTTTTCACCATTTCATTTTCCCTGATTTGTTTATTTTTTGGGCAAGGACACCAGCACTCGGTGACAGTTGGTGTCACGAGCTAGCTTGCGAGCTAGCTTGCGAGCTAGCATGCGAGCTAGCATGCGAGCTAGCATGCGAGCTAGCTTGCGAGCTAGCATGCGAGTGCCCCTGGTCATGATGTGGGAAGTGGAATTTATTCAAGCCATTAGAGGCGTTAAGCGGATATATATTTTTTTAATATTTGGATGACATTTATTTTGACTTTGACGGCTTATCAATTTAGCCAGTGATGGGAATGAGCATTAGCTTATTCAAGTTTTTATTGTCAAATTCATAGGGGGGAAAAATATGCTTAAAATTGAAAATGATCTCACACAAAGTTTCGATCCTCGCAAGATGATTGCCTAGTGAATAATTGAATGCCACTGAGATGGACTGTGTATGAATGATCGCTAGTGTAGATACTAGTGTAGTTTGAAGTGGTGACATCTTACATTCCGAGTCAAAACTTTTGGCACTGTCTGGTGTTACCACGCGGCGTTTTGGACAGAAGGGAACTCCCTCCTACGGCCCGCTGTTTAACTCCTCAGCCTCCACCAAGCAGGAGCGGTCGCTGTCGGGCGCCCTGAACGGCGGGTGGTACTCGAACGCCGTGACGACGGAGGAGCCCGAATGTTGCTTCTGGTGTATGAACCAAACCACGGCGGAGACGGCCATGATGGCGATTACGCAGAGAATGACCAGGCCAGACATCAGCCCGCTGGGTTCTGACGGAGGACAATCGACATCGCAGTTAAGTTGTCACTCGGTACAAACGGTATTAAAAATGTATATGGGGTGAAAAAAAACTTACTTTGTTTGGCTTCCACTTCTTCTGAAAAAAACAAACAAACTGAGTTAATGAGCGAAAAACTAAGTCGCCCTTTAGATTTTGAAAGACAAGATGGTTCAACATTATACGTTACATTTTTTTTACACGTGTGCAAATTATGTATAAAAGCTTGAGAATGCGTTTAAGCGGTTGTCAGTGACCTCCAGTGGACAAAGTTAGTAATGCATGTGTTCTCGACGCCCCAAAAGGGCAAAGACAACCAGTCTTAAATTCACACCAATGTTAGATGAAAATCTTCAATGAACCTAAATTAAGAAATGTTTTTGGACGCCGACAGGTGAGCATGAAAAAGAACTTCAGAGATGGACCAGCGTCTCGTCCAAAGAAGAAGTCAACACGTACTCTGAGCCGCCTCGCAGACCACGCCGTTCTCCAGATCATCCAAGCAGCTGACACGTTCCCACTTGCCCGTGTCGCTGTGGAGAGCCCCGCACGTTTCCATGGGCACAAAGTCCAACGGGGACGAGCCCGGTTCCCAGTTGGTAAACTTGACCGGCTCTTCGTCCAACCACATCATGTCTTCACCTGGTAAGAGTGATTGCGTCAGCACAAACAGTACTGGACTACTGCTGAAAGAAATCCCTGATGCGCATCTTTCACTTCCTAAATACTTGATAAAAAAAATCCCATTTTGTGCCTCCATTATGCAAAAAAAAAAAAAAGGATATCCTGAAGCTGTGTCAGGATGTACAGTGAGCTGCGTGGGGAAGTTGCTCTATTATTTACTTGAACAGAAAACAAAAGTCTGATACAAATGCTTAAATATAAAAAAAAAAAAAAAAAAATTAAAAGTTACGTGTAAGCCTGCGTTTCAGTTTTAGCCCCCCCCCAAAAAAACAAGTCAGTGGTCACATGACACTTACTGTTTGTATCGTAATACATTCCGAGCCACATGTCGACTTCGCCTTTCCACACCTTGGGACTATATTTAACCACAAAGTCATTCTCCTCAGCAGTCTGGATGGACAGCAGCTCTGTAAAAGCGATCCGTTTAAAAAAATAAATAAATAAAAATGACAGATACATTGACTAGCCACAACATTAGGAACACCTGCTAGCGTCACTGTCAATAAAAAAAAAAAAAAACATTCTGCATTATCTTTGTGAATGCTAAATTTTGGATTTGTCTGTTCTTGATTGTGTCTGTAAATCCTAATCTTACATGCGCTATATTTTTAACATACCAGAGTTTGGGCAGAGACTTTTGGCACTGTCAAAATTATACAGTTTGAGTTTGTCTTCTTCTCCGTGGACAAAGTGGTAACATCTGTCTTTAAAGGGCACCCAGGTGCGTCCGTCGGCAGGACAGTCTGAGGAGAGAACGCCACGTACAAAAAAATTAAAACACCGTCACTTGTTGTGTCTTTTCAAAGTATATTTTGGGGAGTTCACAATCTAAGAATCTAAAATCAGGGTTGGGATTATTTCCACAAAGTGAGGGCTGTCATTTCTAACTGCCCTAAAAAGCCCCAAATCATTCCCCCAAACAAAAGTGAATAATAACAAATGTGTTTGCAAAAATATAATAAAAAACTGGACGGCCCTTGAAGGATTTAACAAAACTGAAAGGACTTTCAATAGGGTAAAGCTTCTTTTGATAAACGTTTTTTTCCCCTGTTTAAAGCTCTTAAAGGCGATAAATGCAACAACAGATTAGTTCTCAGTTCATTTCTTGATAAAAGTAAACCTTCTTAAAAAGACAACCATCTGGATTAGTAGGCCATTTAAATTTCACTAATCCCAAACTTGCAGTATACTAATTCTAATTAGAGGTAAACAACCTTTAGAGGGTATTAAAGTCAGTTACAAGCTATTTAAACTTTTGTTTATGCGCTACGTTCCACTAATCGAACTTTAAGTGGATTAAGCAGGTATGATACTTCATTAATCCCAAATGGTGAGTTATCACCCAAAGTTAAATCACTTATCAATAGTGGTAAACATCGGATCGTGATTTGGAGGACATTTAAATGCCCATTGCTGACTGTTCATTAGTTGTAACTCTATGAATTGATTTATGACCCATGCAGTCCGCTCAAGAGCTGAAGTAATCAACACAATGTGAAATAATTAGAAAGAGTGATAAACGTGCTCATTTGTTTAGTCGTAACGCTTTAATGACGACTGGCGAGAAGTGTAAAGGGGATAAAAGGAGGACGTGTTAACAGGAAATTGTGCAATTTGATATCCATGCACGCACTCCAGTGGCTCTTCGCTCCAAAGTAAACAACAGTATCGACAATCGAGAGACTTTTGAAATGCGTTCATTTCCCCAAACGACACAAGACAAGAGCAAGTTAGCACTCAGATTAAGAGGCCATTAAAATGCACGTATCGAGACAACGGTCGTGCGTGAACATGATATCGAAACGATATATCGAAAGTGAAGAGTGCGAACTTCGTCGCGGTCGCTCCTTACCTCCCGTCCAAGCCGCCTGCAGCTGGAGAAGAAACACACACACGCAGCACGTCAGGGACAGTGGACGACGACCACTTTTCTGCGGCGACTCCATGACAGAAGAGAGCCACAAGAAGCAGCAAAATTCCCGACTTGTTTTTCTTTTTTTTTTCCAGCAAGGCGAACTCGCCCCGCCCACTTGTTGACGCCTACCTCAGAAGAAGGCAGATCAGAACCATTTGCAACGTTCGGTTGTGTGACATAACTTGTGTACAATATAATTAAGAAAGTAACCAACATTTTTTACCTCCCCAAAAGCTTGTGTTGCAACTATTTTGTAGCGGACTCATTTTCAAGCATGGTACAAGTTGATTTGAACGAGGACAAAATTTGAAACATGATGTCAAAATGCCCTCAAAAGACACATTTCATTGTGTTTACCATTTATTTGGAGATGGACATTACTCAGAAAACAAGAATTTGAAATAACCCCTTCAACGCAGTCAAAAGTCGAATGCCAAATGACGCGTTCAAAGCACAATGTGAGAATGCGAAAGATGGAGACGAATTAATTATTTACTCCGAGTTTGGTATGCTGTCAGTTTCTTATCGATGCAAAGATCCCACTTCAGCGAGTAACTCGCAATGTAAGTGCAATTGTAAATGTAAAACTGCGGAACTACTAGGATAAATGGAATTACGTCTTAAAGTTTAGTGTATCAGAGTGGGAAGAGAGACAAGCCGATTATTAATGAACGCCTCTGACCGATTCTGACATTTGGAAGATACCTGGTAATGGCATCTGGATATTTAATTAGCATGCATTTAATAATAAGATAACAATACCAGGATAATGCCCGCGATATATTCATGTAAACTATAGAAATATATATTTATATACGTGCATGTGTTATAGCGGTCAATTATAGTGGGTTAACTCTACCTGTGACCCGGAAGTAAAATACATGACGTCATGTACCGGCTAATTCAATTGCGTTTGTGTATCTTTCCGAACAAGTAACGCCATTCACATCATACGTGGATATTTCCTACCTACTTTTTGTGGACTTCGGCCTAGAAATGAGGACGGGGCTCATTGGATGTTTTTTTCAACCCACTGGATTTAAATGCGTCGTTATCGGTGAGTTTAATGTTTTGTTTGTTGGCTGGGAATTCTTGGTTGTGCTTGCTTTTGTATGGTCACCAATTAACGTTTTTTTTCGACACAATAACTCCTGAACTTTCCTTGAACTTTATGGCTAGTCGCTTGGTTTCGTCATTCCTCTTTTCTTGTGTGGTTGGCTTTGTCGATATATGAAATGAAAAGGCAATGCTTCACTTATTTATGTTTTCACAACCACCATTTTGACCGATTTGTGGGCACAGGTGTTCATCTTATTAATTAGACAGACGCCAATGAACTGGACAACCTGTGCTCACAACCGTGATAAAATTCCCCTAAAGTATTTTGGTATAGTATACTATTTCACTAATTTTTTAAGATTTTTTTTTAAATCCAGTGTTTTTTGGGGGGGGGGTACTGTTTTGGTGCAGTGAATGCATTTTATGTAGTAACTTTTTACATGCAGTTGCTGCGAAATGTCAATGGGGTGCACGGGCACAAACACTAGACAGCTGGGCCTTGAGCTCTGGTCCTCGTCTGGGACTTGGCGGCTTCCCACCCGCAGAGCGTCACAACACCCGCAAGGACTTGCAAGGACCCATCTGTTGTGGCAAAGCATGCCCAAGTTGTGTTCTGCCACATCCGAGCGCCTTCCTTCCTTCCTTCCATTCACCTTCTGATCATGTTGTCAGTGATGGCTTGAAAGACCAACTGGGTCAAACAAGTATGTTCGTTTTCCAATTACTGTAGTTATCTGACATTTAACCGGATTATGATGTGGGAAGCAAGTCACGATCCAAAATCAGTTGCTACTTGACCCCTCCAAAATGTTTTACACAATACTGGGTTGTTCTGGTAAAATCATCATAAAAGCATTTTTTTCCTTCCCATGGGAGAGAAAGAGGTGTCTTGTTTATTCAATGCGAAGACAAAATGGGCTAGTTTAGCAGATGTCACTATTTCAGGAAATAGTCAATTAAGCAACTGTTAAGAGGCATCTTATTCATAAAAAAATATGTGAATAAACAGTACACATTTAAAAAAAAAAATCTGTTCTTTTATTTAAAAAAAATCAAAGTAAAAAGAATAAACCTGAGGCAGAAATCTACAGGGGGAAACAAGTTTGGCCTTAACAAACACTACCAGACATAAGAAGCCTACTGTACAAACAAATCACCACAGGCAAGAATGTGGTACAAAACAAAAACCAAAACACAAAAGAAAACAATTTCATAAACCTCTTCCTCAATCTCTCTGTACAAAAACATCTTTATAAATTAGAACGTTCTTTTCATATAACCTAATGACTGTTCAACATGATGGTTGCGTATACGAGCAGTTTTTCTTTGACACTCTCGTGCAGTTTTTGACCCCGATACTATGGCACTTGGTTCAGACGCCACTAGCAGCAAAAACTCACAAAAACAGTATTGAATCTCAGTCTCGGGCGTGATGCAGAACCCTCTCGCATAACCTCTGGTAACTTTTGACACCCAACTAATGCTGCTTGTGAGTTTGGGTGTCAAATGATTTTGAAAACGAGCACATATCCAGTGAGCGCCAACTTATTGTCATTGGAATCTAGTGAAGTGAATGTAGCAGTTGTTTACCAAAGCATGAAGCATGCGGTTGATTGAACCCCCTCCGGAAACCAAACACAACATACAAAGACGTTTGGAAGAAAAACTTAAAAAATGAAATAAAACTAAAGGAAACTACACCGCGTGACCAGCTCCTGAGCTTCGCATTTGGTCTGGGGAGTGGGCTGGACTCGCTAACCCGGTTTAAAACTGAGGAACATGGAAAAACTGAGGTAGATATCTGGTCTGACTGACCACTTGTTGGAATAGCAGAAGGGCACCTTGATCAAGACTGTTACCAAAAAAAAAAAAATATATATATATATATCGAAAGCACCACTTGTAGTGCTGTCATATCAGATCAAACCACATTTTTTTTACACTAGATCCTCATTAACATATTGCATTGTCTCATTTTCAATAAAAATAAAATTAGTTTGTGGCACTTGATGGATCCTGGCCTACTTTTACGCTTGTTAGCGTCCACATGCAAGCTGAGTGTATATGTTGAGAAAGGCACAGTCCATCGCTACAAGCTTACTTGGAGTCACCCCCTTTCTGGTAAAAGACACAGATTCTGTTTCCTCAGTATACAAACTCCTAATCTTTGGTGATAAAACAAAAGTGCCGACTGTTAGTTTCCTATTCGAAACAGAGGCACAATACGATGCGTGTCTCCTGTTAGTTCCCACAAAGTCCTATGTCAAAGCTTTGTTGTGTGCGTGTGTTTGTACAATTTTCAATCCAAGTGTTCCTCTTGGCTTGTTAAATAAAAGTAAAAAAAAATGCAAACACACTATCATCTAAATAGCAACCCACAAAAAAAAAAAAAAAAATTCTTGCCTAACCAACTTAACGTCAGCTAGTTTAAATGAGATGGGCAAAAACAAAAAAAAAGGCCAGATCCAAAAGATGATCTTTTGAGCAAAACATCTAGGACCGTGTAAAGTATTCTTTTCCAAATAAATATCACGACAAAATCAACAGGCGTCCGGACATACATACATCTATTTCCTATTAATCCGTTCAGCCAAAAATTTGACGCAGCTCATTTACAAAGCAACAGCCCCTCGCTTCCAGTTTTTTTTTTTTTTTTTTTTTTTTTTTTTTGTGGCGATCTAAATAATCGCTGTAGTAAAACTGTTAAGGCAAACTGTAATCAGATAGCATTGTCATCTGAAAGCACGACGGGAGAAAAAAAAAACGCAAAACACTTGGCCATGGCAACACTCGCACAGCAAGCACAAAAACGTCAAAAATATCAAGCCGAAAGAGACGTTGATCACCACGCACATTTCTTTTTTCTTATCTGCTGGCAATCTTTGGTAAAAAATAAACCTTTTCTGGTATGAAAATAAAAAAAAAAAAAACTTTAAAAAATGTGTTCTTTCGTAGTTGTTCAAATCATTTGATAAAGCAAAGAGTATTCTTTGTACTCTTCGAAAAACGATTGCAAAAATAGCCTCACGACAATTGCAAAACCAGTGCAAAACAGTGAAGGATCCGTAGCGTTCATTGCTTTTGTTGCCGGGATTGCTGTAGTGGTCGTCCAAACATTAAGTCTGAGCTACTTGGTTTGTTGGTAGGCGTACGACGAAGGGTTGCCCGACGTGTCCACCTGAGACGCCACTCCGTTTTCCTGAAAGACGACACGCGAGCATGCCAATATTGAGCCTTTTCCGGTTTGGCCGAAAACGTTTAGCTTTGGCACGGTGGATGCGCTTACGTCTCCGGGGACAGCCGCTGCCTGCATGTGCGTGTACTGAGGGATGTAAGCACCGGGCATGGGCGTGTTGGTGGTCATGAACTAAACAGCACACAGAAAAAGAGAGAGAGAGAGAGAGATGATGGTCAGATTTGGTCAGAAGGGCAGCTCATATCTCAAATCTCATGTTGTCTCGCTTGTATCTCAAAAGACCGCTAAATTTCAAACCCAAACTACGAGTTTTTCCCGTGTGTGGGCGAGACGATCAACTCGTGCGTCTGCAAACAAATCCTGCAGCGTTTGCTTCACAACAACTTGAGAGGCGAGTTGTCTGCAGCATACGCTCGTTCTTGGCTGAGAATAAACATCGCCGCGCTGGGGCAACCTGACCTGGCTGCGTGTGGCTTTTATTCCACCGCCACCTCGCTTTCCCCAAGCACGAGGAGGCTTCATTAAGGGACCGGTTTTGTTGACTGGGATGACATCAAGATTCCGTGACGATGGCGCTATGGAAGATTCTGAAAGAATCCTTTGAGGAGAGCCTGAAGGTTTGGCAGGGAAGGATTGGCAAAGTGCTGTAGACTCCGGGAGAATGACTTTCAAAGGGAAATTTGTAGTTTGGATTTGAAAGATATCTTTTGTGACAAATGTCCTGGAACTTTTCTGACAACAGAGCATTTGCGGTTGAATACGTTATGAGACAAAGCGAGGATCTCTCACCGCTCCTGCATTGCCCAAAGACATATGACTCATTTGCTGTGCCAGGGGAGTCATCAGGGATGTAGGCTGCAGTGACAATGATGGCTCCATAGAGGGCGATATGACTGCACCCTGGAAGCAAAAATGAGGGGAGTGGATGCAGATGTTACACAAACGTAACTCAAAAACTGTGACATTTGTCATCTTTCCTATTTCAAATCTGTGAATTTTTAGCCGCTAATTCTCGAGGAAATGTAATGGGAACAACTCCACTGCCACTGGCACCTTTTAATATTTATTACTATTTTATGCCATGACCAGGGCAGGGAACGGACACATGGTGTGATCAGGTTGCATGCATGTTAGCCTTTTTTTAGAATCAAGCAAAACCAGAGCTCTCATTTCATACCCATCTTTACTATTTGTATCGTCTCACATCTGTTATGTCCATCCTGGCACTTAATAATAATAATAATAATTGTATCGTGTGCCGCTTTCAACAAAAAAATATTTCACTTCAGCGAGAACCACAAAGGAAGCGTTTAGAAAAAGAAAAAAAAAGAGTTGTGGTACTTACAGGGTGCTGCATGATGTAGGGCTGATGAGGCATCCATGACGGGTTCTGCACCTGTAACATCACACAGCAACACTGAGCTCATCAGTTAAATGTTAAACATAAAACATTGCGTATTGCAGATGTATTTTGCCAAAGGCATGAACTTGAGCTTAATGCTAACATCCAATTCAAAACTAGCAGCAATGTTGCAGAAGTTATAAAAACACAAACGGTGCCGCAACACATGCAAACATGCGGCACCGTATTGGCTCTCAAAGAATAGTTGCTATCGAGCGCATATGTACAAGGACCCAAACCTGGTATGCTGAAACTGGAGACATGTACGTGGACAAGGGCGTGTGAGCAATCATCCGATTTGAAATGCTGTACGCTGGTGGGAAGAATCTGCATGCACAAAATTAGAAGCATGCGTTCATTAAGTGAGATTGACTATACGTACAACAGGAGCGCGAAGGGATCATATGCGAGCGCAACATACCCGTTTTGCATGGCGGCTGCACTGGGATCATACGTTAGCGTCATTCCAGCCTGGAGGGAAAATAACAAGTTTGGTAAAAATGATGAAGAATGCCTAATCATCACCATTACACGCCTCACGTTTCAGACTGAAATTCTCCCACGCTTTCGCCATCGTTTCGCGCCGTGAACCCAATAGCGTCATTTCCGTCTCAGACTTCCTAGCATATGTGACGCAAGCGCGTTGAGACACTTTTACGTCCGCTTTTACTCTAAAATGCGGAATTTTGACTCTCAAATTATTTGACTCCAAAGTATGATCTCGAATCCAAAGCGATGCAACACAGCCCTCTAAAGGCATCTGTTGGTGGTTAGAGTTGTTTACAAACCGGAATTTTAGGGGCAAAACATACTTGACGAACATATACGTCAGTGACATTTTATGGTTGGATTCCATTTGACGAATATAAACGTCCATGGCAGTGATTGAGTTGATAGGACCACCCTCAACGAACTTTCCTCTAAAATTCAGGCGATATTTCGTCCAACTTACCAATCTGGTGTTTCCATCCCTTAGCCAACCTCGACCATTCTGCACAAACTTGTTTTGGCTCTGTCTCTTTTTCTGCCCTCCATCGGCAAACTTGCAAAGCAAAGGTTCAGCAGGTGCTGGATTGAGAAGTAGAGATTTGAACCGCATGAGTTCCAAGATTGTGTTTCATGTTTTCCCAACAGTCATTTACTAACCAGCCAGACAACACAAGCTTCTAATTTGGCGGCTGTGGGGCTGTAAAATCCCCCTTGGCCTTGTGAAAGGAGGCATGACTGCAAGGGACTATTTCTGTCAGATAATCCAATTAAAAAGATTAGACTGGGAGTGGAGGCCGCAGTGAGCCTCTTAGGCTGAATGTATATGATCTCGCTCGCAAAACAGACCCCGATTGGAAAGAGGAAACCGTTGGATGGCCACGACCTGGCCCCTTTACACAGCTCATGCCTCCAAAATCAGAACACTTACTGATGCATCTTGAATTCTTATCGCCGTGACCTCCAATTATGCATTGTTATGGTCTGATTCAGCTCATAGAAGATGTTAGCATGTATAGAATATTGCTCGATTTGAAACACTAATCATATGGTGTTTACCTGGAACACCGGCGGGCGTCTTGATGAACTTGCCATTGAAGTGAGAAATGACCGCATCGCATTTTTCCGTTGACTCCATCCTGAATTTATAGGAGACATGGAGCACAACCAAAGGATGTTGGTTTACGTTGAAGTTGGAAAGAAATTTGCTTTCATTTCGACAGGTGCGCTAAAAATCATGATGAGACGTGCAGCAATCGCAGTTTCATCGAAATATTTTTGTAGAAAGTCAAATAATGTTGCTAAGAATGATTGCGCCGTAGCAGAGATTTGCAAGGATATCGCGCAACTTCCCGTAGCTGACGTCTCGTTGCGGTTCTTTAGAATGCAAAGTGGTCCAGACTCAAACGGAACCACTTCTGGTAGGTGTAAATATTGCGACATCAATTTTTCTAGGTTAAAATTTGTTCTTAAAAAATAATCAAGGCTGCCACCAAATTTTAGTTGACAGGTAAATGACCTCTTCACAAGCAAAGGAAACATTCTCTTAACGTGGTCGCCAGCCATGTTTATTATTCCATTGTAACATTTAAACCTTGCGAGCTCCAAATGGGATAGTTAAAAACTTGCCAGAGATCTTAAAAAAAATTAATAAATAAAATAAATACATTAATATAATATAATTAATATAAATTAATATAATATAATATAATATAAAACAAAACAGAAGTGTCCTACCTGGCAAAGCCCACCCCTCGGCTTGCTCCGCTTGCGTCCCTCAAAATTCGTGTGGATATGACCTGGCCAAAGTGCTTGAGCATGTTCTCTAGCTCCTGCTCGTCCGTCGACAGAGGCAGGTTGGAAATATACAAGTTGGTTGGGTCTTGTTCTTGTTGCTGAAGGGCACACGGGTGAGATGTGGAGTTAGTCGAGATGGGAGAGGACCGCCATCACACTCGACGTGGACGTTGCGCCACTGAAACGTGTCTGCGCTCATCGCCGCCGTGTCGATGGTTAGCTTTAGGTCCAAAATGGCCACGATGAACAATTGGTGTACTGAGCCGCATGCAGTCACGTCGCTTTCATGCTCACATCAGCTCATTTCTCTTCGAATAGTATCAGCAGAAATGTGAGCGACGGCTACAAGACCCCGGGGAGTGGACTCTCCGCATTAATATTCATCAGCTTTAGAGCGTTGCATTCAGTGGAAGTCGGTAAGGTGAAGCACCAGTAGGGAAAAAAAAAAAAAAAAATCAACTGTTCACAATTAAACCTAATGAAGCGAGCCAAAGAAAATAGAATCCAGAATGAACTGGTTCACAACGCACAACTGGTTTGGCGAGATTGGAGGGCGGAAGGGAGGAGATGTGCCGTCGTCGTCATGTGTTTGAGCATCTTGATTGTCTAAACGAACGCGATACGGGAGACGAAAGCGCTCTCTAGATACTCTGTCCTGCTAATTAGATTACTAAACCTGATTTTGTTGCATTCATGTCGGCAGAATGCGTACATGACCTGTGGATGACAGGATGAAGGAAATTGCAACGTCTCTTCAATGTGTCCGTGATTGTAATTTGCATAATTAATTGGGTTGATAGAAGATGAGAGCTGTTCTACATTCAACCCCAAGGCGATGCCAAGTATCGAGCCTCACCTGTTGAGCTTCCTTAGCTCGCTCTGGCTATCTCAAGTGTTAACTTGACAATAAAAATGGGATAGTCAGTCACCATTTTTTTTAAGGCAAAGATGCACATGCAGAGAATTTCTTGCACTTTATTTGGGCATTGACCTTCCACAGTGCAAAGATTAAACTTTAAAACGCCCCCTTGAGGCTGTCCTGTCTGAATTTCCAAAGCTAATTTCTAAGGTTAAGCTTTCTATTGCTCACAGTATTAGCATATTAAGTATTAATTACAAGAACTACTTTTGGGGCTTAATAATTTAATGTATTTGGGTGTGGAATATCGCGTCGCTTTCGAGAAGACAACGTACGGCACATAGTGGCGTCATAACTGCTTATTGGCACCACTGTTGGGAATCTTGCAGCCGTCATTACCAAGAAGCATGACGACGTGTAAAAGATCAGTATTGGAGACGTTTTCAATAAACAGTGATGACTTACAAGTCGCATTTCAGACAAAGGAGAGCGTGATTAATTGATGATGGACAGGTGCGACGAATAGCTCTGACGTGACGGCGGCCATTTTGGCTTTGTGTCTTTGAAACTACGCATTCTCCTCCCATTTGTTTGACAGGCAAAGGTAAAAACCAGTGGAGCAGGCAGCACACTGATATGAAACTTTGTGCATACTCTCTGTCTATATACGCGTTTGTGCGTGCAGAGGAAAGCTTTGCACAAGCGTGCAGATTTGAACGACAGAGCACAAAAGCGAAGCAAAACTGCTTGCATGTTTGAAAACTGTGGGACACATTGGGTTAATTTGAGAATCCTGATTGCTCACCTTTGCCATCTGAGCTTGAACTCCGCTGGTCTTTAGGGCAGCCACAGCTTTCTGAGCCGCAGCGGGACTATCAAAATCCACAAAGCCATATCCTGAAGAGACGAGTAGGACAGTAAGGAAGGACAATGTACTCGAGTCGCATGACTTGTCAGTCTCGACTGGAAGCTTTGTGTGTTCATTTTCATTCGGCTAAGGTATGATGTCGTTCTATGAATATATGCTTTGAATGTATACGTGTATGTGGAAGGAGAGTGGCAAAAAAGCGCTGACGAGGCAGATACCAGAGTGACGCAACTGGCTGAGGTCAGCTCTTTGTTCTGCGGTGTACAAACAGGGTGAAGCCATAGTCCCTGGCTTCTACTCAAGCTATTTTTAGCCCGTTCAAACTAAATAAAGGTGAATATGGGATGGCTCTTTAAGCTGAAAAGCCTTTTGTCATCGATACGCCGCAATTTGGACTTTTGAGTCCTCTGTGATGACGTTAGACTGAAATTCTGGCCAGGATATACCAACAGGACATTGAATGTTTCAGACACAGTTAAAAAAAACAATAAAATTCAATTTTATAGGACATTTGCATTGATTAGGTGTGTGTGTGTGTGTGTGTGTGTAACAATGCTAGTAGATTGACAAAACTTCAAATGGTAAAATTAGACTCGGAACACTTTTCCAGTACAACTTGAGCCAAGCATGTTAGTTTAACTTTAGTGTCCTCACAACTAAGTGTGCTGCCCCTGTTGGGAAACACAAACGAGTCCACACACCTTTGCATTTGTTTGTAGTCTTGTCCAGGATGGCCTTTGTTGATACTATTTTGCCATACCTGAGGGAGAAGCAGAAAGACAAGGTATATGCATTAGAAGAGAGAGAGAGAGAGAGAGAGAGCCAGTTGTACAACAAAAAGGGAAGGGTTCGGCAACAGTGACATGACATCAACGCGTTGGTATGAGACGTTGGAAGTGGCTGCAATGCAGGAGTCACAGTCCCCAGAATGTGGATGGAAAATTGACTTTTTTTTTTCCCCACCCTTGAATTTGCACTGCACAGTGCCACCATTTTGAGTTCCATATTGTAGCTGTGTGAATGCAGATATAAAAACAATAAGATTGTTAAAAAAAAAAAAAAAAAAAGCAGCAAATTCTTTGCACTTTTTTAAATTCAAAATTTTATGCAACGGAGAACATTCAATATATTCATCTTGATCAATTAAAATAAAAAAATTAATTACAAAGCATTTTGTCTATTAAACAAAAGCTAAATAATTCTGATACGTTATTATACTCCAAATAACTTCCATAAGATATTTAGGCACCAAATGAACCAACAGAATTCGCATTGGATGATTTGGATATCAGATTCCAAATTTTTATTCATATTATTTTTCATTTATGCTGATGACGCATATTCCAAATCTGTCTGAGAGCAAAAAAGAAATCAGAATTTTCATGCAATGTAAATGCTCTAAACAGTAAGCACCCCGAAGAAAAACTTCACCATCTCTCTCAACGGATCCCTCATTTGCATAACTTGTTAAACAACAAAAAAGTAAGGACAGGAATGTCCATGCATCCCTTTTTTTTTTTTTTTTTTCTGCAGCGCTTATCCTTCTCAGCCTCTCAGGCACCTGGCGTCTCAGCGTTCTAGCAGGAGGCAGACGACACGCTGGACTGATGACCAGTCAAGAGCAGGGTGACTGTGAACGGGTCATTGACCGCCGCTTGAGCTCGGGCCAGATGCCAAATCCTGCCATCCTCCGTGAAAGCAGACATTTGCAAACAACTGCTTTTATTTTGGGAAAACAACGAATCAACATTTTTGGCCTATTTTCTCACATGAGAGGGAGCAAACAAGTAACTGAATCATAATTTGTGCATTTTCTTCACTGTAAAATTGAACTAATGGATTGTATTTGTCATTTTTTTTTCATCCTCCAATTCATCAAATCTATTTAACGACAACTGAACTGTAGTTAAAAATGTAACGTACGTAAAATTTTCATCTATGTCCGTTACTCTCTTCAACTTGCAGCTATTGAATCAAAAAACGGATTCGCAGTTGGCTCCGATCCCACAAATGAATTTTCTGATCTGTCGTGACCAAACCAGTTGAACGTCCAGTGTACGACCGCTACCGCAATTTGGAACGCGACAATCGATGGCGGCTCAATAGTAGATAATGACGAGAGGAAGTGCGGTACTCACGGCTGACAGAGTTTGACCAGGTCATGGTCGGTTGTGGATGGGGACAAGCCTCGGATGTAGAGGTTGGTTTTGCTGAGTTGCTCCCAGCCTGCAGTGCTGCTGCTGCTGCTGCTGCTGTTGTTGGTGCTGCTGTTGTTACTTGGGCTGGGTGGAGCCATGGGATGAGACAGTAGGCTAACGGGTGACTGGAGGGGGGGAAACAAAGTCCAATTAAAGGATCACGCTGGATCTTAAATCACTGATGTATGCCGATTGTTTTTCAATGTCAAAACGGCTCCTGTGGGGAAAAAAAAGTTAGATGATGTCCCAGATTTTTTTTTTCTCCAGTTTTGGTGTCCTCGATTGTACTTCAGGTCATAATTGATTCAGACAACCGTGCTTCATAACATAATGATTTTCGTATCAGCTGACATGAAAAGGAGTCATTTATTTTGGCGAAAATAAGCGACATTGATCAGGCTTTAAATACAAATATCTCGATTAACCACAGAGCAATCATGCCATGAATTTATTATTGTAGATAATTATTTTTGGTCCAAACATGGAAGCGCTTGTGTTGCTGATAGAATCATGAGATTATGTCCATTGCATCTTTTTTTTGGTAAGCACAATCACGGTGGCTGTGGCATAAATGCTTCGGCGTTCAACATGAATGGGCATTTTAATGTGTCATTAATTTGTTGCTTCAGGCCCGTCCCACACCAAGCGACGCGGGTGGAATGCCACTCAACTGTTACGCGCTTTGCAGGGTTAGCTGCAACCATTTGTCATCACATTAATTGTGTGTGCCCTTTTTAAATCACAACAACAAAAAATGACCCAGATCCAAGACGTAGTAGGACAGTATAACTGTATAACAACTGACTTACAAAGCAAAGCGTAGAGAGTCTCTGTCACAGAACTACCTGAGTGTTGCTAATTCTTGCCCATTTCCTGTATTTGTATAAAAGCTACAGCGGCCAGGGTAATCAACTTCTTCCTTGACAATCTCGCCATACCCCCCCCCGCCCAAAAAAAAAATCAGTATTATATCTGGTGCCTTATTTCGCTGCTCTGCATACGAAGATGCCTAATTAATACCAATCCAGTGCATGTAAAATAAAAATAATGTTGTCAATGCTCTTCTTGTCACAGCCAGTATGAGGGGGAAAAAAAAAAACACAAATTCCACAGTAACTTGTCCTGGTCTGACGAGAACTTTCCCCTTCAGGGATTTATCAGTGATTATCCCCCCACAAGCACCTTCTCTTTGGAGAATCTCAAGCTGAGAGGAAGCTAAAGGAATCTGAAGCATGAAACACTGACATGACTGAGCAACCCGGGTTTTTGAAATCAAGTTTGCACCCCCCCCCTCCTCAAAAAAAAAAAAAATTTGACTGTTGCTCACAGTCCTCATTGTCCCTCAGTTACCTCCCATCCTCCCGCTGCCCGTCGGAGTCTACCTATGGTGAATTGATTGAATGAATCAATGGAGCGTGGCAAAATTGTTTCATGAAAGGATTTCCTGTGAGGAATGAGATTTAATAAATAAATTTAAAAAAAGAGCAGATGTGATTACTCCTTTCACTATTACGGTGAGCAATAATGGTCCTACTGTTGTCACATGAATTCAGTAGGTGATCGTAGTAGTCGCCAAATAAAAAACTAAAAGCCATCAATGTGACCTGTTTTTAATAACAGCCTCATGACTGCCTCCCCTTTCCCTTTATGAACAAACGGCATGACTGTGGTGAATTTCACAAGTTATTTCAAGAAACTTTAAGTCATACATTAGTCCCATCGAGCCATAAAAATGCATGACAAAAGTCCACAAACTCAAAACCATGGCGAACGTGGCAGCACACCTGGTGGATTGTTGCCTCAAAAACTCCGTTACGTACTCTCGAAAAAACGGCAGAGAAAAATCTAATAAAATCAGCCTGTTCCTAAACACAAATAGACTTCTGATTTGGACCTTTTCAAACTCAAAATAATCAATTCCAAGGTCAAGCGATCACCTTGATAAACTGTCAAAGAAACTCTCAAATGTTGTCGCGTCTAAAAAATTAACCAAGTCACGCTATTTACATGAGAAAAATCTCACGGGGCGTAACCAAACCAGTCACAAAAAGTGGGACTACTGACTATCTCAATTTACTCACAAATTCAATTACTCAGTGTAAAATCTGGACCTGATTGATTGATCACAAAGCTGGTGATAAGCAATATGAAACGCTTTCCCAAAATGTGTCAAAATGAAAAAAAATAAATCACGATGGGTTCACCAGTAACTGAGTAAAAAAAAGAAAATGTGTCAAACGGTGGTTTCATTAAGAATTTGACGCAAAATAGCGCAAATAATTCCTCGCGTGAAGAGCAGTAGAATAGGTCATGTACTTTAATAAATTTTTCGCCGTGAATGTGGGAATTTCGAGGCGTTTGAAGTGGCAACATGTGGCCAAACAAGTTTACTGCACCTTCTGCCATCTCATGAAAGAACATTTGATTGTTCTGCTTGTCACGATATGTCGCTGGCATAGATGGATAAAGGAACAAAGATATATTCGAAATTGAATAATAATTTTCGTACAACTTAAGTAAAATTGGACGATTCCCTGTGGCACGCCTGACGATTTCTCGTGGTGACCCCGGTTGGGCATCACTGCTTTATTCTATTACAATGTAAAACGAAAACACTGAGTTATAACTACAATGACAAAAGGTGTAATAAAAACGATATTACACTGAATAATTATTTTGACTACTAGTCTTAATTTAACGTAACTTCCCTTTTACAGTACATTATTTTCTTAACATCTCATGTTGCGGCTGGTCACTTTTGAAACAAATGTTGCCAAAAATCCAAAGGAAGCCCCCAAAATATGGCGTGTTAATCACTTGACGCCGCTACTGTGACAACTAGCATATGATAATTCGCATGACATTATCTTTTCGGGAATTATTGCAATAATAAAATCTCGATTACTGCATAAAGATCACCCAGAATGAATCCTTTGTTTGCTGAGGATGTGGTCTTGCGCGATTGCAACGGTACGATGTGTCTCACATGACAGTTAAAAGTTAGTGAATTATTTGATTTTGTCTTTCGTTCACAAATTGGGGTTGAATTCAACTTTGTTTTTTCCACTAACATTTAACTGACTTGAAACGAAGAAAAAAAAAAAAAAGCGATGTATGTAAAGTTAGGCTGCTCAGACTTCTGCATGTTTCCACCCGGTAAATGGAATGCTCAGAGAAAACCCATTGATTACCAGAAAACAAGTCAAAGTTGGGCTCATGTAAACCGAAATATCCATCGTGAGAGTTGACTTTTGAGTTCAGCGTGAGACTGGGACATTTTTTTTTTTTTGCTTTCATTCACCGATCAGTTCACTCGGATACAGGACTGCGAGGAGGAGAATAGGGAGCGGACGACATCTTATCAGTCAGCAGCAGACCAGCTGAGCCTGTCGTACTGTATAATATGCAGGCCTTCCAGTAACAGGCCTCGCCCATTCAGCCCCTGCCACAGGATAACAGCGCCGTCCGTGAACATGAACAAATGGCCTCATTTCACAAACCTTTTTTTTTTCTGCTCAGCGATACGTGCAACTGGGACAAATTGAATGCATCATCGCTTAATTCACCGCCTTTCAAGGACAATTGTTTAAAATCCAGTCCAGACAGAAACTATGGCATTTATTTTGAAGGGCTGCTGGAAAACTTCCTCTCGTGCCATTTGGGGAAACAGAAGTCAAGTCCAAGGCTCGTTTGTTTCTCAGCCATGATGCAGGCAGCCGGTATTCGCCTTATTCTCAAGAGACGTCTGAATCACACCCAGGCGCCGAAGACACCACACTGTTCTGTTTTTGTTTTGTCTTCACCGATCATAATATTGCCCTTTATGCTTCTGAATTCCAACCCTGCCCTTTTTCACACAGCAAATGAATCCGCCACCGGACCCTGAACGCAACACTTCACTTTCTCACAAATAAAACATCGACTTTCGGGGCCAGTTTATGTCCAACTCGGTTTTGCTATTATTAAAGCCGTAAACAAGACGTGCTGGGAGTCGGTTTTAAAGGCGAATTAGAAGAGATCGAAACGCCGTTGTTACCTGTTTGCGAAACTGAGTCCTTAGTGGATTTCCAGTATTAGAAAAAATCATCCTCGGTCTGCTGAAGGGAGAGTTGGCTTTTACTTGAATAACTAAGTCCCTCGAATAAAAGTCCGGAAGCCGGTTGGCATAGATGACCCACTCACTCGGATGACGACGCACATAAAAATTGAATTGTGAGCATATCTGTGGTCGCGCAGCCTGTATATCGTCGACTCTCCGGCAATAGATGGCCCCGTCCCAACTTCAACCGCGGCCCTGCCTCGTCTGTTTGACGGGCTTCATGACTCGCAGTCAGCGGGAAGCAGGAGTGAGCCTGAAATGTTGGACCAAACCATTCAGTCTGCACCGGAGGGGTGCTCGTATCTTAATTATCATTAAAAAAACAATATTATCACCGCATTTTGGCGTTAGTTATCGCTTTTTTGCAATTTAACTAGAAACCTTGTTAAGTGGAGATGAATACCGCCGCGTTTAAAGTCATTTGTAATGATCTGTTTTGCTAAGAACGCGCAATTGAGCGCGCCTTCCACCTATGTTGTTGTTTGGAGTGTTACATGATGCATACTTAACATTCCACGGTGTGGCTTGTCCTCATGGCTCTGTTTGCTTCTCACCCTTTGCATGAGACGTACTTTTTTTCAACAAAGGTTGGTAAATATGGACATTTACTAGAAGTGACGATTTGAATTACCGACTGCTCGAGGTATTCTAATTTGGTCACACACAGAGCTGATGACGGACCGTTACGACGCCGGTAGTCACGGTGAATGACAACAAGCAGTGACGTCGACCTTGTCGGTGCATTTCAATGAGATGAGATGAAAAAATGCACGTCACAGTCGTTGACGTCACAAAATCAAATATGTCACGTTGCTCACGCTCTTATCCGTGTCGGCATTGTTGATCGTTTATTTTGTCCCCCCCCCCCAATATTTTAATTGCTTTTTCCACACATTATATATGGCAACAACAAATAATTTAAAAAAAGCAGACCAGCTAACAGACCAAACAAAACAAAGGATATAAAGCAGGCAACTCAACAGTATATTATTGCACAATAGGCGGCTGTGCACCCCATTGGCCAATAAAGTTCAGTAAAGGTTTCCACGCAAGTCAGTTTTTCCAAAGCATTATTATTATCAGTTTTTTTATCCAATGAAGGTGCATGCATTTTGTTCCAAAAATAATGCGACCAGCTTCCTGGCCTGTAGCAGTCCAATTGGTTTTGTATTAAGGTGTAATAACGCAAGTTGGGGCTCTCGTATGTTAAGGTGCCGATTTTTTTCGGTGTTTATTTATGATGAATCTTTCCAAAATGGACCTGAAGGTCACCAGTAGAGCATATTGACATGTTTACCAGGCCAACAGAAGTCAACGGGGTCATCATGGGAGAATAGAGGAAAAGGTCTGAGTCGGCACTATGCCCTGCGTGGGGCGGGCAGGGAAGAGGCAATTGAATCAGTTGGAGAATATGTTGTTTGAGCCTTAATTTTACTCGGATCTTGTGACTCATATTCCAATTGACAATCTGCTAACCAATGCAACATTTTAATCAAGTGTGACGTATTTATGGATTCTTGTCATTACATCGTCCTACATAGACATACGCCAATTGTGTCAGATACACACGGGAATTTCCAAAATGAATACCACAAAAGTCAAACAGGAGTGTAATCAATTTCTCAATCTACGATTCAAAAGACAAACTTTGAGAGTTTATCACCATGCATAACATGTGAGAGGTCAGTAAGTAAATAGTGGATATGATTTGAAATGCATTTTTTTTTACACGGGGAAAATCTACCAGATATAAGTACGGCTGATGCATAAATTGCTTATTAACAACTTAGTAAGTACGTACTCACCTGAATTGACGGCATCGCGTGCAAATCACCTCTCTTGAAAAACCCGCGAGTCAAAGTATCACAGCTTTTCTTTACACCGAACTAGACTCGCTCCAAGGCTGCGTTTGCAAACACACATCCCTCCACATCTTGAAACTTGAGTCCAAGAGAAACCACTGGATCAAATATGGTGCTATGGCAACTCTTTGAGTCACCTCCCCAAGTAGAACAGACGATTGTTGGAAATGCAGAGATAGCAACAGTGAAAAAAAAATTCATATTATCAGAAACCCATTTTCACTCTGATGCTCGCTGGGGATTTCCAAAGGAAATAAGAGAGTGTTGTATGGTTTTTTTTTTTTCTGTTTTTGGTTTTATTTTCAGGACTTGCTGCATCTCATGCCATTCCTGATCTTGTGCTTTTACAAACAAAACCCCACAGTCATATTTCACCCAATGTTTGTGTGGCTTCAACTGATAAGAGCAGCCAAGTTAGTATTGTTTTCCCGCGTGATGTCATTTGAGGTTCCGAACCAATGTCATGTGTGTATGAATGTTTGTTTTTGTGCTATTTTGTTGTTCAAGTCAACTAAAATGAAAAAAATAAAATAAAATTCCATAACCAAAGATGAAATCATGGCACAGCAAATAAATGTTTTAAAAAATCATGTGAAGAAAAAAAAAAAAATGCATATACTACCGAGTTGTCAGCGGCATTTCACCTCCATTTTGTGAATTCCGTCCAGTGAATGAGAGGAAACACTTGACAACAGCAGGAAAGGTTTCACTTTGGCGCTCTGCCCTCATTGCATTCATGTCAAATGACCCAAGTATGAGAGTCACTGAGTTCTTTCAGGCCTCTCGCATTGACTTGAAGCGCAACACAAACGCGCCATTTGATTGCGGATACGCTGCTGTCGGGCAAATTTGATTGTAAAAAATATATATATATATTTAGCCACTGCACGCATACTTCAAGTTCTGCATGGGCCAAAAACCATTAATGACGTTCATTTCATCAAGAAACATTTCTACCCGCTTTTCCTGAGAGAAAATCAAAGCTGAATTGAGTCAGCACTATCACGAGAGAATTTATTTATTTTTTTGTTAATGTTGAACACAAACCACTGCGGGATGATGGTGGTTCTCCAATTTGTTTCCCATATCATGAAGATGTAATTAAAATGTCACATTTCGACATTTTTTCCCAAGGAAAGTGACTCGATAAGAATTTAACGATTCCCGTTCCAACGCTGATACTCCGATTCCGATCCTCTTATCGATTCTTATTCGGTGAGGGAACGCGATAACTGAAATGGGTTTGTTTGCTTTTTAACTCTTTAATATCGACAACTTACATCTTACATATCTTTAGAGAATTTAAATAAATTAAAAAAAAAAAAAAAAAAGGGACGACTTCTCAAAATAGTCCAAAATGCTTTTTGTTGATTGGCTCGCAACCGGTTCAAGTTGTACCCGCCTCCTGCCCAAAGACGGCTGGGATTGGCTCCAGCACCCGTGAGGATAAGCGGCCTCGATAACGGGTGCATAGATATCATCCTCACTCTTATCATTGTGATGTAAGAACGAGTTGCTTTAAGTTGCAGTCAAAGTGTTGATTCTCCACCTCTCCTCCCATCCCAAGGGGAACCAAAAAACAGAATCATCGGGCAAGCACTTACTCAGAAAAAAAATTACTGGGAAGAGGCTCTCAAAAGAACGTTTTTTTTTCCGATTCCGTCACTATTCTCGCACATTTTCTCCCTCAAAGTCTCACTCTTGGCACACATCACTGACGCTAGTCCTTCTTTTGGAGTCGAAAGCAGTGAAACAAAAAAGCCAAATGTGCGTAGTTCAAGCCTTGACGTTGGCTCATTTCAGATTTTGATACGGTGTTGTATTGCGTAACGCTCTGGACCTCCCCGTTTTTCCATGGGAGATTTCTTTTTTTCCGCCAGTTTTGGGTGGTGGCCTGATTTATGACCTTTTGGGGAATTTGGATTTTGATGATCCACCCTGTTCTCCCGAAAGATCATTTAAAATAATTAGACCTTTTTAATTAGGGTGCCCCAGTGATTAAGGAGAGTTTGTAATGAGACAAACATGTCAGACTTGGACTCTGGTGTGTTAAAATAACGATAACCACGTGTATTTGCGTGCGCCAACTCTCCGTTCGCCATAATCGGCTTTTGACAGCTGCATGAAGTGCTATAGATGCTCGAAAGAAGTCCCAAGTAGAAATGAAACTGTAACGCCATTGTTTGTCTTCATGTTGCGATGGCAAATGTCCGTCCGATCATGATATCGTACAAAACCCATTCATGAAATCTCTTGTGTAACTCGAGATCGCTGTCGGCCCTTTATCAGCCTTTCCTCATATCCTCGAACGCCCTTTCACTTCTTCACTCTGCTTCATTGTACAGTCAAATTCAGTGGAGTTGCGCGTTTCTCCTTCTCTCCATGTGTTGTATAATCAAATCTTTTGCAACACAAAGAGAAACAAATGAATCAAGCACTGCAGCATGGATTTTTGGCCCGACTTTCAATAATTCTAAACATGTCATTCAGTCCAGCCGTAAACAAGACACAGCAATGACCGATGCGTACTGAGTCTTCTCTGCGGAGACGATGTCGCGCTTATTACTTTGCATCTAAACAGGCATCAAGTTACGATGGCCTCACAGTGCCGAGGTTTGAATGTTCTCCCCTGCGCCCGCGTGAGTTTCTTCCGGGTACTCCGGTCTCCTCCCACATTCCAAAAACATGCATGGCACGTTGATTGGATGCTCGAAGTTGTCCCTCGGCGTGATTGTGAGCTCGCATGGTTGTTTGTCCTTGTGTGCCCTGCGATTGGCTGGCAACCCGTTCAGGGTGTACTGCCCGAAGATAGCTGGCATAAGCTCCAGTACCCTGCCGGTGGCAGCATCAATTATTTTGGGGCAATTTTTCTTCAGCTCACAGTGGGGCCTCGGACTAGTAGTTCTAAATAGCAATTGGTCTTCGTGGGGAAAAAAAAAAAAAAGTAGAAAGCACATAAAAATCAGAAATGACATTAATTGTGCACTTTTTGTCACTCCCATTGTTGAATTCTGAACATAGCCACGTCCCACTTTAAAGCAAGTGTGCACACGTCCCCTCTCAAAAGATCAAAAACAATTTGTAATGGTAAATTGTGGAATAAAGCACCCTCTCATTTTTGTTTGTCTCATAAAAACCAACAGGGGGGGGTTAGTCTGCTTCAACCAACTGTAAGACTTGATGAGTGAAACAAACGCCCCCCTGTAGGTGACGTCCTCATAAGTCAACTCATATTGCGCTCACGATCAGAAATAGGGGTGCACGTTGACGCCACCCGCCGCTTTTATGCCGAGCAACATTGCTGCAACAGAGCCCTAAAGCAATCATTTATCTCCCGATGTCTTTTTAGAGAAGTATCAAGCAGGATATTGCTTCCACGCAGGCAACTCTGATCCTTCGTCCAAACCTGCAAAACCGCTCGCCGAATGGCAATTTGACGCAAAGAGCTGAAGAGCGCTCGCTGCACAATGGCCTTATCCTGCAAGCGGCAGTGCTCGACTGAGTTGTTTGACAAATCGGCGACGGGTCTGAGCGCCGCTTTGCATACACACACACACACACACACACACAGGCCGGGCCTTCAGTCTTGAAATAGCAGGAAGCCCCCCAGGCCAGAGCCTCCGCTGAGATAATGCTGCCTTCTGCTTTACCTCAGCGTGGAAGTCGGCGCTACATGGCCCGTTGCTCTGCTCTTGAGGACATCCTGTTTGCTTACATTCCTGGAAGTGCCAAAAAGGCATTGCGACATACTCAAGACTCTTTTGCTTTTGTTTGCCACGTTTGTTGTATTGTTGAGAATCATTTTTCTTTTATTCTCTGGCAATATTGTGGTTGAATGAGCTCCTGCTACATTCTTTCTCAAACTGTTAATCTAGTCTGGTGAAATTTGATATGCGTTAGGGCTCGCATTCCTCACACTCCAACCCCCCCGCCCCCCCACCCCGAACATGCCGGAGTGCCGAGTTCTTAGCTTTGCCCTCCATCTGATCTCACATTTCTGCAGACCTACACCACACTGTTTGTTTTCCTCGAAGGAAGCATGAAAGAAGCGCATGCTGTCACAAGATTTATTGAAGGGGTCCAGTCAGACTTATAACTTCCAAGTTGTTAGGTTAGTGCAGCTACTTCAAATGATCCCTTTATTGTTGTCTGCAAAACAGTGCAGAAAGGTTTGGAATGTTTTTTGTTTTTTTAACAACAATAAAGGCGCTCACTGATATTGTACTTTGTAAAAAGTACAGTTATGAAAATTAAATGTATTTTTTTTCTGTCATTTTTTGCTAAAATTAAATGGACAGTGTATAGCTCCTTCAAGTGTGTGTGCGCCTTGGCCACTTGGGGGCAGTATAAGACAAGAGATATGGACATGGAGCCGGTCGCAAGGCCAAAATGACAGATGTTTTCCCCAATATAATGAATACTGTTGATTTAATAATCATGATGACAATATTGATAAATTTAACTGGGATTATCATTTGGGCCATAATTGTGCATCGCTGTGAGTGTTGGTATATTGTCTGTCTACATGTGTTGCCTCACCGTTTACTACGATGCTGATACTTTTTGTTAAATGATCTCCCGCATTTTCCATCATTAGCATTAGAAAAAAAAGCCTTAGAAAAAAAGGTCACAACTCTCAAAAAAAAAAAAAAATGAATAAAAAATCAGCCAAATGACTGCTTGTACTTTGTGTTTTGAAAACGATTCTCAAGGCGCCACTGTCCTGCACTCAACTTGATAATCGTCAACATTGTTTAAATCATTGCCACATGTCCTCTAACCAAAGGCCTTCCTCTGACGCCCACAAAGGTCTTCCCGGAGGTTAACTGCGTGATACTGCAAATGGACACCACAAAACCCTGGAGATCAATTCTGGTGCGATGGAGTTGATCTCTCTGCAGTGCTGATGTTTACAAGGTATCAGGTCAGTGCACGGGAGACGAACGCAACGAGGAAGATGCACATTTATTTTTGCTTCTTTTAATCTTCAAGCCCCCTCATCCAAAATAAAACTCGCCTTGAGCAATGAACTTGAATTAATCAATAAAATCGCCCAGCCTTCTTCTTTTTCTTCTTCTAATGCACAGGTGGGCAATATATATTTTTTTCAAAGGTTCTATATTTTGCCCCGGTCTGCTTTAATGTAAAGTATTGTGTTGTAGTTTAAAAAAAAAAATCCCCAAGTTAAAATAAAAAATGGCACCATAGGTTGGCGTATCCAAAAATAGTCCAAAAATCCTCACGCTGCCATCTGCTGGTCATTTCATGTACCTCTACTACAATAGTATTTCTATTTCCCTTAAATTGGATCTCCTTAATAGGAAGCAGCTAAATAAAGTGACATCACATAGACTCTCGCTTCATTAAGCATTTGAGGTTTGTTGGGTTCTAAGGGGCAGAAACAAAATAGTGCTTCTCGTGGCATTAGGAAACATTTTGAGTGTAAATCTCAACTCGAACACTTGTTTGCCTCACAAGTGGCATTGTTTGAGGGCAAAGTTGTGCAGCTGGTGTGCAGAAAATTTCGTAGTAGAACACCGTATTGGAAAATAAACATCACCAGTAAGTTGCTCTACGAGTGGACTGAATTGTATCGTTCATACTGGATGGATGGCTTTCCAGTTTCCACAGACATCCTAACTGCTAAGAACACCATGCCACTTCACAGTAATACAGCATTACTAATTTCATTTTAGGCCCAATACAGTACAAAACAATACAACTTTATTTATTTATTTAGCGCATTTGACAACAACTGTAACAAAGTGCTTTCGATATGGTGTAATATGAATTAGTGTGAAATTAGAACACAAAAGGTGTTTCCATGTATTTTTTTTATTTTAAGTGCAGGTCAGATTCATTTAACTTTTGAGTACATTTGTATTAAATTGTGAGGTAGGGTTGCAACATTTATGGTTCAAACATTTCAGTACATTAAAAAAAAATACATGAAAATATTTTATATCACTAATCTTATTTTATCTTAATCAAGTACTGTGTTCATGTTCAAACTGTGCATAATGTTAAAATAACTTTTTATGAATAAAACATGTCCACTGTTTATGTTGACCAGTCATGTACTTTAGATATTGTATTTTGATATTTGTCATTATTGTAATCTTTGGAGAGCTAGTTATATATTTATTTATTTCTATATTCATTCTTTCAGAAAGTTGGAGTACAACTAAGAGAAATTCAAATTATATTATTTCTGGCAGCATTCATGATCTAAACCTCCCGCGGTAATACAAATTGAATCTGAACGTGCATTCGCCCGCGACGCTCTGCAGCAGAAAAATCCACTGTAAAGTGAGTCTTTCTTGTCAACGCAGTTTGCACGTTGAGCGAGTGCCAAAGCAAACCCAAACAAGAAGCAGAAGAACAAGGCGAGTCGTTCTGCAGTTGTCGGGGCGCGAGGGGGCGGTTTCACACAGCAGACATGTGGGAGGGACCAAGCGCCCGAGAGCGGGCCGCCGCGCCGCCATGCCGCGCGCCCATTGGCCGACAACGACCAAAGGCGGAAGTGCACGGGGCAGCGGGGATTCCCCGAGGGAAGTTCCCAAGTCCGCTAAGTAGGCTATGTAAAAACACACACTTTGCCATATCCTCAGCCCCACTTCCTAAGTTTGCGTGCGTGTGTTTGTGTGTGTGTTTGTGTGTGTGAAGAAGATCATGCTGTCCACGCGTTAAATTCGACTTTAATCCCCAATGAAGGTAAGCGCAGCAGGCTGAGTGGCGTCCGTGACGTGACGTAGGACGCACGCAAATTGATCGTTGGTTAGCTTGGCTTGCTGAATAGCGAATAGGGTTTACATTTACTCATTTTTTCTTCATATTCGCCTGTGGTGTGGATTTTATTTAGCTGTTGAGTGGAGAGGGAGTTGCGAAACTTAACAAAACTAGACTTAACGTTAACAATGCCGTACATGGACATTTAGGGCAGAGTTGAGTCTCATTTGACTTGTATTGAAGTTTGAAGTTGGTTTCTTTGCTTAAGTTGCCATCGGATCTTTAAATCCAAAACAGTTAGAGGAAGTGTACTTGCAGGAATTGCTTTGCCCCAGTCATCATATTTACCGCTTTTCGGAGGGTTATTTCATCATTAAGTTATTTCCCAAAATGTCAGTCATTTAACTGCAGGTAGCCCTTCAAATGTTTGGATCAAGTATTTGAAAGTCCAGCAGTCTGTTACACGACAATCTCTGGCTAAATTGACTGCTTGATAAATGGGGAAAAATTAAAAAACATATACGCATAAAACTGCTTATAATATATGATTTGGTTTTTATTTTTCACATCGGCTGGTACAATAATTTTTTTCCTTCCCCATTAAATACTACACGCTTAATGTAAGAAATCATTCTGTATTTTTTTTAATGTGCAAGTTAAGTTTGCAGGAAATGCTTTAAAAATTATAATTAGTCGTTTTTTTTTGCATGTGCAATGCTTCAGCGGAAATGCCAGTATCCTCAAACTGTTAAATCACAAATCACAATGATATAACTTATTTGCTACATTTAATTTCTTACATTTGTAAATGACATCTCAATTTAGCAAAAAAAACCAACTTTCAAACACACTGAGCCATTTTTTTACAGGACTGACTGTGAATGGTTTTGTATTTTCCCCATTCTTGACAATGACTTGCATTGACAGGTCCCATGTCTGCTCTGTCAGTGATGATTGTGGCGCACACGGCATGGAGAGGAACATTGGAGACCAGCTCAATAAAGCTTTCGAAGCTTATCGCCAGGTCTCAATTGAAAAGGACAATGCCAAAAAGGAACTGCAGCAAATGGTAAGGGTGCAAATGACTTCCACTGGCAACACAGCACCAAAGTTAATTTAAAAACCATCTTGTAGTGCCAGTTGGACCAGGAGAGATTGTGACCTATTGTTGTTGGGTTGCTACATACACAGGTCACGTTAAGCACTTGTGCAAAATAGATATATAATAGAAAATCTGTCAAACCTTCGTCATTTATAATTATAATAATAACCAGTTTTGATTGATGCTGTGAGAGGTACTAATTTTATTCCTCTTTGTGGTGACCTCGGTTAAAAAAAAAATGGCAGTTGATATGTCAGGAAATCCTGTCATTTCTATGTGAATCATTAAACCTGAAATTGAACAAGACAAGTAATTAAATATCAATTACATGGACAAGTTAAATAATCACGCATCTTAAAATGGGTTACAATGTTGTCTGCCGACCAACACGCAAAAAGTCTTGATTGTTATTCCAATGAAATATTTTACCAGCGCCTTCCTGTTTCCGCTCGCTCGGACGACGTTCGAGGTTCTACCCAAAAATGTGTTTTTCGCAGACTGAATATTATCATCAGTACACTCAAAAACTGCAAAGGCAGATTGAAGACCAGCAGCAGCTGATTGCACAACTGAAAGCTCAGCTGTGTGCAACAAGGAAGCCATCAGGTTGGTGATGTGAGGTTAATAATCCTCAAATGCATTTCTTTCTGGTCTGCTTTGCCGCCCGCATGCTGTTCATTTACACCCTTTTGCATTCTAAGGGGAGGCCAAATGCGAGTCGTGCAACAATCTCGTTGACGGGGCCGGCGCGCATGGGACAACGCAGCGTCCGGTAGGTGTGCTTCCTTTTTCACTCACTTTTCCCCGTTGTTTTGCATTTGTGTTTGTTTTGCACAAACTGCCTTCCATGACAATCACGTGAGCAATTGCTTGCGTTTTTTTCCCCGCCAGTCAGTAAATAACACTCAAGACCCATTAGTGATTCATTTATGAATAACAGATGTCATTAAAAAAAATTATAATAAATCAATTAATTCATTTTTTTTTCATGTTGCTTATCCTCAAGAAAATCGCAGATGGTCCAGTTGCCAGCAAACATGCAAATTCAACGCATGAAGGCCAAAAGCGAGATTCAAACTCACAACGGTGTGCTGTTTACATTTTGAGGACACAAAATGAAAGCTGCAGCTTTATTGATTTGTTATTTTTTATTTTAATTTATTGGTCTATGTTAACCGTAGCCGTCATTCCGGTTTAGCCGCCAGGCTCTGCGATTGTGGTCTTACAAACGTTGTCGTTATCGTGACGTGGGAGCTGCACCATGAATCGATGCAAGCTAACGCTAACCTGCGAATGAAATGCAGCCGTTTGAAAAAATGACTGCAATCATGAAGGGACTTGTCAGAGACTTCAGCTCGGCTGTGTGATGCTTTCAGGGACCTTGAGGGCTTTTGTGTATTGCTCAACAGCTGGCATCGAGGCGCTTTCTAGTGGACAAACTGTTCAATAATAACAAGAAGATCAGATATATTGGAATTCAAAATCAAACTGTAGTAATATCCAAGTAGAAGCTTCATTTTGTTTTACCAAACAGTTATTACATTGTTATTACAAGTTATTACATTGGCCTAAAAGCGGCAGAAAGAAGCACGTGTGAATTTCTCCAAGTGGCAATGAACTGCACTTTCACTTCACAAGATGGTGCTAGAGGACAATGTTGCTGCACGTTTGAGTTGCGCCTGTTTCCCGAGCATGCACAAATGCACGTTTAGTTGCAATATTAACTTGGATACATTCAACTCCAATCATCACTGCATTCCTCAAAATGTTTATTATTATTTTTTTTTTCAGGAGACATTAAACACCGTTGCTGTTCCGCCACATAAGACTGCCACTAAAAGCGTTGACTGGTAATTTTTTATTTATTTTTTTAACCCCCCTCGCTTTGCACCAAGACAGGACGCATGTTCAAGTGTGCGCTTGTGTCTCACGTGACAATTTGTTTGTCAGTCAGGAAATGCTGGATGCACTGGAAGCCATTCACGGGACCTTCCGGCAGATTCGCTCTCTATCTCGAAGGCAAAAAGATCACCTGAAGAGATTCCGCGGGGGAATAGAAACTGCAAATGGTACCTGTCCTATATATTGGGGGAATTATTATTCAAATCATATCTCAGAATTGTCCCCAAACCTCAAATTAGATTTTCAAAAGCAAAGTAAAGATTACTCTTGATCCATAACAATTTATATTTGATATCGAAATACTACCACAAATTTCTAAAAATATGCTAAGTGATGTAATTTTGCGCTTTGTTTGGCGAACGAAAAGATTGAAAGTGAACGAAAGATTTTGTGTGACTTTAACAAAGGTTTTCAAGTCATGCGCAAGAAATGTGTATGTGACTGAACTCGTTATTGCGTAATTCTCGGCTCGCACCAATGTACCAACTTTTACTACAAAGTCCCATAACTCTATTTCAGTATTTTTTTTTTATCGCTGAAGGTTTTCTTCTAAATTAATGTATGCAAATTTATATAAAGTGGTTGCACGTCACATGCTGTATTTATACACCCATTAACTTCTCGTGCGGTTGCAAGTTATTTGTGTTCTACTCTCACCTGCCACATCGCGAACATATTATTGTGCTCAGTTTTTGATGACACTTCCAGAAAGGTGCTAAGACGGCAATATGTTTTCTAGTTGTGCTTGTCGTTCAGTGCTGGAGAACCGCACAAGTAAAAATTGACAAAAATGGCCGCCTCTCAGCGGCGGAGCAATTTTCACAACTGCAAACTACAATTGAAAGAAATGTACGACACCTTAGGTGAATATGCTGATGTAATATATTTATACACATAATAATTAAAAAAAAAATATATATATTTTTTTAATTTCAATTGCACTCTGAAATGAATAATTTATTGCACAACCTTTTTGAGGGTATCACTGGCATCAAATAATTCCTCTAACTCTTACTTTAAAGCATGTCTCAACAGGTAAGGGTTATAATTAAAAATATGAAATAACTAAAAATATGAATGACTGTCTTCACAAAGATTCACAAATATTTGCTGAGCTGCGACTTCCTCTTTGACCTTTGTTGTCATTTTGTTAATTTATTTCCTCACAAGTGCATGCTGCTTCCTCTTATTTGTGTTCTGACCAAAAACTTCATTAACATTAGCCGTTGCTCATTTTTGCACCTCGTTAAAATTTGACATCATTTGAGCGAACGACAATTGTCTGCTTTGGAACAACCTGTGTTTTTGTTGCGCACCGCGACATCCACCATGTTGGCAAAAACACAACAAAATGTTTGTGTGCCGTGTGACAGATCAGCAGTTCTCCATGCCCATCCAGTGCACCGACCGCGCGGCCGAAGCCGAAGCGCCCTTCTTCTTGACGACGAGGTCGACGGCGGATATCCCGCTGATGCCGACATTGCTGGCGTCGCGCGGCGCCAGCCCCGATGACAGGGACTTTGTAGACTCACTCTCCAAGTTCAGTGTCAAATTCCCGCCTCCTGTGGACAGCGAATACGATTTTCTGAACAGCGCCCCGGAACGGCACGTTGTTCTGACCGTGCCCGTGAGGAGGCCCCTCAGCGGCATCCCCGCGGCGCCCGACAACGAAGAGGAGGAGGAGGAGGAGGAGGAGGAAAATCGAGAGGAGGAGGAGGAGCTGCCCTCGGAAGTGGCCGTGCCTTTTGTCATCGCGCCATTCCCCGCCCCCACGACGTCCTCCTCCCTCTCCCAGGAGGACGTTCGGGGCCCTCAGCAGGTGAGAAGCAGGTCTGAGAAAAGTAGTAGCAAATTATCGTTTTCTGCTCGCTCTTTGCTAATGGAGGCGTGTAAGTGTGTGAAAGTCCAAAATAAGCAGCACGTCGAAGCGTCAAACACATTATCGTGTAATGAGCGTTAATCCCTTGTTTTTCTGTTTAAATTCTGTCTGCTCGCGTAGTTGCCGGAAGGTGTGAGCCGGATGGACGTGCCGCTCGGTGTCAGAATTTGATGAGACGCGCCTGATGATTGCAAAGGCCTACTTTTATTTATTTTAACTCATTCACTATCAGCAGAGTAGAAAAAACTAATAAATAAAATAAAATAAAATTGGATCTTTGACGTCTTTAGCCATCAATGGCAGTAAATGAGTTCAATATAATTATGATGCATGTTCATAACCGACATGACAGTTGTAAAAGCAACATTAGACACTTGAGGATGACATTTTAGTGTCCACATATTGTATCATTTTTTTTGCCCGGTGATTAAAACTTCGCTTTCTTCGACTTCAGTCTCTGTGGAGCCCCGAGCTGTGCGAGGCGGCCGACGTGGCAGCGGAGATGGCGGCGGCCCCGAGCAGCATCCCGGATAAATGTGCCTTCTGCCACGCCGTGGTTCCTCGGGAGCAGATGAACATCCACCTCTATTCACATTTCTCTGATACGGATGAAACGCACCGCTGACTCGGCGGCGTCGCGGCCCAGAGACTTCACGTAAGCGTGGCCCGGTGCTGCCCGCCGCAAAGTACGTTCACTGTACGGGACACTGCAATGAGACTTGAAACCATTTTATTTAATAATGAAGAATTGAATGGTACAGTCCCCCCCGTATATATTTTTTCCTTTTTTTTTTTTTTCTCTCTAATAGAGCTCCAGCTGAGATTTTTTTTTTTTTTTTTGATGATGCATAAGGAAATAAAGCCAACAATGACTTTTATCATAAGGTGGACCAAGGTGTTAGCGTTTTGATATTTTTATAAAGACAATTTGCATTTATATCATTTTTAATTAAAAAAATAAATGAAAAATGTGGCGCTTTATACAGATTTGTTGGGTGTCAAACTAATTTTTGTCACAAGCAATGTGTAAATGTATACTGTGTATATAACAAATATATACTGTAACTCGTTTTGAAATCAGAAGTCGTGAAAAAAAATTTAAAAAAAAATTTGGTTAGGTTACTTTACAGAGTTGTGTGGTAACCCAAAAATGTTTGTAATATGCAGACAATTTGCCAACAGGAAATTAAACCAACGGAATGTAGTAATTTATTTATTATAATTTATTTTACCATTCTCTAGAGCGTATCAAAGTAATTGTTGCAAGATCGTGGCAAAATGTAGCACGCTTCAGTTTTGTTTAGTTTGCCCTCTAGAGAAGAACAACATCATGTCGTCTACGGGAAGTTGCGCAACATCCATGAGATCAATTATCAAAAAGGAGAATCGCGTGTTTTTTTTTTAAGTTCTGTTTTTGCCTAACCAACCGTTGATCCCCGAGTTCCCGTCAGTTCTGTTTGCAATTTTCCATGTGAATTTCAGCTCATCATTCAGACTTCATTCAAGAATCGTGGAAAGAGTCTCCGCCCGTAAACCTGTTGTCGATTTTAGCGCGTAATGTGAAGCAGCTGTTGGTCGACCACCGTGCTGCTTTTCTGAAACATTTCCAAGTTTGCCATCGTTTAAGAAGTTTATGCGCCATATGTTCATTAGACACGGGAATTGCTTTTCAGGCTCAACGACGCACAACAATCAGACGATCAATTACCTCAATTACGTCCTCATTTGCCAACCTCTGCTACATAATTTTTTCTTTGCTAACTATATTAGCTCGCCATTCAAACTTATTGATTAATATATGTTAAAATCCGTATAGGTGAGATTTTTTTTTTTTCTTTTTTTCAATGACAGTGAAAAAAAGAAAGCCCACTAAATCATCTGAACTTAATTTTTGGGTGCAATCAGTCCCTTGTGTGATGACTCCAAGTGATCCAGTACTTCTTAACGCAGCCATATCCCAGTTACATAGGGGTGTGCACATTTTTGCAAACACATTTCAATTTTTGTTTCCCCTCTCAATCCGATTTGAGAAACAAAATTCAATGATGTCGTACCGCTTAGTAGACAAGCTGAAATGATTGATCTTGGTTTTAATTTGAAGCGGGGTGTGTCGACTTCTTCTATCCATATTTATTTGCGCAGTTTTTAATTGCGTTTCAGAAATAGCTCAGGAAACGTGGCGTGTTATTTTCCATTTACCATGCCAAACGTCACGTGTTTATTGGTGCGTTTTTAATGACACGCCACGTCAGTTTACATTCTACAGCACAGTATGGACAGTGCGTGCAGCGGGAGATTTTTTTTTTTTTTGCTGGTGGTGGTGTTGGTGGTCGGGGGGGGGGGGGTTGGCAAATACAGATCCCTAATGATCTTTTCTGGTTAATCTGTGAAGAGTCGAACATAGTGCAACCTACACGCTTTTCTCTCTGGGAGCATGAACAGCTGCTTGCTCATAATTACATTGTCAACCGTCGTTTGGAAGTGGAAACTGCCAGTGACAGCTCGTATTCTTATATTTGCTTGATTTATTTATTTATTTATTTTTTATTCTGACCAACAAAGGTGGCTTCCCATGTGTCGACAAGGTGAACTTTAGTGCCCTATTTTATTTTTGGAAACCGTTTTTTTTTTTTTTTTTTAATCCTTTATCTTGACTTTCACAAGAGGCCGTAGATATAAGAGTGATTTAAGCGCCGTATGACATAAGACGGACACACCAAAAGATGTAAGCTCTGAATGGAGGCGGCCGTCGCGGCCTGATTACAAGGTGTCAAAATTGCCAAGAGCAAGAAGGTGAAAGCAATCAGGGGTGAGAAGATTGTGGCATTCGTGAGGGGCAACTAATTATCCAAGTCATTTGTGGAGGGAAGCATTGGAGGCAGCTCGAGTCCACCGACTGGTGACAGATTGGTGCGGAGGAGAAGGGGAGGTGTTAGAACAATGGAGCCCAGCTCCCCGTCATTACTGAACGCTAATCAGCAGTGCTGCCGCAGCACCAGTCGGTGCCGCAGACAATTCGGGAGGGGGGGGGGGGGGGGGGGGGGCTGGGAAGTCAGCCAAGGGGTTTGAGACCAGAGTTTGGAAAAGTGACACAACTGTCGCTCATCCACTTGCTTGTTTAGTGCCGAGAAACGCTTGCACAAACTGTCGTTTTGGGTTGGAGTACAACATCTTGTAGGTGCAGTCATCAAATAACGTCCCCACTACGGATTAATAAATAATAAAAGTACGTTTTTGATATGGAAAGTGATCAATTATACTTTAAAGTAATCAGTTCTGGTATGGTGCAAAAGTAGAGTAGATGCCACTATGTTCATTTGTGTGCAAATTTATTTGCTCTGCAAATTATATTCTGATCTTGAAAGTATTATGCATAAAATGCACTGTACTGTAATATGTAACTTATATTGTAAAAATTTCACGCCTTCATGCTATTCACGTTCAGGCCTGCAAACCCGTTTGATCGAACGTGTCAAAATCCAAATTGGGGGGGAAAAAAAATCAAATAAATACGTAAAGACATTCAGGATGGAATATTATTGCTGTCGTAAAACAAAAATTATAGTTTGTTTTAATTTCATCTTGACTTGTTTTTTAAATTGTGTCAGTTTTAATTCATGTTTAGAGTTTTTTTTTTTTTCTAGTTTTTATTTTTCTGCAAATGCTTGGGTTTAAATTAGGTTTTGATTAGTTTTTGTATTAGTTTGAATTTTTTTTTATTATTTAGTATTAATCAAATGCAAAATTATTATTATTTTTTTAAAATCACTAAATATTGCCTAGTAATATAAACGACAATTCCCAAACGACTTTTGGACTTTCCCTCTTCTGTAAATAAATCCAATTAGCAAAATTTTATCCTTACATTTATTTTCAATTCCTATTTCTGTTCATGGTTCTTCTATTGCTTAAATTTACAATCGCTCCTTTATTTCTTTTGAATGTATTAATTGCCACAGAAGATGACACTTGATTTTGCTTTTTGTTTGTTGCTTTTCTAATTCACCGCCTACGCTATTTGGCGTGTTAACAATGTTCCGAGAGAATATTGAATCCAATGGAAAGCAAACCGAGCTCGCAAGTGGATGAGGGTCACCTGACTTGAGTGCCCTCTTCACATCGGTGTCATTGAGATGATTAACAATTTAGGAGGGAAGCATATTCCTCGGTCTGCGACCGGGTCGCCGTTGGCATGAGCGGGTGCCAACTCGCATGGCGACGCGAGCCCAGAGCATCGCCTCATGTCGCCACGCGAACGGCCTCCTTCGTGTTCGAACAAACGTGTTGAAGCCATCTTCGCCTCTGTTAAGTCGTCCCCCGCCCCTACCCGGCCCCTCCCGCCTCCTCCATTGTGGAGCTCTCACATGAGGCTTGGAGCAAAAGATTTGGCAGCCGCAGCTACTGATGACAGAGGCAGTGGTGCGATCGCACCCGCAACCCCAAAGGACGCTCAGGGGTGTTCAGTACACACGTGTTGCAAAGGCACTGCTCATTGCAGGTCACAAGATAACATTTGTGGGAAGCCACGACTGTTTGGTTTTGTTGTTATTTTATTTAATTTTTTTATTTTATTTTTTTACAAAGATCTGCATGATGAACACAAATTATGCTAATTTATTTATTTATTTATTTATTTATGAACCGCTCACATCTGGCGGGGGGGGAGGGGTAACGAAAACCAATTTGAATCGGAAAATCGCTTTTGATAAAAAAAAAAAAAAAATGTGTGCGCATCGAATCGAACCAAATCAAATTGTCAGACTTTAAAATTTATCGTAAAATGTCGTATTTTTATTAAACACAAAATTCAGTTAGTCTGCTCTCATGAGGGACTACCGAAATCTGAGAATAAGTACTGTTGGGAGGAAAAATCTGAGGTTTTGGACAATTTTAAGTAAAAAAAAAAATAGCTGTTAATGATTACTCGATTATTAAAATGTATTCAATAATTTATTAGTTGTCGACAGGAGAATAATTTTAATATCTCGAGTTCTGTCCCTGAATTCTATCGAGATGCGTGTTGAGTCGTCCTTCATTAAGGTGTTTTGATTTGATTGATTGATTCCATCGTTCACTATCAAGCGTTTTGCTCCTTTTGTCGAAAACAAATTTTCTTTAATACGAAAGATGGATGAAGCTTCTTTCAAAAGTTTCCTTGATTAAAAATAAAACTCAAGATGCTTATTGCCACTGTCAGCTGAAGATTATCGTCAAAGTAAACATAAAACCTGTATTTAAAGGCGTGATTTTCAGTGAAAAAATCTGAAAGACCTGATGATCGAATATTATCGAAATTTTATTCAGACGACGTGTTTGTCAATGTTTTCATTCGCTCCATCTTAAACCGTATTAGCGACATGATTCATCCAATTGGAATCCGGTGTTATTTGGAATCGTTGATGAATTGCATAGACGATGGTTACGTGTGTGTGTTTTGAAAGACATTTAGCTGCCAATTTGAGCGCTCCTCAAAGTGCGTCTCAAGATGTCAGCAGGCCGTTATTTCATTGCAGTTGTTAAGTGCCTGAGAAGTTGTCGCACGGTGGCGCACGCCCATGTCGGTCGGCCGAATGACACCTCGCTATTCTCGGGTTGCGTCCGCACCACCGACTCCATTCCGGCTTTAATGACCGAGTCTTGCCGGGCGAGGACGACAGGGAGCACGCTCTCTAAATTTGCCAATTAACACCTCTGATTACAGGCTGCCTCCGAACGGCACCCGAGCGGTTTATTGTCTGATCTTTTAATGATCAACTGCGTGATGTCCTTATTTCCTTCCTTGCTTGCTTTCATCCAGATGAATCACGTCTTCCGGAGGCTTTTTGCAGCGCCTGCCGCGATTGATCATCAGATTGGCCGTGATGTTGACATATTTTCCTTTGAATCCTTATGCGCTGGTTGGGCAGGCCATTTTTTTTTTTTTTTATATATTATTTTTGCACGTCCCCATATGGCCGCGTGCAGCTTCAATTAATCCACGTCTGCTGTTCGAGGGACGGCATGCTCAATTTGCTGCGTGCTCTCTTGTTGTTGTCATGCTTGAGAAAGACAACATAACGGCGCTGTCCTCGCCGGATGAAGCTTTAAAAGGCCGCTCGGTTTTCAAATGAGTGCACCCCCCCGCTGCACCTCCCTCAGCCCCCCCCCCCTCGACTCCCCACCTCCTCCCGTTGCCGTCACCCCTCTGTTGCCGCACATGCTTATCAGCCTCCCAAACAACACCTAGTGCAGGTGTGAATATTCAAATCCCCAGTGAAAATGGCCGCGGGCTTTCTTTCGCTTGTCCTCGGAGTCCCCTTCCATGCTGCAGCCTTTGGGGCCGCCATGCTGTTGGCTAGCGGCAACTTGCAGAAACACCTTTTGGCTAAGTGGAAGGTGGACGTCCGCTCAGCAAATGTGCTTAATGACTGATGAAGACGTTCTCAATTGAAATCGGCATCTAATTGAAAAAAAATATATAAAAATAGGCCCGGTCGTATGTGTTGCGCAATGACATCGCAACGGCTAAAATTGTGATTGCGCTAGAACACTACACAACGGTTTCATTTAAATGAATGCCTTATTTTCCGAGAAACTTTGGAACAGCTTTTTATTTTTTTTTTCTTCAACTGGGGAAAAAAATCTGTGGTGGCTCTTTATTTTTTTTTCCCCAAGCTACAATTGTATATTTAGCCTGAAAATGGTAACATTTTACGTTTGCTTTTTTTTTTTCAAAAGACATGGCACAAAACAATGAAAATGTTTGAAGCGGCATGCAGAAGAATTGTATTATTTAATTTTAGGCAAACCATTTTGACACAATATCACATTTGCATTTTAAGTTGACCCATTTTCTCCCCAAAATGTCGATAAATGCCGAAATCGCAATAAGGAGGGTCACAAATAATATCTACGCGCTGCGTCCGTGAGGATGTGCCGCCGAAACTTTACCGAATTCTCTAAACCCGACAAAAGACGATTCGTGTGACTGAGGAGACTCGCAAGGTTCTCGCCTCCTTCCTCCGAAGCTGACCACCTCGGTGTCACATCTTGATTGCGATGTGCAACGTGTCCTGCTCGAATATTCAGTGTTAAGAAACCATCTGGCTTTGACTCGAGCTGAATGTCATCCTGGCAATTCGCTTTTCTACTGACTGACACCTCCCAAGAATTAGTGGGCGGACGACTTTGCCGTCTTGTGCACGGAGGAGACGACACAACTCGGCGCACCGACGTAACGCGACTCGTCCTAAACCGAGCAATTTGGTCAGCCGACGCGCCTCGTTTTTTTTTTTGCGTTATTCTGGTGGAAGCTGCGAAAATGGCGCGCCATGTGTAATCCACTCGCTCGCTATTGGTCTTGCCAACTCGTGTGCCAACGCTCGCACTCCCTCTTTGTCCTTGGGATTTAATTGAGGAGTCTGCATCAGATTGAGTCTATTGAGGGATCTCGCAGGTGTCCCGAGCTTGATTTGACTCATCCAACATAAGCGATGTCTGAAAATTGTTTGGAACGATCTTGTTCAATTTTGAGCTGTTCTTGTATTCATCTACGCCTTACCAAATTAATTTGACCCCCACTGAATGTTTCTGTAGTGCGGTGAATGTTACGTTGGTGTCAAACTGGAGGCCCGGGGGCCAAATCTGGGCCTCCACATCATTTTTTTGAGGCCCAAGAAAGTAAATCAGGTGAATCAACTTTTGGGATTGTTGCTAGAATCGTAATCCAATTTTAAATCATCATATGCACTAATTAGTTCACTTTAAATAAAAATAAATAAATAAAAATGCATAATGTAATCGACATTTGGCCATACTGGAAAGCTCTTAATATTGTCGTCAATTATTAGTTCAATGATAGTCAAAATACGTCTAATACTGTTTTGTAAATGACATTTATGCTATTTTGAAAAGAAATACCACTTTTCTGATAAAAAGATTTGATTTGGTGTCAGAAACAAACTCAAGTTAAATAGACATGAAGATCTCCCTTTTTGTCGTCGTCTTCTCTTGTGCACAAAACAAATTGGCTGCATATTTTTTGTTCACACCTTGTGCAACCTGGGGATCGCAAGCGCAGTTGTCCCTCGTCGTACCTGTGACAACAAGCTGCAAAGTGCTCCCTGCGCTTGCCGCTGCTGCTGCTGCATGCATCTTCTTGTTGTTTGCTTTTTTTGCTGAGTGGCTGCCTATGGAAAAGCCATTGAGTCCAAATTCTCAATTTCATCTGAACTCATTCGCTGCCATCCCAGGAAGAATGAATGTACTTTTTGGCGTCTATATCCGTCAATGGCAGTGAATGACTTTTAATATCCATGTACTGGAAGACTGTCTTCTAGAGTAAAAAAATCACTTAATTCATTTTTTTCCCACCTCAAGACGACATATTTGGTTGCTTTTATATGTTCCCCTTCCCTAATCCCGTGATTAACATTTTTTTTTAACAAAGATTTAGAATTTTAATGTCTGTCATTATCTACAAAGCATTTGGGGGAAAAAAACACAGATTTCTTGAGGTCAGTCCTCAAATTCATTCTTGGGGGTTATTTATTTATTTATTTATTAATCCAGAGTAATTCAACATGTAATAGTCAGGCATTTCCCGCATTTTTAATACTCACACTTTTGTAAAAGCGCCGCTCGTGTCGCTCTGCATTTATTCTCCGCTGCATGCAGCTACTTGGTAAAAGTGTCGCGCTCTTGATGCCGCTGACTGTTACAAATGCGGTGCAACCGTGGAAAAGATTGAAATCCTGCAAGGGAAGAAAAATACGTCATCGTCATCAACCTGCAGTGACGAGCAAAACTAATTCTCATAGTTAAACATCAAGTACTTCTTCTCGTGCGGTAACAAAGTGTCGAAATGTGCAAATGCACTTTTCTATTCCCTTACTCGTGAAAACTAAGAGTGGAGCAGTACCTGGGCTATAAAATTGAAAATGTCAAAGTTTTCCATTTCCCGACCAGAATCATGCTCTAATTTTTGCCCAACCACCCTCCTGTTCCAAAACGGCACATTGGCTTTGAAACGCGCCACAGATCTGCAAATGGCAGTCGGATTTGGGATTGTCGCATCAGCAGATGGTCAGTGGATTGTTTTAAATGAGTAACGCCACTGCCCGCTTTTGGAGTCGGCTCAAGCGGCCGAGTAGTACGCTGCTGTCTTGTCATATCTGCCCGTGTGAATGATGTCACCGCGAGAGCTCCTCAGTGCTACTCACGGGTCCCGCCGGCCGTGGGACATCCCCGTCCGGTTGCATTATTCAACAGTACTTCGTACCTCTCCAAAACATGAGGGACTCTTGAATATTTGAAACGTACATTGGATTTTTTTTTTTTTTTTTTTTAATTGAACGTATATGGATGAATGTTGTGGCGGTGGTGGTGGTGGTGGGTGGCGACGTTGCCAGCTGGTGCAGCCTGGCCGGTCACCAAGGCAACTTGCCGAGTCTGTCGAAGTGATCCGCTGGACTTTGCAGTCTGGCGAGGGGGACGTCGTGGACGAGCGCGCTTCCTTGAGCGCCTTTTTGTTTTGTGGCGGCGAGGAATTGATGGATCATTGATCGTTTGGCTCTCGCCGCCATGGCCGCGTTTGACGCGAACGCTTCGTTCAGGCGGACGTGGACGCTGAACACCTGCTAGATTGCATTTCTTTATTCGCGCCACCTGCTATGTCAAAGTTATTGCTTTGGGATTGTTAAGAAATAGAGGACCTTGGGAAAAACAATGCGTTTTGAGGAAAAAAAAAAATTATAAATCGCTCAACCCTAGATTTTTACAGAATAAATGAAAGTGCAAACTTTGCGTGTTTGATTACCGTAATATCAATGCTAGGTGCTAGCCCGCAGGAATCTTCTAAAAATAGCGCACCGATTTTGGTCTTTTTCTACAAAAATTTTGTTCTACTTATCAGTAAAATGTATCAAATATTTGAGGGTGGGTGCCTTGCTAAGGTCAAAGGTCAGCTTTGTAGCGCATGGCGAAAGGGTTGCGGGAAAAACAACGATGAGGAGATTTACCCCGAAATAATTTGAAGAAATATTCACAAAGTACACAAGAAGCAGCTCTCAGTTTCACAAATGTCGGTCTATGCTAATTTCGCCTGCTTTCATTTAACAGTTTGTTAGCATTAGGATTTTTGTTTAAATGCAATTTTATGGTTCGGTTAAATAGGTCGCAGTTCAATATTCGGTGTTTGATTCTGATTTGTTTGTATTTGTCAGTTTTATTGTGAACTTGAAGTTGTTAAATTAAGACAAACATTGTCTGGTTAGCACAGCTAATGCTAACAAAATACTGAGTGTTGGTCTCCATAGCAACTGAAAAACGTGCTTTTCTCCTTTTATTTCAACAACGGAATGATCATGAAGGTGTGATAACCAGCATTTACGTTTTTAGGTAATTCTTCTGGCCTGTTATTTCATTTTTAATCTGCTGATTGATAACATAGCAGACAGCGTGCTACATGCATAGCAGACAAAGCAGCCGGCGTATCGATCCGACGGCCTCTGATGACACCGTCATGTCACTTTTTGTATTTAAGTGTTATCGTGTTACTGTCAAATTATCAAGATGTCACAACGGGAAGAGGCCCGTCGTACATGTGATGTTGCTTTGTCTCTTGTGTCCAGCTGTTGCCACAGCTGTCTGCTTCCGCTGCATCTTGGTTTTTCCTAATCTCGTCACCAACCTCTCATGGAATACCCAAAGGGTCTGATTTTTTTTATTTTTTTTTTTTTAAATAAATCGTCCCTCGGTTACATTTAGTAGACGATGTAGGCTAATTTTATTGCAGGATAATAAAAAAAAAAACTTCTCCAAGTATCACAATCATGACCAACATGAAAAAAAACAGAAGCATAATAAGCCAAAGTGCTCATAAAAAAAAATAAATTAAAAAAAACGAGGTTGAGGTCTGCCACTGTAACATTATGCACAGTTTTAAACATTAAACACTCCGCTTGTGCGATCTTCTTTGAGATGCTGGGAATGGCGCACGCGGCAGCCAGAAGTTCACACGTGGCTGTGAATTTATTGGTTCGTCCCTTCGTCTTTCCAATCAAATCGCCACTCGTGTTATTGCGTAAGCGAATCCATCCAAAGTTTGTCAAGGCCCAACTTTGCTTTGTTTGCGAGTGAATCATGTCACATTCGTTACTTTTCTCGACTTGGAACGCTCCCAGAAGAATTCGGTGCTGATCATTAACCTTTCTTTGGGTTTCTTGCCTTGCCTGGTCACATTTCCTCTCGATTTGCTTCCTGGCCCCCATATGCCACTTTCCTATTTCCTGCCTGCAGACAGCAGGGAGTAGCTCTATTATCACCTTCCTCGAGCTGTCTTTGAATGTGAGAGGCAATTCCATTCCACTCAGCCACGGGGAGGAGGGGGTTTGGGGGGGGGTGAAAGAAATACATCATAAAGGACTCAGAAATTGGTAGATGGTCACTTCTTTATATTTGAACGCGGTACGACTTTTTGAAGTTCAGTGTGGTCGAGCGTTTCGGTTGAATGGAATTTCCACGTTCATGGGGGAGGGGGGCGGGGGGGTGTTTACAGACCTGCCTGCGATTGGTGAAAATGTACTATTTGAGAGAGCAAAAAAACAGAAACATTTTTAAACACACTTTCGTATCACATCAAAAACAAACAAAAGGAAGTTGACTTGGCGTTTAGTTTATTTTAAAACAAACACAACTTAAATATTACATATTTACACAACAAAAGGGTCAACCGAAACCTTAGAAATTTATCTCGTGAAAGTCCGCGAGCTTAATGTTAACCTGTACAGTGGGGACTTGAGATATGAGTGACCGGATTTTCCATCGCTTTGACTTGAGAGTAAAAATTTGAGATACAAGTGCTGTATGTTGGCCGTGATCTTGACTCAACATACTTTATATAACTTTGCTGCTAGCTTGATGCTAACCCATAACGGGAGATGCTAACGAGCAACATCACTGTTAGCGATGTTCGAACTCTTTAAGAAATGGAAATATGAACACAAATGGTCTAGCGAAGCATTTTGAAAGATAACCGCGATAAGAAAATAATCCCAGGCAGATATTATTTACCCTCTTCGAAGAACGATCGGCGTCAACGTCAACCAATACCGAAGGCAGACGACTCTTAAATTCGCTTCCGAACGCATAACATTCTGTCATATATCTCCGGCGTGACAACAACAACTTTGTACTTCCAAATAAAAAGTCGAACGTCGTCATCTCTATTCCAAGTCGTCCTCTGAAATATTTACAATTCCAAAGCAGCTAGATTACAGCGCTGTGAAGCTGCGCTAAACATGTTGCGCATGTCGCTAATGCTCCCATTCTCAAGTGTGTTCTCTCCATTTTGCGGCAGTTGACTCCAAGCGCATGTTATTTTTTTTTGGGGGGGGGGGGCTTTCCCTTTGGTCTCTCCTTGCTTTTATCGGCGTCTTGTTCGTCGGGAGCACTCGGTGCTCTCGACAATATTTCCGCGGCATAAATTAAACATGCGTTAGTCGGAGTGCTAATCTGCAGGCCTCTCGATTTTCACGCCGCATTCCCAATGAGCTGCGGGTTGGCCTGGTGTTGTTGCCTGTGATTTTAATGACTATTATTCTCGCAACGCGACAGCCGCCCGCTTGCTCTTGCTCTCCTCTCAATATTTCCCTTTTTTTTTTTTTATATATAGCAGTTATTTTTAGGAGCCAGCGCTTTGTCACGGATGTAATGAAGATATCAAGTTGCGACTGATCCACGAAGAAATCATGTGGTAAATGTTTTGTTCCTACAATTTGGGAATTGCAAAAATCACAACACAGGGAATTATTGGAATTCTGTTCAAAATTCTTCGACTTCTACCGGTAGGACTGCAGTACCTCGACTGGTTTAATTCACTCTGTGTTCAAGCTTTTACTTTTTACTCCCATTTACTTGACTTTGCGTGTGCACAACGAGGCGCTCTAAAGCGACCACGCCAGCAGACGATCACGACACGTCGCAATTACTCCAAATAAGAGCTGAAGGAAAAGAAGGCACTCAAGTTCTGAAAGTTAGTACTTTTAAAAAAAATACATGAATAAATAAATAAATAATTAATACGGCTCGATTTGGGTCGGCCCTGATTCACGTGAAATGGAACGGCGCCATGCGTCTGTTCCAACGTGGCTTTATTTATCCAAACTGGTTCAAATGTGAAAGGTACCGCTTCCTGGCCGTCACTTTCGAGAGTTTTTAGTATCCATTATTATCAAACAAAAATTTGTAATCAAATAAAAAAAAAAGTGTTTTGTTTTCAAATTTATTGCGAAATAATTTTTCCGCAATTACTCTTTTTTTTTTTTAACCGATTGTTGTTGTTTATTTCGTATTGATCAATGACAAAGAAAAACAAATGTCACAGGAGAAGGATTGACATCCTTACCGCCATTTTTGAAAGTGAGATCTAGTTGAGGCTGCTTCTGCTTCATTTCAATTCCAGGTCATTTATCTGCACGGCGGCTGCAAATCATTATTTTTATAGGAGAGCAAACTGACTATTATTTTTTTCCATAAATTGTTTACATTTCAGTCACTCGTTGGATCCCTAAAATGATTCCAATTTTTTTTTTTTTTTTCAAATTTCCCAAATTCATTTCCAAGCTTAATTTCAATTAGCCAAAGTGGAAATTTCAATTGTCCATGAAGGTGAGACTCCATTCCCATCAAATCAAATCAAAGCAAAAGTTTTGATTGTCTTTCACTTTCCGCCGTGATGTTGCATGGCAAACCTCCGAGGAGTCCCAAGGCAGTAAGTGCACACACACTTCATGCCATGGCTACTCTTAAAATGCAACCGATGTCCCTGATAAATAATTCCAACGTTACAAACACGGGACCCCGCAATCACGACGATCCGCCGATATTCATTTGGCATAAGTCAGTTTCATTCCGGCGCGCTTTTCATCAGAAATGGCCTGAAAAGAAGAGTTGGTGTGAATTTTTCATGGCGAGGGCTTACTGGGGGGACAGTGGCCGTGTTCTTCACTCGCAGACGTCTGACGGCGCATGGCAGCAGAAATAACAAAATGGTCGCAAAGCCCAGCCGCGCTCCTCGGGTCACACGGCCTCGTTAATTTTTCAAGGTGAACGGCAACAATGCCCACACTTGATAAAAGGTCAGGAGACGGCGATAAAAAGACGTTTTTAAGGCACATTGGGCCTGCGTTGCTTTAACTGTGATTGTAGCGTCCTTTTTTTTTTTTTTTAAAAGGTGCATAGTCTGCAAATCAGTCTTGGCTTTGGGCTCGTAGACGCCACATTGCAGTGTTTCACACGTGTTACTTCGCTGTAGTTGGTGCGAGACAAAATTCACACAGGTCTCAGTGTGTGTCTGTTAATGGGATTCTCCAGATGAAGACGCTTACTACGGTGTCTGCGTTCAAAATCGGGTCAGGCTCCATTCATATGGTTAGCAATGACTGCACGGCCCAACTTGTGAGCTTCTTTTTAACGAGACATATTTCATTTTGGCTCCAACCTACTTATGGCAATTTGGATCGAACATTTCAGTGTTCTTCTGTGCTTTTTTGTTACTCTTCCAGTCTATTTATATTTATATTTATATTTATATATTATTTGTTTTTATATTTTTTATTTATTATATATATAAAAAAATCTTTTATTTTTTATATATATATATATATTTAATTTTATTTTATTATATATATTTAATTTTATTTATTTTATATATTTTTTTTTACTATATATATATACATATATATATAAGGCCACTTGAATTCCCACTGAAGCCTCCCAATCACCTGCTCTGAGGTTAATTTGCCGAGAGCTTTGTGGGGAAGCGCTGTTGCGTCCTTTCAGGAGGGCTATAATGAGCAGGTGGAGGGGGGGGGCACTTGTGCGTCCGGACGCGTGTCGCCTCGTGTCCAGGGAGGACGGCTAATGAGACTTTAAAAGCCACAACTGTCCACTCCGCCCCTTTGCGGGCTTCCAGCTGTCTTTTCTGCCAGAGAGCAACGCCGAGTCCCATTGACGCACTGGGGCGGCTCATATTAGCATAGCGGCAAGTGCGGGATTAGCCAAACAACTTAATTAAACACTTCACGTGCATCGGGTAACGTCTTGGAATCAAAGTTGAGGGGAAAAAAAAGGGGATATTCCTTTCCTTTCACTTTGATTTATTGACGGAAATTGCAATGTGACATGCGGCAAACAACATATAAATAACTTAAGGGCCATCTTAAATGCATTCCCATGAAATTTTTAGTGCCACTGTAATATAAGCCACTACCTGTCATGAATTCCAAATAACCTTGGCTCTATCCTCTTAGTCCAGGCCCAGTGTGCCTCATTCCTTATTACTGGCCTGACAAGGAAATGTTTACCCATCCGACAAGAGACATGCCATTCCGTCGTTACAAAAAAGCAATTTCACCTGACTGGAGTAGCGCGTTGTGTGTCCTCTCGCTGTATCCTTGCTGGCTATAATTTTGTTGTCATTTGGTGTGCCGTGATCATATCATTGAAGTGACAGTAGTGGGCATTAGGTAAAGTCCCCGAGCTGGTGCTCACTTTCGCCTCTTTTTCTCTCCTTGTCATTCACATTGATTAGATTAGACCCAGGTGGCCCACACACATTCCTTTGGCACAAACGGCAATAAAAATAATACAAGGCCTCTCATGAAAAAATGAGCGTTTTAAATTCGGATTTTACATCTCGTTAAGGAAATTCAATATAAAAGCTGGAATCCACTTTTTTTAAAGGACACTGGCCAACATCACTTGTCTCATCTAGCGAAGACGTATTCAGCTTTAACAAAATGGCAGCTCTAGCAATGCTAAGCTAGCATTAGCGCTGTTAATACACTGATGTTAGCCATAGCGGCGATGTGGGGAGCATTACATTTCTAATGCAGTGCGACTATCACACTTTTTTGGGGAGTTTGTTTAATTTTATGTCATGTCAATTCCATGCAAAAAAAAAAAACCTTAAATGTTGATCAGAAAGCTTGCTAATTCTGTCTGTTGCCTGAGATCCCTTCACCTCTAAAAGACTTCCTTTTTAGCTTTAGGCGCTGGCAAATGAGGGCCATTTTTCTTTTAAATTTTAATAAATTTTCCAGAATGTGGCTATTCCGCCATAGTTTCAGCAAAGCGCCCAATGTCCAAGGTAGCAAACAGGTCAGCACAAGGCCACCAGGTTGCATCAGTCATGCCTTTTGGCTTATTGGTTGTTTTTCCTCAGACACTGTGCTATCGTGCAAATCAAATGAGAGGCACCAGGCATGTTTTTTTTTTTTTTTTTTTTTTAATTGCAAATTTGCAAGTGTTAGGTTAAGAAACAGCCGCCAAAAAAATGTATATACATTTTATTTTTTTTTAATTTAGGAATGAGATGATCAACTCCCAGGGGGCATCCAGGTGCATTATCCTTCACAGGACATTGGTCATTAAAAATCAGAGTTGGAAGTGAACCAAAATTCTTTAATTAAGCGATCTGAGAGCAGCCCCCTCTCGCGCTCGGGGCCGGACAAGCCCGTGCTTGCATGTTTCACAGCAATAGATTACTGGACCCTTCATCCTTCCTGTATAATGACCTCTCTTGTTAGCGTCGCGCCATGTTCATTAGCGACACAAGCTACGTACACGTCGGTATACACACCGAGCCTCCTACACTTTTCCTCTTCGTATACTGAAGAGCATGAAACTGCAAATTAACTTGAAGTGGGAAGTCTCGCTGTAAATCCTTGATATTGCGTGACGATGGGAGAAAAACATTTTTTTTTAGCCTCTAACATGCTTTAATCACATTTAAACTTCCGGACGCACATTTAGATTTATTAAAGCACAATAGTGTGAGTAGCTTTTTTTTTTTTTTTTTTTTTTAAAGAACTATTTGTGAATTTTCCATCTGACACTCGCACACTTTGCTTAACAAGAGGCCCGGTGTGCTTGCTTCATGCTGTTCTTGTCTCTTTACTATAAAAATGAACACCAAAAGAGAACTACATATTATATATTTAAACACCAAAATGTTCAATCAAGCCATAAAATGTCATCAATCGAAAGTCCGTAATGAGCAGACACTTTTTAGTAATTATTAACCTAAAAAAAAGTAGTGTCATCATGTACAATGAAAGGAAATGAAATATTGTGTATTTAAATCAAAAATATTTTGACAAACCATACAGTACTCGCAAATATCCCACAAAGTGTCTCTTATGTGGAAAATCTTCCTGCCAAATCATTTTCATTTTGTCAAGGTGATTTTTTTCCCCCCACAATTTCCAGCAAGTGAGTATAAGAAAATGTGTTCAGGAATACTTTCAAGTGTGTTCCTTTTAAATTTTTTGGAGGGTTTTCTTCTCATGCATGAATTTGCTCTTCCAAAGCAATGAATGCTGCCTTAAAGTGCCCAGCAATCTGGATGAGGTCTCACCCACCTCGCACCCCCCCCCCCTCCCAACAGCATGTGTTACCTTGGTAATAAGCTTATTAGGCCGGAGAGCAAGGTGTTCACTGTGCAGCCGTGGCTGCAGCTGCTCCCACTTCACTTTTTTTTTTTTTATTTTATATTTTTTTTTAATAACTGAATCATCCAGATGATAAGTTTCATTTGGCTGCATTGACAACTTTGGCGATAAAAGTATATCTGTCATATGATGATTGCTCAGCATGATATCACTTTTTTTAAGGACACACAAATTCGAGGAGTGTCATATACTTGTTTTTATGGACTTAAGAATATTGTATCGGTTTTAGTGGGGAAAAATTAGGACAAGATGAATTTCAATGGATGGACTCTCACATGTTCAGGATTCAGAATTTGTCCCGCTTATTTAATATTATTATCATTGCTATAAATATATAGATGTGTCATAATGTAAAAAAAATATAGACAGTCAACAACAACACGTTCAAGTGTTTGCATTTGAGACACTTTTGTTTTATTGGATTTCTTAATTGTGCAGGTGTGCCTATTGAAATGGCCCAAATCAACATGCTTATCTTTTCTTTCAAATATTCAAAAGTCAACAGTCGCCCCTCCAACCTGGAACGTTTCCCTCGCCTTATTGTGACATGTCCCCGATATCGGTGCACTGGCTCATAACTTCCGCGCCTTATGAAATATTAAGCAGCCCTGGGACTCATAAACACATCTTCAGTGGGACGCTGTGATTTCACGCTATATCACAAACATTTTAAGGCATCCCGTGCACTAGGCTGTCATGGGCTGTCTGTCATTGATGTGAATAATAAATCCCCTCTTGTCCTCCACAGACATACTTTGGCACTCATGGCGCATAAATAGGTAAATAACGCGGGTAAAATAGCTAAACACTGAGGTAAATAACCTGCACTGGGACGACAGATGGGTCTTAAATAACCCAATTATGGATTGAAAAAAATCAATAATAAAACTACCCTGAAAATTGTATTGTTTTGTCTAAAAAATTTGAATACAACCAATGCAACCTAATTTTTTTCTAACCCAGTCCTCCACGTGCACACTCTAAAAACAATTGGGTTGAAAACAAATATCCCGAAAAGTTTTATAAGTTATTCCGTTCACCCAACTTTTTGGATTAAGTAACCCAAAAAGTTCCATTTTGTCCCAATTTGGGTTATGGAACGTTTCCAGCATGATATTCATTTTTTTTTCATACCAATTATCATGAGCTGCAGCCTGCAGTTATTCTCTGATTTGGGCTATTTGTGGTGGCCCGGTTCCTATTCCCGCTGCACTTGCATGGCTCACTCTTAATTAAGACGTCCCTAATTAAACTGCACGCGCAGCCTCATGCGGCCAATCAGCGTGCTGGTTTCATTAGTGGCAGCAGTCGCGCCCTCACGCATTCCCTCACGCTGAATTGCTCAAAGTCTTCAATCACCTGTGTTGCATTGTGGGAGACGTATGCAAATAGCAACAAATATATAGAAAGAGAGACTGCAGAAATCTATAGGTTTCGTTATGCAAGTGCAACTCTCGCCTCAACCTGGTGACCCGTCAGGGAAGCGCGTGCACGCGAGCAGCGCACATTCGGGCTGCGATGGAATGGACGCGCATCCTTCGTCCATAATCACAAAGCACGCGGAGGGAAATTCGCCCGTGAAAAAAAGCCCCAGGGAGATGACGAATGAGTCGGAGGCAGACACTTTCCCCAAGCCCAAGGACGCGCACGGGGGCAAACTCTCCCCTCCCGGCATCGGTGCGCACGGAGACGCCGACGCCCGTCACGGTCACACCCTCCATGGAGCAGGCGCGGGAGGCAAGTGCAACTTCTCTCCGTCCGCGCAGCCTCCGCCGTCCGCCTCCGCAGGAGCCATGTTCCCGTACCCGAGCCAGCACGCCGCCTTCTCCATCGGCAGCCCCGGCCGCTACGTGGCCCACCACCCGGTTCTGGCCAACGGAGCCTACAACGGCCTGCTGAGCAACTCGTCCGCGGCCCAGGGCTACCCGCCGCCGCCGCCGCCACCTCCGCCCGCCGCCGCCGGCTACCCGTACGCGCAGCAGTACGGGGCCGCGTACCAGGGAGGCGCCTTCTACCAGTTCTCCCCGGCTCAGGCTGCGGGACTGGTACCGGGGAAGGCGCAGGTGTATTTGTGCAACAGGGCCCTGTGGCTCAAGTTCCACCGGCATCAGACCGAGATGATCATCACCAAGCAGGGACGGTGAGGAGCATTTGAATTCCACTTTGATTTCAACATTTTGCACCTGCCACCCCTTCAAATGTAACTTTTTTTTAATCCCCCCACACGGCCTTTTTTGTGTTGTAGGAGGATGTTCCCGTTTTTAAGCTTCAACATTTCAGGCTTGGACCCAACTGCTCACTACAACATTTTTGTGGATGTTATCCTGGCTGATCCAAATCATTGGCGGTTCCAGGGAGGCAAGTGGGTGCCTTGCGGAAAGGCGGACACCAACGTCGTGGGTAATGCTCTCAAATAAATCTCGCACGCCTTTTGTCCATTCGGGAAGCGGAATGTGTGAGTAACATTTATTTTAGGAGTAAAATATGTTGCAATTATTGAATTTATTTAATTGTTAAAATAATTTATCTCAGCATTTTTAAGTAAAGGCAGTTAAATAACACGTAAATTGAAATCAAACGAATGCAACTGAACAAAACACTGAACGAATGCATACAAAATTGTTCAAGATATTTTGGAAAAAACTACAGACTTTTTTTTCTACTTTGCTCAATTTGAATTAGCCCATTTTTTAAAACAATGTTTAGCATCATTGGTGTATATTTGCATGCAAATTCAACGGCTAGATGTGACAATTATATTTATTGACGGGACCAGGCAGGTAAATAATACTCTTTACTAAAAGTATTTTTTCACTTGTTTTTTTTTCCAAGTAAATAATCAAATACAGTTTGAAGTCACTGGTCAGTTTTAATTCCAACTGTTTTTTATCATTATTATTATTATTATTATTATTATTATTATTATTATTATTATTATTATTATTATTATATGCTTGAACGACTAAATAACACACATTCAACTACAATTAAATAGGACTATTTGTCGTAATACAAAAATGAAAATTACATGAACTACAAAACTGATTAAAATTTCTAAACTGAGCTTTCCTATATTTTTATCTCCGATATAAAGCTTCTCCATTAGGCTCTCGGTTGAATTTCCGAAAACATTTTTTTTTTTTGCTAGGAAATCGTGTTTACATGCACCCGGACTCGCCGAACACGGGCGCTCATTGGATGCGTCAGGAGATCTCTTTCGGCAAATTAAAGCTGACAAACAATAAAGGCGCATCCAACAACACGGGACAGGTAAGACGGCCATCACATGCGATCTGTTGACCTAACATGATTCCTTTCCGTGTATTTTCTGCACATCTCGTCATCACAAATGAAGCAAACATGTGCTGGGTGCAGATGGTGGTCCTGCAGTCTCTGCACAAGTACCAGCCGAGGCTCCACGTGGTGGAAGTGAACGAGGACGGAACAGAGGACGGAAGCCAACCGGGCCGAGTGCAGACGTTCACCTTCACCGAGACGCAGTTCATCGCCGTCACCGCCTACCAGAACACCGACGTAAGAGCACCGATGCGTAAAATGGAATTGGATTCAACTTGGTTAACTTTTGACCTGAGGTGACAATAAAGCCTGCGTTCACGTTTCCCTCCAACAGATTACGCAGCTGAAAATTGACCACAACCCTTTTGCCAAAGGATTCCGGGACAACTATGACACGTAAGATTCGGAGCGAATGCTGCTGAACATAAAATCAGTTCCCACTTTGAGCCAAAATGTCGTTATTTGTCACAATAATCGGATTGTATTTGGTTTCACACACGAACAATATTTGTTCGCTATTTATCACGATGAAGTGAGATAAATATCAGTTCTACATTATGTATTGGTGCGTAGGTGTACCTAATCAAGTGGCCAATATTTGCATCTTTAGAAACTGCCTGGTGCTACAAACTGATTTTCAAGTGATATTAGAAGTATTAGTTCCGAAATCAAACGTTGTGTGTATCTCATGAATGCCAAAATATTTTGTTTATTTGAAAACAAATGTTTAATTTACTCAACAATCACAAAAACTCTGTTTTAATGCAGCAGAGTGTATTTGTGCGTTGGTGTACCTAATCAAGTGGCCAGTGGGTGCATCTCGAAAGACGTGCTAGAAAAGCTTTGAATCTAGTATTGGCATGATTTGTATACATCTCGATATATTAAAAAGAGAAATTAAGAAAACTGTGAAAATTATTTCGAACGACATAATGAACATAATAATAATGTTTATAATGATAATAATACGGTTTGATTTTTAAATAATGAAATACTACTACTACTATGCGTAATAAAAATGATATAATGATAAGATCGTTTATAATACAATGTTAGCACGATTAAAAAGGATTTAGAAAACAGTGAAAAAGTGTAGCAAATCAAATCTGGATAAAATATTATTTTTCATAATCTCTACGAATATTATCTTTACTCATTTTACTTAAATTATCATAGATTTAATATATATCCAATATTTAAAGTTACAATATATTTTTATTAAAAAATATATCGATAAAACTTATAATTACTTGTTTAAAAAAACGGAGAAAATAGAAATAAAAATCTAAATATAATAATGTAAAAAAAAAAAGCAAATACTTGTATAAAAATACATAATTAGCGTTGGAAAGTGTCATTAATAACAGGCTTGCAACTGATGTGATTGCAACGAAATAATTTAATCATTTCCTTTTTCGTGTGCCAAATCAAGTGTGTATTTCCACGTGTTGCATGTTTGGAGTCACTTTGCGCCGGTGTTTGTTTCCAGTGTGTACACAGGCTGCGACATCGACCGCCTCACTCCGTCCCCGGGCGAGTCCACCCGCTCGCATCTCATGGCCGGGCCCCGCTACGCCGTGCACAGCCCCTTCCTCCAGGAGCAGTTCGTCAGCTCCTACGCCAAATCTCGCTTCCATCCCGGCGTGGCGGCGGCTGCTGGCGCCGACCGCGGCGTGGCCCTCGGCAACAGCTTGCAGAGCGACGAGCCCCCGGTGGGCGGCGCCCCGCAGCGCTGGTTCGTCTCCCCTGCCAACAACCGACTGGACTTCGCCGCCTCGGCCTACGAGGCCGCCGACTTCGCCGGCAACGCCGCCACCCTGTTGTCGTACGCGGCGGCCGGCGTCAAGGCGCTGCCCTTGCCCGCGGCGGGCTGCTCCAACCGGGCCCTCGGCTACTACGCGGACCCTTCGGGGTGGGGCGGGGGACGCACCCCGCCGCAGTACTGCGGGGGAGTCGGCGGCAAAGCCAGCTCGGTGTTCCCCTGCTGGCCCGCCAACTCCATCGGGGGGAGGAGCAACTGCCTGGCCGAGGAGGGAGACTCAGTCCCCACGCAGCGCTCGCCGGTCGCCTCCGAGGAGGCCAAGGCCAAAGACGTGACCTCGGAGTCGGGCTGGATCGAGACGCCGTCCTCTATTAAGTCGATCGACTCCAGCGACTCGGGCATCTTCGAGGCGGTCAAGCGGAGGAGGATGTCGCCCTCCTCCACCCCGGTGCTAGACGCTGTGTCCCCGCTCAAGACGGACCTCCTGAGGGAGGACAAAACCTGCTCCAAGGACATTGGCTACTACAGCTTCTACCCGACCAGCTAAATCTAATCTTATCTTTCTCTTTCTCTCTCACACACTCACATCCCTCCTGCTATTGCCAGACTCTATCCAACCTTCAACCCATTCGTTCTTTCATCCTACCATTCTGCTAACCTTCCCACTAGCCATCATTACAATGGGTAATAAAAAGTCTACACACCCCTGTTCAAATGCCATTAAATGATGTAAAAAAATAAATAAATAATAAAATACGCTGTAATTTGTACATCTCAATCTCATAAACTGAGATACTGCAGTTGCACAAGTGTCCACACCCTCTTGTAACTCAGTTGTGGCTGTGCTCACAATGAACCAATCAGCATTCAAACGCATCCCAAGCGGCAAGTCAGCGCACATTTGGCATCATTTAACCCCCCTCTGATTAACTCCAAATAAAGTTCAGGTACATTTGAACAGGGGTGTGTAGACTTTTGCCATTCACTCTATCCTTCCTTCTATCAATATAAAATGTGACAGTTCACATCCACTGTTAATAGCCAAAAAGTGTACATTCTCCACCTTTCACTTCTTGCAATCAGGGCCACTGTAAATATGAATATAATTTATATATGAATATTGATTATTGGTGATAGTGATCGGCTGTATCCTCCAAATACACGACGTGGTGTCGAAATGAACAAATATCCTGTCAAGTAGCCTCAAGTGATATTGATCTATCTCTATATACACAGTATATACACATATTGAGAATATGTTTTTGTGTAGCAAAACACTCGTTTTTTTTGTACTTAATCCTAAAACGTAGGCTACCAAATGTTTCTGATGTTATACGGATCACCGCTACATTTGTGATACGTGCTTGAAAACAACATATGTATATGTGTGTAATGTGATTTCTTTATTTATTTATTTTAATGGAGGCTTTTTGTTGTTGTGAAAAGATTAGTCTCTGTTGAAATGTCATAGAAACAGAATAAATAATGTTAGGTTATCATCAGGTTCTGTATAAAATGTATTGGCAGGTGATTTTTGAGTCTAGTCTCCCTGATTACATCATCAATTTAAAACATCGACTATTGCTATTAGTTTTAAATTGGCTATTTTGAAGGTTCAGGATCTCTTAAAGCATTTTTTTCCTATTCCCGTGTTGAGGGGAGGCTCACAAATGTGGCTAACTACTTATCAGATGTAAAAATGTAATTTATGAAGCCGCCCAAGTGTCCAGATTCGATACATAGATAACAAATTGACGTAACTTTCAATTGACCGCAGATGAGAGTACAACACAACTGGCAGATTCAGAGATGGATAAAAATGACTTTGTGACACTTTTTGTTTTGTTCTGTCGGTGTGTGCGGAACCTCTTTTTCTTTAAGTGATTAAGTCATGTGCACAATTTGTCACTAGCAATGTGTTAAACTGTTTTCAATATGTATTTAGTTGCTATTTTGGTGTCAGTGATTCTCAATGGCGTGTGTATGTTTGCGTCTTTGAAGGAAGGCGCATTCAATGAAGAGAAGTTCCCGGGATCAAACAGCAGATGGCGACACTTACACAGATGTTGCTGTTTATCTGTTGGACGGAGCACAGAAAAAACAATCCAGGTCAGTTTGGGGTCAGGCAAATGTGTTACACAGTCGTTTTGATTTATAATCGGAATTATGCCTTTTTTTCATATTTGGATTTGTGAGGGTGACATTGGAAGCCTGCTTAATCATTGAGAGACCCGTGTCTGTAAGTCTGTGCTTACGGTGGCTAAAAAGTGTGTTCAAATGTTACTTCAAGAAAAGTTCCGTTTGAGCCATTTTTGTGTAGCGTGACCTAATAAATTTTGGTCATTTTCAAATTAAGTCGATGGCACAAGAAGATTCAAGAAGATGAGGTCTGAAATCGACACCCAATCACTCTCACACCGAAGATGGCGGCTGCAAGCGATGTCGCACACAACTGCTCGGGAGGAAACTCCGCGACGTGAAGACGCAGGCTGTCTTGAAAGTAAAGCGCTAATTTTGTTATCTTAATTTTTCTAATTTGATTACAGCCATGAAATTTTAAATTCAACAATTTCATGCTAATTGACAAAAATCAAATTAGCCTGCTCAAATTATTCATATTCCCGTTATGGGATTTTCTCTTCTTAAAATCCCGAACAAATCCGATATCCCACTTCACTGTTGCTGGGAGACTAAACACTTCAATTGAATCAAAATAATCTGGCATTTAGAGCTGATTATTTCAACGGCAGATGCCCATGAATGACTAAATGGTCAACATGAACACGCGACTGCCTTGGTTTTTCCTCTCTTGCTTGCTGCCCTTCCATTCACTGGATTACTCTTTGGCTGGGCTCAGCATCATCATCATCATCATCATCATCATCATCATCATCATCATCATCATCATCATCATCATCATCATCTTCATCCTCATCGTCATCTCCATTGCCACCCACGACACTGCAGCATGGACACGCAGGACCACGGCGTACACATGGAGCCACTGCTACCCACTGTAAGCATTTCAACATTTCTTTTTATCCAAACTGGAATTGACAGAGGCTCATGTTGACGGTACAAAAATGATAAAAATGTGTGTGTTTTTTTTTTTTTTTTTATTTAAATGATTTGGACCATTTAGAGTAGAAAAGGACTGAAACTAATTGGTTCATTTGGTGTGATTTAATTAAAATAAAAAAAAGCGTTATTATTTGACCACTTTTGTGCTATTATAATTTCATTGTTTTAAATGTAATTACATGGCAAGCTATTCCTTCATTTGCAGCTCATGGGGAACCGAACAGACGTTCATAGAGCTCTCTTATATTCTGTAATGTATTTTATATTCAATACAGAACTATGATTCATTTCCAGAATTGTTGAGAAATTTCTTTCACAATTTCCATAGTGAGTTCTTCAGTCTAATTTCCTAGCTAGCAACCCACATGTTGGCCAGTTTTGATGTAACATGAGTTTGTGTTTGCGTACATGCTTAATGCATGGTGTTGATGCTTTACGATGCGCACCTTTTCAGGCGCTTTGTCGCCATCTAGTGGCATCGATTTTCCATTTACAAACAAACCCCTTTTTATTTTATTACACTATACTGGTCTGATGCTTGTCTAAAAAAATGTGTTTTTAACTGCTTTTTGAAAATGACCTTTTAAAAAAGCAATTACTGACAAAAGGAACTTTCTGTTAAATAAAATTTCAACGTTTAGAACTTTCTGCACAGACATATAGGTTGCATGAATTTTGATGGAGATTTGTTGTCATCAGCTCTATGCCATTTACATCCAAGCAGCTTTTTTTTTTTTTTTTTCCCCCCCATTTAGCCCAAGGTTTTAAGCGCCTGGCTTTTTGGCTGCAGAGCTTTCCGGACTTGTGTGTCTCTGTGTGTTTGTGTGGCTTTGGCCGCAAAACACGAGGTCATCTAAAAATAAAATTTTACAGTGAATCTGTCATGTGAAACTAAAATAAAAGGTAGTTTTAAACTCACAATACATTTGATTTGTCTTGCAGGTCAACTCTTCTTTCGGCTCATCTGTTGGCCGGAGAAGTTTGGTGAGTAAAATTGTGTCGAGATGCACAAGGACGCATCATTTGTTCATATTTAGAATGTCTTTCTATTTGCCATCTATACTACTTATATATGACCTGTCCCATGTGTCAGTTTTCCAAATGTGTTTGCAATACCGCATATATAAATCATCTGCCAAAAAGCAGGCCGTCAAAGCTGTCAGTCTGCGCCAAAGATATAGGCACGACGTTAAAGGATGAAATGCGTCTTGCGCGGCGTCGCCATCAAGCGCGCCTCCACCATCTGTAGGGCCACCGTCCAAGCGTGTGCCACATCCTGTCACGTCACCTAAGCTGAGTGGCTTGCCAGCACTTTGACACTCCAGTTTTAGTCGTCCAACCTTGATTGGTGCCAGTTATCCCATTTGGATCGTTGGAATGTCCTCACGACCCATTAACGGTGTTTTAAATCACAAGATTTATTATTTTTTTCATAGTTTTACCCCATATTGTGTCTTTAAACACATCCTAAAAATGCCGGGATGTTTTCATGTGCCACTCGTCGGTTAGCTGCGGATTTTGAACAGAGTGTGTTATTTTTTGCGCAATCGTTTTTGACCCAGCAGATTCCGTTGCCGATTCGATTTGAGCTGACTGAAGAGCTGAAACAGGTCACGATTTTTGGAGCATTTTTATTTGAACAAAAACAGTCTAGCAACTGATGATGACAGATTATATGACAATTCTCATAGGCATGTGTTCTTTATCCTCTGCAAAGAACGGCATTTGCAGCATAAAAGTACACCATAATCGAGTGTTATTTTTTTCTTATCAAAAAACATGTAAAAAATTTGTTTTAGGTGGCGTACGCTGGGAACGGATTAATGACATTTCCATTCATTTCAATAGAGAAAATGATTTGATTTCAGGAACCCTCTTACGGTACTGACTCACCTCGTCCTTTCAATGAAAGCGAGCTAATATGCGTGCTGTATTTTTATAACAAATACAAGCAGTTTAATCTGTCAATGCACTATGCAGTGTGTATTTGCAAACAGATTAACATTAAACTGTCCAGCCTGCCAGGCTTTAAAAAAAAAAAAAAAAAGTTCATTATGGAAATGCCTCGATAGTCAGCTGCAGGTCAAGATGGCTGTGGAGGAGAGGCTGGGGGGGGGGGGGCTGTCACCCAGCAGCAGCTTTAAGGATTAAAAAGCCCTTCTGTATTAAGTTCTTTGAGTGTGTGTGTGTGTGTGTGCTTGCATTGATGAGCAGACGTACGGTCAAGTGTGAGAATGCGCTTCGGACTGTTTCGTGCCTTGCTTGGAATGATGGGAAATTACGTCGTTAAATGTGTTGGGTTCCCAAAGTTATTTCCGCTTTGGTGCTGATCACACACTTGGATTAGGAATCACGCGCTTTCATTTATTTATTTTTTTTCTCACACATTGTTGGACAAACATTTATTCATTTTAACCGATGGTAGCTTTAAAACATCTGTTTTTTTTGTTTGTTTTTTTACACACAGCAGTTTTGAGAAAGGTTAATAAATGCAATTAATTTCCTTTGCTGGGAAAAATTTCAAGGAGCACATTTTTTCGGCATTATTGCCTACCTACTCAAAAATATTTTTTTCCCCACTGTTGAATGTGTAGGGGAGTGATGATGAAGCTGTCGTGGACAGAGGAGGAACACGCTCGCAGCAAAGCACCAACTTTGAGCCGGAGGATCTTGAAGGTAGCTTAAAAAAATATCGGATTCACAGGTGCATCCAAAATAGTAATAATTTAACTCAAATGGAAATAAAAAATGTAAAAATAATAAATAAATAAAAATAAAAAAAAGAAAATGAAAAATGCTCTTTTTTAAGGTTTTCATTTAAATGGGAAGTCTACACCCCCCCCAAAAAATATTTGCAATGACACAATTGTGCCTTCACTAATCTAAACATTTTGTCGAATCTCTCAAATTTGATTTGTATTTCTTTTTTGGATTATAAATTAAGCAGCAAATCCACCCATTTTCATCCATCTCAGGTTGGCGGCCATTTTTCATATTCCACAAATGCAACATTAATCACAATGACGTGTGCCTGCATCGAACATATTCCTAGACTATAGAAAATGGAAATTTGGGGGGTTGACTTCCCTTTAAAAAGAAAAAAAAGTTCCTTATTGTGATTGTCGTGTTCAAATTTGGTTGCATAAGAAGCTCAGTCATCACATTGCTAGCTTGAACTGTGCACTTTATTAAAAGGCATGAGCAGAAATCCATTGTTAATACAATATAACATTTCATGGACTATCTCAAAGAGGTTGTACTCATCCATGATGATTATCTGTAAAGCTGCTCAACGCCGATGTACGTACGCACACACCCACACACACACACGCACGCACCCACACACACACACACGCACGCACGCACGCACGCACGCACGCACGCACGCACGTACGTGTTTATTCCTCTCGATTGCCCTCCTCACCCTGCTGGAATGCGTTCCCAGGTCACAGGACTCTGTACATCGGGGTTCACGTCCCTTTGGGCAGCACCAGACAACGCAGCCATCGTAGGCACCGTCACCATGGTAACAAACACAAACGGAGGAGCAGGGAGCGGGCCCTCCCATTGGTGGAAGGGAGAGAGTCTCCTCTCTACGGTACGAATGAGCCCGAATCCTTTTAGTATTCCCATTTTCACTTTATGTCCCATTACTTTTGTCCGTACAAAAAATGTGACCGCTCACGGTCTGTTCCCAGACACTCCCTCACAGAGGGTTCAGTTCCTCCTCGGGACGGAAGACGAGGATGAGGAGCACATTCCTCACGACCTTTTTACGGAGATGGACGAGATTTTCGTGAAGGAGGGCGAGGATTGCGAGTGGAAGGAGAGCGCCAGGTAGCTTCGGTGTTTTCGACTGTGCTTCACCTGCTTCCGATTGCGGTTGTGTGCTCGTGTGGTCACCAGCCAATCACAGGGCACATAAATACGTCTTCGCCGAACCTAACATGAATGTTTTAGAAGGGTGGGAAGGAAGGATTCAAACCCACTTGTATACAGTAAATGCCTGAAGATGGCGCCAAAGCACTGCTTTTGTACTAAACAGAGCTTTGGAATCAGTTTGTGACACATTAGGTCGCATCGGTGCTACCAACAATTATTTTAATAATTGATTAGTGGTGTCAATTATTTTGTTCATTAATGGATGAATCAGATAAAAAACACAATTTCTATTCATTTATTAAAAAAAACACAAAATTATTTTAATTTGGCATTGCAGGAAATTTACAAATGTGAATTATGAATCATTGTGGGTTGGGGCCGAAACATCCGTCAGAAAATTGGCAAAAAAGTTGATTGTTATTTTCCAAAATAAAAGCAGAAAAAAACTAAATCAGTCTGCGTCAATGGGAGACCACAGAAATCTGAGAGAGGATGAAATTGTAACTTTAACCAGGTCTTGATTAATTAATTATCAAAAATTCGTATGGATGAATTTGCAATATTGGAGATTAAATTAATTAATTAAATAAAAAAATAAAATGGCAGATGCAAAAATTCTCAGCACTCATGATGGAGGGCCTGAGCTGAGCTCTCAAAAGTGAGACCAACGTTGCATCCATTAACATCTTCTTACAGACAACGCCTTGGTCATTTTATAGAAATGTGCCTTTTGCAAGTTAGCATCATTTCAACATCCTCCATTTATCCACAAAACGGCGACATACTTTATTTACAGCGACGTCCCGACAAAAGGCAATACGTTGCTCCGCTAAATGAGTCGACGTGAGAGCAGGAGCTATCAAAGCGCGACGTGTGGCGCACGAGCAGATGGCACGTCGCTTTGCTCCCGTCTGACGGCGCCTAATCTGAGCGACTGTCGTGGCAGGTGGCTGAAGTTTGAGGAGGACGTGGAGGACGGAGGAGAGCGATGGAGTAAACCCTACGTGGCCACGCTGTCGCTGCACAGCCTGTTTGAGCTGCGCAGCTGCATCATCAACGGCACCGTGCTGCTCGACATGAGGGCCGGCACCATCGAGGAGATCGCAGGTACGGGACGAGCAAGACATCTGCGATGGATGACATCACACCCCAAAAACCACTCAGTAGAGCCGCCTGGACAGTTGCAAAAAAATATTCTCCATCAGCTCAAATTAATACACGGCATACTCTGTGCTGTCAATGAAGCGTTATCTAGATTCAAGAACGCTTGAACAGGACATCCTGGAAGTTAAAGACGAGGCCAATCAACCCTGAAGTTTCGCAGGAGAAGGAGGAAAAAAAAAAAAAAAGAAGTTGTCTTCTGTATTTCTCTTCTCTTGTACGTAGACATGGTCCTGGACCACCAGGAGCTTTACTCGCCACTGGGCGACGAGCTCCGGAAAAAAGTGCGCAAAGCCCTTTTGAAGCGACACCATCACCAGAACCAGAAGAAGCTGGCCAATCGTTTACCTATCGTGCGCTCGCTCGCTGACATGGGACGACGGACGTCAGACGTTCACCTGGACAAGAATGGTGAGGACCGCTCAAGACGCATCTCCTCGCCTGCTACGACGTCGCCGTTCAAAACTCTCGAGTGTTTCGACTCCCTGCGTCATCCGGATCCATTCAAACGGAAACTCATCTGTTTTTTCTGGATCACGCAGGTCAGATGACATCTTCCCAGTCGCATTTAGCAGGTCCAGAAGGAAAAGGGGACGTGACCAGAGAGAACAGCTCCGTGGATTTCAGCAAGGTACTCTTTGGACAGTCACTCATGAATGAACGTGAATAATGAATTGTGACATCCCCATCGGCAGCAAAGTGAGCATTCCCGATGGAAAACCGCACATTTGGAGTATTGATCAAATTCCGCGTCCGCTGACGACTGTATTAACATTTAATGTGACATCAAGAGGCCAAGGAGCCCTCGGTTATTATTATAACTTTCTGTGGTTTAATGATAATCCATCAATAACTCGTCCCCGGTCGTATGAAATATATATTTAGTATGGATTAGGATTATAACAGAATAGACATTCACGGAAATGAATGCACAAGAGAACCGCACACAGGAAAGACAAAGATGAAAAAAAAAAAATCCCTGTTAAAACGTTATCCACATAATGTCCATGACGGTGACCCTCAGACAAGGTCGGGGTCTGGTCGTAATGTGCTTGTCTATACATAAAGTTTATCCTTGCATGTCGTAATCATCCTCCTCATCGTCAACTTTCTTGCGTAACACATTATAAAAAGTTGGGAGATTGTTTTGCTGCTTTTTGAGTGCAAGGAAGGAACAAGCAACACTCTCCGGTTACTGCTTGTGACTGCCACATAATTCGTCACTCTTCACTCTGCCAGCATTTGTTGCATCAGGCGTTGAAAAGGAGAGAGTAGATTCTATTTATTTTATTTTTTAATTTTTTATTTTATTTGATTATTTGAAAGAAAATCATATTGACATCATCATTGTGTTATTGTGAAAGGACCCTTCTATGTTTCAGACATGATCTACCGCGTCCTTAGAAAACATATCTCGATAGATGGTCCCAAAATAGCGCTTTGTGCTAAATGTGAGGATTAACTCTTAAAAAGATTCATATGGAACACAGTTTCGGTGTGAGTTGTTATTAATCTCCGAGGATGTTCTATCTTAAACCCTGCTATTAGTGGATTTTAGTGATTCGGGATCTTAAAATACATTCCCCAATTCCAACCAAGTTGGGACGCTGTATAAAATGTACTTGGATAGAAAAACAACATTCAATAATTTTCTAATCCTTATCAACCAATATTCAATTGAATACACTTCAAAGACAAAGTATTTTTATTTAACATACGCTTAGAAAAACTGCAAAGCCGAAGCTGTCAAACAAAACGAAATTGAAAGAGGAAGTGGATCGTGCCTTGTGGGACACCTTCTATGATTGCTTTGCTTATTTTTCAATTTCAAGCAAAATGTCAAAGTGGCCCTTTGGTTTTTCTGAAACTTTGGACAACCTCTGCTGTACCGTCCGTCCTCTTTCAGATGGATCTTCATTTCATGAAGAAGATTCCACCGGGCGCTGAGGCGTGCAACGTGTTAATCGGAGAGTTGGACTTTCTCCCCAAACCTGTGGTGGCTTTTGTTCGTCTCTCACCGGCCGTTCTTCTCAGTGGGCTCGCTGAGGTCCCCATCGCCTCGAGGTGAGGATGCTCACACGCCGGTGGGCTCCATCTCATCTCCAGACAAACGACAATGCCACATTTTTCTGTTGAATGCCAGGTTTCTTTTTATTCTCCTGGGACCCGTTGGAAGAGACCCGCAATATCACGAGATCGGCAGGTCCATCGCTACGCTCATGACAGACGAGGTAGGCGCGCTGAGGCTCTTGCTTTGCACACCAAGCGAGCGCATGTCATGTTTGCATGAATTCACAGTTGAGCCGAACGCAACACGCTCCCAAAGTGATGGAACATTTCTCAGCATGACGCGCAGCTCAGAGCTTTTATGACAAGCTTTTTGGGGATTAGTCATCCCATTCTGACCAGGATTTAGGCTCTTGTCCATCATCAGAGAGGAAAAAAATGGAAACTCTTTAATTCTTGACTGAATGTGAAAAAAAAAAAAAAAAGGTACTTACTGTATGAGGGCGTGAGAGGTTTTGGTAAGTGAACTGGAGCGAAGGTCAATAAAAGCTCACCGATGCCATGTGCAGTGCCTTCCTCTTACTGAAACAAGACGAGCTGCAAGTGACAAGAAAGAAACAAAACGCGACGGATGACCACTGTGATTGTAAATAACATTTATTTTAATTTTTTTAATAAAGTACAATAAATGCAATACTTTTTTATAATAATAAATTTTTTCTATTTTTTGTTTGTTTTGTTTTTGTTGTTGTTGTTTTTCTGTTTGTGTTATGTTTATATAAAATCTGAATGAAATAAATTAACAAAAGTACAATAAATGTATGACGCTTGCCTATAAGGGGCGTGGCCTATTGAGACAATGTTAGGAGCTGGAGTTCATTTGCACGAGTGTGAGCATTTGGATGTTAGTTGTGGTCTAGAGCAGCTCCTTGTGAGTGTACTCATTTTCTGTTTGATAGTGTCCCTCCTTTCCTAAAAGTTGTTCACTTTTGTCCCATTTGTGGCTCTTTTCAAACAGATTTCATGCTGGTGGTGGCACAACTAATGAAAAAAATTATTTATTTGAAATTCCTGTAAACTCAAACATCTGCAAAGAGATTAAGGCCAAGATGTCATGTTGTGGCCAACCAATCAGGAAGTCATGTAGAATTTCAAATGAAACATCGATTGGAAGAAGTGAATAATGGAATTGATTACCCGCACCCACGTGGGAATTTCTTTTCAGGTTTTCCACGATGTGGCATATAAAGCTAAAGACCGAAATGATCTGATTGCCGGGATCGACGAATTCCTCGATCAAGTTACCGTCTTGCCACCAGGGGAGTGGGATCCATCCATTCGAATAGAACCACCCAAGAATGTACCTTCTCAGGTAAGGACATTTTTTTTTTTTTTTGTATTATCGTAAAGCGCGTATCCACCTTGAAGTTGAGTTTTTCTTTTCAACAATCTACAGCTCGCAATTTTCCACCACTCTTCTGATTCTCTGAATTATTGCTCCTTATCAGGACTACATTCCTGCTGATTCTAAAGCGGTGTTTCTCAATTAAGGAGAGCGCCACTGCCAACTAGTGGTGTGGATGTGCAATTACACTTTATTATTATTTGAGAAGCAAATTCCAGAATTAATACCTCATAGCAGAAAATGAGCAGGCAACTTGAAGTCAAGCAATTTATTCCTTCCATCTGCGATGACGAATGATGTAAACATGTTGTAGTACCAATGAACCCGGCGGATTTGTTTATTGAACAGGAGAAGAGGAAGAAAAATGCCAATTTACCAAACGACTTCGCTGAGGGGAATGAAGAGGAGCACGAAGGCCACGCCGGTCCTGAACTGCAACGCACGGGGAAGTAAGGACAGCTGCAGATTTCTTTAGTTTTTTTTTTCTCCTCAATAAAATCCCAGCGTTTGAGAGACATTTAATTGCATTATTTAATATTCCCAGATGGTTTGGTGGTCTGCTTCTCGACATCAAGCGCAAAGCGCCCCACTACTTGTCCGACTACACGGACGCGTTCAGTTTGCAGTGTGTGGCTTCTTTCCTGTTCCTCTATTGTGCCTGCATGTCCCCCGTCATCACCTTCGGAGGACTTCTGGGCGAGGCGACTGAAGGACGCATAGTAAAAGCACTCGCTGTCTTCATCGTCATGTTCCGCATCGCTCGGGATGACCATTTGGCCACGTCTTTAATCGACTCTGAGGAAAATGAGCAATCAATTGTCCGGAGAATCTGATCAGATGTTCTGACCCGTGTTGCTATAGTCGAGTTTTAGTGCCATCGTTGGCCAAACGATCTCCTTTGACTGAAAAAGACATCACAATTGCGCAGGGCTCAGTTAACGACCAATCGTGGCTTAGCTTCAGAAAGCAGGTTGAGCCGTGATTGGTCGTTATCTGAGCCCTGACGCCGTTTTCAGTCGACCGAAATGACAAAATGGCCGCCCTCTGAGATGGCCAAGAAACGGGCGTATTTTACTGCTTAACTCTGATTCCATAAATGCAATATTAATCAGAGCGCCGTGTTCCGACGAGAGAACTTATTATATAGAAAGAACGTTTTTGGGTTGACTTCCCCGTTAAATTAAATATGTCAGCCAAATTGCCTTGAAAAATATTTTCATTAAATTAAGTGATTTATTATTATTTTGTAAAAACAAGTAGCCATTTATTTTAAGTGAAATCCATAATAGATTTTTTTTCCGATAAAAATAATCATCAAAAAAGAAAAACCAAGTAACCTGTCGCCGAACGAAATGACTTTTTAGCGTAAAGTAATCGGTTAAGTAACTCATTTACTTTGTCACGGTAACCATGGCAACAGTGGTTCTATATTATAATTCCAGTTTCTGATTTATCCCCGCTGTCCTTTTCCCTTCCGCAGAGTGCAATTGAGTCGCTGTTTGGTGCCTCGTTGACGGGAATCGTTTATTCCTTGTTTGCCGGGCAGCCGCTCACCATTCTGGGCAGCACCGGCCCGGTGCTCGTCTTTGAAAAGATACTCTTCAAATTCTGCAAGTACGTTTCCATTTCAATGCGACCAAACTCACAAATCATCTCACCTCCAATAAAGTTTATTTCTTTTTTTCTTCTTCGTCCCGGCAGGGAGTACGGCCTGTCCTACCTGTCCCTGAGGACCTGCATCGGCTTGTGGACGGCGTTCCTCTGCATCCTTCTGGTCGCCACGGACGCCAGTTCCCTGGTGTGTTACATCACTCGCTTTACGGAGGAAGCCTTCGCCTCGCTCATCTGCATCATCTTCATTTACGAGGCCTTGGAGAAACTCATCTACTTGGGCGACTACTATCCGTTTAACAAGAACAACAACCTGGACAAGCTCTCCTTGTACTCGTAGGTGGACAGCTTCTCTCACGCAGTCACGAAAGAACGGCGTCATTACGGCACACTTCTTGGAGGACTCGTGAATTCGGCACAGCTGTGGGATTAGTTTGACACCCAGATGTTTGTGTGCGTCCGCAGATGTTCATGCGTTGAGCCTTCTGACCCCACCAATGGCACCCTGAAGCACTGGGAGTTCAATAACATCACCGCGTCAGAGATCTACTGGGAAGCGTTGCAGGTCAAGGTACAAGTTTGCCTTGATTTCCATCTCACTTTGGTGAGACGCATACTAAAATTGGAACGATGCAGAGAAGATTAGCATGGTTCCCTACGCATGGACGACGCGCACAATCGTGAAGCGTTACCCTCTAATCTCGTTGCACAAAGAGTACAATGACAATGAAGGGCATTCTGATTCTGATTTGTGGTTGAGGAATATAAAAAAAAAAAAATGCAGAAATGACAAAATGCGCATTTATATTTTTTTCCACCTTAAAGTGGCATGCTCTCCCAGATTGAGAACAGAGGAGATTAAGGGCATGTGGGCAGGATTATATTGGATTATTCACTGCAAATCGCCACCAAATAGCATCTTTTTTTTCCCCCTCCCCTGTTTCTGTTTCCCGCGGACATGGATGCTTGTAAAGCCGACGCGTGGAAACTTCAATTTTGATTCGTTGCTAATCAAAACGTCCTCCTTGATCTGCTTATCCTTTCGCAGGACTGCGTTGAAAAGCGCGGCGAGTTTGTGGGCAGCGCCTGCGGTCCCAACGGACCCTACGTCCCTGACGTTCTCTTCTGGTGCGTCATTCTCTTCTTTTCCACCGTCCTCATGTCATCCTTCCTTAAGGAGTTCCGCTTCAGCAGTTACTTCCCCACAAAGGTATGACGTCATCCCGGAGCAGGGAAGGAATGCTTCATTGCTTTTAACACACGTCATTCGAGATGGTGCAATGATGCTTCCTGGTGGATTTTTCCTAGTACTACAACATTCGATTTTGTTGTCCTCAACCTTTTTCATGGGGGCTACGTTCCAGAACACCCCCCGCCCCACCCACACACAATAAAAAGCTGCGATATAGAAAGGCACTATTTAAATAAACTATAGCTGTGTTTTTATAGCATTTTCACCACTTATTATTTTTTTTAAATGTCTTTAAAACACTGACTAAAATCCTCTTTTTTTATTTTTTAAATTTTTTTTAGAATTTGTCACTGGAAATAAAAAAATGAGTATCCGACCGGGACGAACTGCCTAGCTCTGAATATGTCATATATTTTCATGCGGTTTTTCTAAACAAAATTCTCTATCAGGTGAGGTCCATCATCAGTGATTTTGCGGTTTTCATCACCATCTTCACCATGGTCCTGGTTGACTACTCCTTAGGGATCCCTTCTCCAAAATTAAAAGTTCCAAGTGTGTTTAAGGTGAGTGAGGTGTGTGTGTGTGTGTGTGTGTGAGACGTTTGTGTTGCTTCACATTCACATCCAACGGATGTTCCCAATTGAAGCCAACCAGAGATGATCGAGGCTGGTTCATCAACCCGCTGGGGCCCAATCCCTGGTGGACCGTCGTCATCACGCTCTTTCCAGCTCTGCTGTGCACCATTCTCATCTTCATGGACCAGCAGATTACAGCTGTCATCATAAACAGGAAGGAGCACAAGCTTAAGGTTCTTCCCTGCCTTTGCGTGTTTTGCGGCACAAATTGGAACATTCTTCCTGTCTTGCAATCAAAGTCCGTCAAGTTCATAATTTGCTCCGTGTCCGCCTTTGCAGAAAGGCTGCGGGTACCACCTGGATCTGTTCATGGTGGGGCTGATGCTCGGCATCTGCTCGCTGATGGGCTTACCGTGGTTCGTGGCGGCCACCGTGCTCTCCATCACGCACGTCAACAGCCTCAAGCTGGAGTCGCAGTGTTCGGCGCCCGGCGAGCAGCCCAAGTTCCTGGGCATCAGGGAGCAGCGTCTCACCGGCCTCATGATCTTCGTCCTCATGGGCTGCTCCGTCTTCATGACGTCCGTGCTCAAGGTCGCAAACGCGCTCTTTGCTACTTGATTTTGTTATTAAAGGGGAAGTCAAGTCAAAAGTGTTCTTGACAACAACATGCTCGATGCATCTTAATAAATAGGATCTGTTCAAATAAAATCATCCATCTCTGGCTTTATCTTGTGCCTCTAATTTTGGCATACGGTAACTATCGCATGGACACTTATTGGAGGCACACCGCTGCAGCCTCGCAAAAAAAAACAAAAAAAACCAAAAAACTTCAAACCAAAGTCACCCCTTGCTGTCTTTGATTGGTTGTTTTTCTTAAGGCGCGGTGGCACAAGATGGAGCCAGAGAGAACTTTTTTTCCCCCTCTCAGATAATATACATTTATTACGGACTTCTGTCAAGCCATAATGGCTGTTTTATGACAAAAAGGGTTTTTGCGGAGGGAGATTGCAAACTCACCCTTCATGTCAAATGTTTTTTTTTTACCTCTTTTTTTTTTTGTTTTTTTTACTTGCCAAAACCATGTATTTAATTCTTGGAGCTAACTTCTTTAATCAGTTATTTAATTATTTTTTTTATTTTATTTTATTTTATTTTTTTTATTATTTTTTATTTTTTTTTGCACTGAATCACATCAAATTGTGATCCAACAATGTTTTGTCGTCCTGCAGTTCATTCCCATGCCCGTGTTGTACGGCGTCTTTCTCTATATGGGAGCGTCTTCTCTCCGAGGAATACAGGTACATTCACCAAGTTGACAAACATTTTACATTTACGCTAGTTTCCATCATGAGGTGTGTCTTTTTTTTTCTTTTTAAACATTTAGTCATGTTGCCTCCATGTTCGACTCCCCAGCTTGTTTGCATCTCCTCATCCAGTTTTGTCCTCTCCAGTTCTTTGACCGTCTCACGCTATTCGGCATGCCAGCCAAGCACCAGCCAGATTTCATCTACCTGCGTCACGTCCCCCTGAGGAAAGTGCATCTGTTCACTTTCATCCAGCTCAGCTGTTTGATTCTTCTCTGGGTCATCAAGACCTCCAAGGCCGCCATCGTCTTCCCCATGATGGTGTGCGCACAACACGGCTCATGTCGACTCCAGCGTTTTTGGTTTTATTTGACAAGATGTATGGAGTTTATAAAAACAAACGGAAAAAAAAAAACAATCAGTGTGATTTGGCTGATTTTTAAAAGTTAATATCAGCTGATTAAATCCACCAATTAATCAGTTGGGTCCTAATTGTAAGTCAAGAAATTGCTGTAGATAGCGGCTTGAGGACCCGATTTCCCGATTTGAGCGCCGCTGACCTACACCGTGTCGTACGTGAACTTGTCGCTCCCTCAGGTGTTGGCTCTGGTTTTCATCCGGAAACTGTTGGACTGCATCTTCTCAAAGAGAGAGCTGAGCTGGTTGGATGACCTCATGCCAGAGAGCAAGAAGAAGAAGCTGGAGGACGCTGACGAGGTTGTGCCATTTGTCTCATTTGCCCGCGCCGGTGCAGAGTTTCGCTCAGCAAATGAAGTTTTGCTCCTTTTCAGGAGGAAGAGCAAAGCATCCTTGTTGAGGAAGAAGGCGTGGTCCACGTGCCATTGGAGGGATGCAAGTAAGCTATTTTTGATTGTTACGCACCATCTGTTTATTTGGAACGACTCCAACGGGGGGTAACGAATCGTATCGCGTCCCATTGTACGGATTTTTGGAATGTTGGTTGACGCCTCCTATTCCGCAGAGGGTTACCCATCATCAACATCACCGATGAGATGTCTAAAGGTTCTTTTGGAAACACTTGGAACGCTACAAGCTAGAACCTTTGCAACAACATCTCATGTTACGGTAAGAATGTCATGGGGGACTTCATTTATTTCCAATTCATGTGAAAAAAAAATGAAACTTGAAACACCCCAAATGATGTTAACTGTCAAGTTAAACCTAAAACAAAAGAATTACAGTTCCGAATCGTACAAATACACTTTCATGTGTTCATTCTGAATCTTCTTTCTTACGTTGTCAGGTGGACACAACATTCTTGCTCCTCTCACACATGATTAGAAAGTGCCATGAGGAACTAGTAGGTATGGCAACTACAACTGTGTCAGTGTTTTTGTTTTTTTTCCCCCTCGATTTGTAATTATTCGCCCTTCATGTCACCTTGTAATGTGTGTAAGTGTCAAACCGTTTGAAAACTCGTCTCATGTTAAACGCTTTGTCGAGGTCTAGGCCAAGCTCTTTTTATTTTTTATTTTTTTTTGTAATATAGTTCTGTTTTCTTGAAGCTGTTCATCTTATAGCTGTCCTCGGAGATTTATCAAAAGGCAGAAAAGCCATAATGCAAAATGATGGTGACGATGCACATTATTGACACTTTTCATCCCTAAATGATATTTTGTGTCGTGTCATTGATATATTCGCTAAATGTATCCAATCATTTCCTCCTTGAGAATGTAAATAATCGTTTGGAGTAGTTGAATGTTGCCGAAAGGCTTTTGTGTCAGAATTGTGTCATTTCAATCATCACTCATCACTTGTGTGCACTTGTTACAATCTATAAACTCTTTAACAAACACGACTTGAGAATATTTGCTGTCATTTTTGCCGGATATATTTGAGAGCATTTGTTCGTTTTTGTGGACATTTCACATTTCCAATTTGGAATGTTGACACTTGAACGCACCATTGAATTCATCTCAGCTCTACCGGGCCAGCGATTTTTAAAGACTCAGAAAGTTTGTTAAAATAGTACTTAGAACATCGGATATTGATTAACTGTTTAAACGCTTTAATTGTGCTACCGGGAGCAAAACATTTATAAATCCTCGTCCGTTTGTATCGTGGGTAAAATGAATTGCCGTCTACTATCAGTTGCGTTGAGTGTCGATGTTGCTATCGTTGTTCTAATTGGCCTATTAATAGAAAATCGGAGCACGGAGTGTGGTGGAGTGGCCTGAGGTTTGCTCGGCAGATGTTTGACGAGCTTTCAGATGACAGCTAAGAGAGGCGGCGCATCCCAAAGCGCGTCACGCACGTTATTGTTTCCGAGGAGGCGCTGGAATGTGACGACCCGCCGCTTGTTGGCCAACAAACTGATTGACAGCATTTCTCTTTTCTTTGGCTTTGCTGTGGGATGTCCTTCTCCCGTGACATGCTGAGAACGCCTTAGCCTGGTACTTAGAGATGAGAGAGAGCGCTTTTTCTCATCAAGCCCTGCCACGCATGATAAAAATTAAAAGGTTTACAATTGCCTTAAGATTCTACAAGACGACGCCAAAACACTACTTTTGTATTAGCCAGGGCTTTGACTCCTCAACGATCCTCCCAAAATTTCAACCTGGTTTTGTGGCACAGAGATGACATAAGGTTGTATCAAGGCACTACTTTGTCTCCATGAAGCTCCCAAATTCAACATATTTCCTTGGCACTAAGATGTGTTGTGGCAATTTATCCAGCCAATTTGTGATCGGATCATTGCCTCCAGAAATATATTATATATACTTATATATTTTGCATATTATTGAAACAAGTGTTTTTTTTGTTTTCTTTAAATTAACGGACTTTGAAAAATCCAAACATTCTACACATTGTCCTTTTAATGCTATTCGTCAACTCACTTTAGTTCTTTGGCACCAAAATGCCACAAGATGGTGTCAAAGCACTACTTTTTGGGCTTCATGAAGCTCAACTCACTTTATTGCAGTTTCTTGGCACCACCATACCACAAGATGGCAGCAAAGCAAGCTTTTTTTTTAATATATGAAGTGTGAAAATATGCGCGGACACAATCCTTTTATGAAGATGGTCAGCAGCCTTTACATTGGAACTCCCACAGGTAACAAATGAAATACTATATATATTTATATATAATATTTATTGCACTCAATCTGTTTTGTAGATGGTAGCCAAAAAAAAAAACAATTGTCATGTTCCCATTCAAATTCATGTGAGCATGAAAGAAGTCATTTCATTCACGTGGTTTACTCCTTACTGAAGTACATAATCTGTAAATAATGGACGATAGTGGCAAGAAGAATAGGACGACCAACTGAAAATGATGGCACACTTTGTGAAACATTTAATGAGTTGTGGGATGCTGCACGTCAACGTCTACTGCCGTCTGCCACGGCCGGCCTTGAGCCAGCTCACAAACTCCTCGGCGGCCTGGTCCTGCAGGTAGGCGCTCATGTCGCTGGTGTAGGTGCCGTCCGCATGGCGCCGAATTGCACTTCTGCTAAACATGACCACACTGTCACTCAACTCTGTTTTCAATTTACTTGATAAAGTACATGTGATTGTTTGACTTATGATATGATGATGCTAATAAGTGTAGCGCCTTACCCCATCCTGTAACTAGGATTTTTTTTTCACAATTTCCTGAATCATGTAAAAATGTACGAGTGATATATCATTAGGATCCACTATGATCTGCAAATTCAACATCTGAACAGTAAACCCCGAGTCTATCGGGGTTTCAGAATCGCGGGGCCGATATTTTGCGTATTATGTACTATTTTTTTCGTTCAGGTGAATAATAACTATTTTGTTGGGCGTATGTGTTGGTTGTAATTCTAATGTAAGACCACAAGATGGCAGCACGCGTTAGTGTGCGCCGGTGTCAATTTTAAAGAAGAACAAAAAAAAAAAAAAAACGGAGCGTTTTTGTATAAAATCGATGTAGCTTTTGCGCTATATATGTACAATTAATTTATATTATCCATTGCTTATGTCCTATGTTATGTCCCATGTTTGAAAATTTGGTCACACGGAAGTGGCGTTGAAAAAAAAAAAAACCGTCAGACGTGAAGGAGCACAGCAATGGCTTTCCTGATCTTTCCCCCTTCCACATGAGTGTATCACACGTCTGGAGAAGACGACACTCACCCGTTTCGTTTTGAGTTCTTGAGCCACTGAACAAAGTCTTGAGCTCTTCTCGTTTCCAGGTATTTACTGTAGTCGTTGGAAAACGTCCCCTCGGAATGTCTCTTCATGCTGGAAGGCTCCAGAGGTTCACTCGAAATGGGAATCTCACTTAAAAATAGAAAAATGAAGATGAAGGAACTCCAGGTACGTTTTTTTTTTTAAACACAATGTGTGCCTACATTTTAGGAGCAAACAAATAAAGCTCGAGAATACATCGGCCGATTTTTCAATCTACCCACAGTGACTTACATATTTGTATGGATGTATTGTAAAAAATAAAATGTTGAACCACCAAATGGCAACAAGTACAAACAAAAAAATGTTATGTAAATTATAAAGTCAGATGGTATTTTGTTTGAGATTTTTATTTTCTTAACTGTACGTTTTTTATCACGAACAAAAAAAACCCACTTATTTTATTTTCAATTTCATTCTATTTATGGTCACCTGTTAAATATGTATTTATAAATATAAATTGTGTGATTTCTTCCAGTCAAAAACTTAAAATGAAGATTTATGTTTTAAAGCATTTCTTATTTTATTTTTTTCACTTCATGCTTTTGAAATTAATTTTCAGGTCACCTACACATTTTGCAAAGTACAATCATGTGACTTTAACATACTTGTAAGTAAAAAAGTTAAATGGCCATAAGTACATCATTTAGTATTGCAAACATAATAGGTACAAATTTAAATTGAGGAAAAAGTTTTAAATTTTGACTTCTGTTTAAGCCCATTAATACACCCGATGTTAAATTAAGTAAAAATGATACTAAGTATTATCTATTATTCTAATTAGAATTAATCTATAATGTTTCTCATCAATTTAAAATGTCAAAAGTGTTCAATGAATGCAAATGACGGTCATCTGAGTTGTCCTTACATTGAGTTTGTGTCGTGGTCAGGCACCTGCCAGCTGCTTTGGACGATGATGAGGAGCAGAAGTCCAGCCAAAGAGTGAGCGTGTTGCATCCTTCAAGCTTCTGTCACGAGAAGTCACAGGTAAAAAAACAAACAAAAAAAAAACCCAAAACAAAACATTTGAAAGAAGCAACGCAAGTCTCACCAGTGGGCTTTAATGTCTGATGGGAATTTCGTTTGTTGCGTGGATGGCGGCCCTCGTCCTCCTTGCGGTGTCCTGATGCGTTTCGTGGCCGACACTTGGTGCGCTCCGTCTTATATAGTGGAGAGCAGGAGCACTCTCCCAGGTGACTCCTCCGTCACTGGAACCTCAACATTGTCGCTTTCACGCTTGCTCCATTAATCAGCTTCTGTCTCATTGAGTCTATTTGACTCCAACAAACACCACGGGAGCGACATGTGGTCAGGAAAAGGGTCCCCATCCTCGCATGTCCGATGACTTGATTGCTCAGCCATTTGTTTGGCCCTCGGAGGAGTCGCTTAGCTGTCAAAAATGAATTAACAACCTCCATGTTCGGTTACGATCGGATTTAGTCAACGACGTCAGAGTAGTTTTAAAAAAAAAAATTAAAATTTGTAAGATTTCTATTAATCTATGGCAGTTTGGGCTTTTACTGCCCTCTGCTTGCCTTCGGGCTTGCATTGCGGACATCATGAGACCAAATTCAGAAAAAAGGAGAGCTGTTGTGTTGTGAAATCCAAAATGTTCCCGTTTTTCAGGTCAGATAAGAATACCAAAATTATTTCCATGATGCTAAATGCCCGAATGACTTTTTTTTTTTTAATTTTCAGAATAATTTCATTAGTATTTGGCATCATTGCCTTTAAATCACTCATCTTCAGTCGGTTTGATATCAGGACTTTGTGATGATCAAATTTTGGTTTCAACAACTCAGAGTCACTTTGGGTATCCGAAACTTCATTTATTTAAAAACAATGTAAAACATGAATGTCATTTTCATCACCCCAAAAAATCCTCACACACAAGTCTGTAAAATGTACACAAGTCAACTGTTCCAGATAAATGTGTTTTTCTCACATTTCTTTGTCAATAAGACATTTCTCTAGGAAGTTACTCATGTGGGTGTACACGTGCCGGCTGGCGCCTGTGAGAGAATGATCCCTGTCCGTGTACCACTGAAAGAACAAAACCAGGAGAAATGAGGAAACATCATTTCCAATCACCACAGAAGGACGTTTGAGCTCTTTCCATCCATTTCCATTCATTCATGAAATCAAACACCATCCGAGTCAATAATACCTCCCCACTTCCCAACGAGCCAATATTTACCATGGCCTCGAAGTTAACCTGCTCGTCCACCAGAGCCGTGTTGAGCTGCGCTGCATGCTGGAAGTGGACGTTGTCTACGGGAAACACACGCGTCCTCATGTTATTTATTTGCTCGGCCATTTTCCGTCCCGTCAAACAAGAGTCCATTTGTGCAGAGCGCATTGTCCCCCGGCCGGCCAACACGAAAACAACATCAGATCAACTCACCGTCAGCGGTGCCCTGGATAAGCAGAAATTGCGTACCCTTGAACATCTTAGCTCGGGCTAGAACTGAGGAATTCTGCTAAAATACGGAAAGATTAAGGCCAGTTTTAACCAACACAGATGGAAATCTGACTATATTTATACTTAGGCTTTCTCTTTGCTGCACTGCTTCCACTACATGTGATCGTCCAATCAGATTTCAGCTTCCATGTGTTGCCATGTCAGTCTAATCTGCTCAGGAGCTTCTGAATCACTAGAGCTGGCCTATCTAACTTCTGCATTAGCAGTCAGACTTTTTTTTTTTAAACTACCATATTTTCCGGACTATAAGCCACTACTTTTTCCCTAGATTTTGAACCATGCGTTTAATACACCAGTGCGGCTTTTCTGTGGATTTTTTTTTTCACCAGAAGGGGCGCTCTATAGTTCAGAAAATACGCTAAATATAATTTTTCTTTCTCTTGGGTCTGTTCTGTTTTAATTAGCAAAGTTGTTGCTGTGTTAAAAGGCACTTTTTTAAGAATCTGTTTATGTACATGCAGTAAACTCATTTTTTTTCAACATAGAAAACTGCGGCTTATAGCCTGGTGCGGCTGGTATGTCATTTCTTCCCCCCCAAAAAGTTGCTGCGGCTTATATGCGGGTGCGTCTCATAGTCCGGAGATATGGTAATCAGATTTCAAATGTGCCTCAACATCACAACTTAGCTGGCCCACAACCATCCTCTGATTGGTTGGTCAGAACAAGTACAACCACCTGACTACAATACAATTCTATTTGTAATCGTTTACCTCATAACCAATTTTATTGTCTTGAGGTGTGCCCATGTAGCGTTCGGTGTACACAGCATCTGCAGGCAAAACGCTCATTGTTAATTATTCAAGATAGAACAAATGTTTCCTCTTGGAGAATGAGCCACATACTGCTTCATCACATTCAAAGACAAATATATTATCTGATCGCATTTAGCAACCTGTCCTGCTTCATTTTCGTTGCATTGATTCATTTAATGGGGAAGTCAAATCCCCAATTTTTTTTTAGTATGTTCTATGAGTTGAAACGTTCGAATGTGTATAATCAGAATGTCATGTTTTTGGTTGACCTCCCCTTTAAAGTGGTAGCTCTGCCTCTCCTCACGCCTGTCACCAAACTCCCGTTTTAATTGAATTCAGTTTTAGTCCTCCCAGGGCTAACTTATTTTTAGACATGATTAGAAGGAAATCAATAGGTAAGAACTAAATGGACGAAACCCAATCCCTAATTGATCAATTAAGATCACTCAAGTCATGAACTCCCAAATTTAAGTCCATCCAGTTGTAGATGAATGGTCCAAATACTACACGGTACCCAAACAGGTTTTTCCTTGCACACGTACGCGTTCTCAAATGGAAACTCAGCCCTGTGCCAAGCACAAAGTGGCAGACAGAAGCTGGCACCCTGCACCAGTCAGCAGATGTCCAACAGCAGTTCAGCTCAACTGGCACAATTCACATTTTAAGTTTCTTTAGGGAAGAAAAAAAAAAATGTATCTCTGGAGTTTAGAATGGTCACATAGTGGTGAGGAGATTTAAATATTTTCATAAATAGAAATATTATAGATTTTATTACATTACATATATATATATATATATATATATATATATATATATATATATATATATATATATATATATATATATAATTAAAAAAATCTTTTTAATTATTATTATTTTTTTTAATATACGCACACACACCATATGTAGCGTATCTTCGCATACCCACCATACATTTGCCAATTGGCAACTGGAGCAACTGCAATTCCACACTTGAATAGACCAGTTCCAGCGCCTATGGCCATCGCCGTAACATAACCGCCGTAGGACTGCAAATGATTGAGGGAGGAATTTGCCCAAAAATTAATGAAAAAGAAATTAAATAAAATTGCGATTCCAGCCAGTGTTCAACTTACCCATCCCCAAATGGCGATGCGGTCTTTGTCAACAAAACGCATGTCGGCAAAATTCCTAAAAAAAAATAAGCGGTGGGTGGTGAACTGTACATTTGTAAGACGCACTTCTTACCTGACCGCCGTGATCTGATCCTCCACCTCGATCGTTCCGAGACGGCGGTAGATGGAGTGCATGATCTTGTCGCCTTGGTAACCGCTCCCTCTTCCGTCAAATTTGGCGACGATGATCCCGTAAGTGCTGGCCAGGAAGGTGCCCCAGTTCAGCTGGAAACGATAGTTCACCCTCTGACTACACGGGCCGCCGTACCTGCAAGACAGACCCACCGCGTTGGTCAAAATGGATCTTTCCACAGAGTTGCGTTCGAGTCGGGTCACTTACACGTCAAGAAGAAGGGGGTACTGCCTGGATGATACAAAATTAGGTGGTAACATCATCTGATACCTGAGATCTGTTGAAAAAAAGAACTAAAAAAATGTCCGACCTTTCGATGACTTAATTTGATGACTAAATGGGCGCTCGTCTTACCAAATCCCGCAATACTGATGGTGCCGTACTTCATTTTTGGCATTTTGAAGTGCTTGAGAATGTTCTCAATTTCTTTGTTGTCTTCAAGAGTGCTGATCACTACAAAAAACACAACAAAAGTTGTTTGGCAATTGAAATGTGTCCATTCAAGCCAACATTTTGAGCAATTGAAGCAGAAAGAGAAGAATGAAATTTGTTTTTTTTATTTGCAGGCAGGATGGCACGACTCATTTAACCTGCACGCTGACTTACTCGTGTTCAAATATTATCGTTCTATTGTCATTTTGTCATGCATTTTTTTTCTCGTTTTGTGTTTAATGTTCCACCAAATTGCATTTGGTTCATTCAATGAATCGTTCATTGTTAATTAAAATGAGTTTTTTTTAAATCAGTCGTTTCTGACGCTATCTAAAGTGGACTCGATTCAGCACCTGCAGGTTCACCTTTTCTCATATTTGACATTTTTTTTCAAATATGTAAAAATATTTTTGGTGTCTAAGGGGATTGTGGATTATCAGCATTTTTCAATATCATTATATATTTTTTAAAATTACAGTAAGACAGATTTTTATTTTACGCAGGCCGACTGTATTTTTTTTAAAATTCTTTATTGAAAAGCAGGGCTGTATTCAATTTTTGTTGCATATTTGAATTTCCCCCGTGGTGATGATGATAGTAGTGTTCATCTTCTGTCTTGTAATATCCCGTGAGTAACATGTAATTTTTTGCTGCCCTTTCAAAAAAATCCCAAATTGAAGGGGAGTATTATGCAGGGGTCTTAATTCAATTTGTTATGCTGGTGGGGGCTTGTAAAAAATAAAAAATAGGATCACTTTCTTATAGACTTTTGGTTCCATTCACTTTGTGTGTTTCACGAACGTTCACAAATTTGTCATGTGGAACTCGAAAGAGTGGAAACAAAAAATGAATCGGCCCATTTGTGATGGCTGATCTGACAATCAACTCGTGTCTGCTAGACGTGTGCGTGTTTGCGCCGATACTTACTGGCATTTGCACCTGGGCGTCGATTGTCAACGAGCGTGTAGCGAGGAAAACCCGGACCTGATCCATATAAACAGTGGGGGGGTGGAAAAAAGTGTCATAAATCCACACTATCATTCACAGACCACAGCATTTGAGCACAGGTGATTGCAGGCGTCAAAACGTGCGCGACTGACCGTAACATTCCATGCGGTAATACGAGGCGTCAGTGCTGAAGTAAGCTGAGTTGTACTGACACGCGCTCTTCTCGCCACTGCAGGTGAGGCACTGACGACGGGAAGGCACCACGTCGATCGACACCCTGATGCGCGGCAAGCAACACGCAACTACTCAGGTGGGGAATGGAACTTGCGTCAACTTTTTTTTTTTTAACAAGCTGGTGTGTTCAATGTGCCCAGATTGAATACGGTCGACTAGAAAAATGTCAACCCGACTGAAGGAAAATTGAACAATTGTATGCACTGTACCAAAAAAAATAAAAATCAGACCAGGTTAAACAATCCTGGATAAGGTTCCAGTTTATTATTTAATTGGAAAAAAAATAGACCTAAAAAAAATTGCTTACTTGTAAACATGTCTCTTTCCAGGCGTCTCTGCATCCTCATAACCGACAAAGTATCTGTGGGGTGGAAGCTTAGTCAAACCACAATTTTTATTTTTTTACCTTCCACAGGTGACTGAATACAACTCCCACTCACATGGCATTTAGGGTCAGCTTGGATATGTAAATGACTTCCCACTTGCCCGACGTAATCGCTGTTGCCTTGCCCTTCAAAAGATGACGACTCAAGTCAGTATACATCCGGTTATCTCGAGAATATTCGACAAAAAAAATAATGCGGTGTCATTTGTAGAAAATGGAGACATTTTGGCCATTGCATAAAAATGATAAGGATTTGTTTCAAAGAATTGTGCCTAATTATCTCTAAACCGCATTGTAGACGTCTAGCTAACAAACAAAAATATGTGCCATGATTTATTTTCCGGGTATTACCGTACATCCGTAGCTAAAGAAGGAAGGTCAAATTGTTGGAGAGTTGTAGTTTACTTTGTCATCGAATGCTAAATGACCTTCTGTTTTGCTCAACAAATACTCCACATTAAAAATAAAGAAATAAAACTAATCAAAACAACTAAAATGAAGAACTTTCGAACAAATAAGAACTTGCTCCAATTAAATATCTTGAATTAAAAAAAAAAGAAGGAAAAATTCCAAACTATAACCCTGATTGAAACTACGGTTAAATGGGATTCAACACGGACCTAACAATATTTAAAGTGCCACAACCAGTCACCCAAAAAAATCTGCTGCTCTAGTAGACTTTTCCTGACATTATTTTCTTCAAACTTGCAGAAGCCTGAAGGCTTTGTGCAGACATTTGACTGCTATCCCAAACCATTAACTACCGTTTTATGATTTCCCACATTTTTTGCGATCCATAGTGTAACTCTCAAAATCCAAGGAAAACCAGATGCTGCTTACTTTTTGAATGAGATGAATATGTTTGTAGCCATTATTGTCACTGAGAACTTTGTAGAAACTTATTTCATCTTCAGCAAAGAAAAGAGGTAACGGCCCATACTGCAAGGGAAAAAAAAACAAAAGTTTTTTCTTAATTTGCACCATAATTAGTTATGCTTTGTGTAAAACTTACATGGCCGACCCAGCCTGTACTGCTCATTTGCTCGAATTTCTACACAGAATGGAGACCAATGTAATCAGCACGTAATCAAGTTCAAATCACGTCACGGGTGAAGAGAAAATCAAAGCGACCTGCTCATTTTCTTTCCATTTGCCTCCTTCTAAGTCATAAACCTGCACCAGCGCGTAATTCTGCTTCCTGGTGACCCACTGCACTGCGATACGAGTGTCTGTGACCCAGGTGACCGAACTCAAAATGTGATCCCTAAACACAAAGCGGCAAGAAATTAAACACGCCAAGCCGGCTGCCGCTTGCGAGGTACGATAATACAGACCAAGATTTAAGGGAAGCGGGGGGCTGGATCACGTTTGCTAACTTGGACGGATCGGTTGTATTGACCACCAACAGTTTGACCTTCGTCAGAGTTGAGCCGGCCTGCAACAAATGAATGATGAGAATATTCTGTACCAAAAAAAAAATCCAAAGCAAAAAGTTATCCATGCGTGTTTTTTTTATTTCAGCGGCTGTCAAATGCCAAGTTGGATCTCGAAAAGTCGTCATTGGAATGCTTGCAATCGCACCTTTGGGTATGGAATAGACATGGTCTGAGGGTATTGCGTCACTCCGTAGTAGGAAAACTCCACTTTCTTAACGCGGGTGTCATCAAACTCGACGTAGGCCAAGTATTTGCCAGATGGAGACCACCACAAGGCTCCGTTTGATGCAAACACCTCCTCTAGAATTAGACACACAAAGACCACCGCAAATTTAAATAGCGCCGTTTGTTATTACGGGGGATTCTGTTTCATTTCAAGTTAATTTAAAATGTTAGTTTTGACAGAGTCCAATAAAAATGCAACCCAAAATCAGATTTGTAGAGACAAATAGGGCACTGACAATGAACATTTAATAAAACACAATCTAAATATTACGGAGTCAATTTAAAAGTAGTGCTTTGGTGCCATCTTGTGCAATCAACACAGGCAAAACCTCTGTCTAAATGATAAGCAGTGCTTTGGCGCCATCTTTTGGCATCTTGTTATAAACGAACTGTGTTGGAGTTAATTGAGAAACTTTATCAGGACAAAAGGAGTGCTTTGGCGCTATCATTTGGCATCTTGTTACAAACGAACTGTGTTGGAGTTAGTTGAGAAACTTTATGAGGACAAAAGGAGTGCTTTGGCGCTATCATTTGGCATCTTGTTACAAACGAACTGTGTTGGAGTTAGTTGAGAAACTTTATGAGGACAAAAGTAGTGCTTTGGAACCATCTTGTGCAAGGAATTATATTAGAGTGAGTTAAGGAATTTCATGGAGATAAATGTAGTGATTTGGCGCCTCGTGGAATTCTGGGTCCAAGGAATGCCTAAGCGATAAGACTAGTATTAAGTATCTAAACTTTTTTGTGGAGGGTTTTTCATTGTATTCAGATTTCCAAATTTGAAATGCCGAACAGAGATTTCGTCGACATCTTGGTAACAGCCTGTACGTCGTCAAATATTGAAAACCTTTCAACACGACACGCACGCGCACAAAACGGAAGCGCTGAAATGTTCCTCACCCTCATACACCCAATCAGGCACTCCATTCAGGATCTCGTTCTTCTTCCCATTAGTGGTCACTTGCTTAGGATTCGCAGTGACGGTAGCTTTTACGTAGATGTTGTAATCGTACACGTAAGCCTGCATGACAACATGCACACGTCGTTATCAGCACAAGCGTGCAAAGTCGTGCGGTCGGAGTGGAAACTCACCATTTTGTTTCCGGATGGCGCCCAAATTAAGTACTGCACCACGGGCGGAACTCCCACACTTTTGACAAACTCACTGCAGGCAAAACCCAGGATGACCAGAATAACAAAAAGGAGAAAAGTAAATCACAAAAGACTATCGCTGGATTTGAACTCCTCGCAAAAAGTTATTGAGATGAGGCTTTGGGGTGAACTTTCACCATGCACATTGACGGGTCAAGAGAACAAATACAAACGGCGAACAGCTGGCAATGCGTATGTAAAAGTTGAGTGAAGGTCAACTCAGTGTCAAAATTAAAGTAGGGCTGCAGAATATATTGAAAAAAAATGTGTGATAAATTTAGCTCTGAAATGTTATGCTTCATAAAACTTTTTTTTTCAATTTTGGGCCTTTAAAATAGAAAATACTGACATTGATGGCAACAATGTTTATCACAACAAAAACGTGTGGTCTTTAAGTTGGGGGATAATTTTCATAATAGCACAATTTAAAAGATTTTGTTGAAATTCCCAATTAACATTTGATCCAAGTTTGTTGCTTTTGAAATTTTTACTTCACCCAATTTTTTTTTACAGTGTAAATAATTAATAGAATAATATATTTTCTGCTTATTTTTACTCATGAAGAAAAAAAAAAAAAAAGATTATATTTGGTCCCAGTAAAGAAAAATCTGAGCGTAAAATATTCATCGTTAAATTTGACGTTGACTATTTTAAATAAAAAAAAAAAACATTTGAATTTGATTACTCATCAAATAAGTCTTTTTAGACTAAAATGTCCTCCACGAAATTCAGAGCGTCGTACTCGTTAGAGTGCATTTTTTTTGGTTCATGCTGATTTCACCCGTAAGGCCAATATCGCAAACCTTTGCGTTATGCTTCAATATAATAGAGCAAGAAGAGCATTTTTTTTTGTCTTAACATAATAAAAGCTGGCTACTCACCGAGTGTCCAAGCTATAAAATGAGTAAGAGGCTGTGTACGAGTGTCTCCATTGCTGGTGGATAGCGAACACAAAAACACATTCTCAGACGATGACGGTGTTCACAGAGACACACACTTCATGACACAATATCATCATAATACAGGAGATGTTTTGTTTTTTTTCTACACTGTAAAAAAGCACAACTTGTATTCTTATTGAAGTTGCTTTTCTTAGACTCGTTAAAATGTCCAAAAGATAAACATATGTATATTAATATTTAATAATATTTATTATTATTATATGCGCAAAATATTTTATTCAATTGCTCAACTTAAAATTTAGTGCAAATTTGTTGCCTTGAAAATGTGTTGTTTTTTTTTTTTTCCTAAATCTGGCAAGGAAGTATGCGGTCTTATGTGACAATCCCACCCCAGTTCTGAAAAAGCATTCCCGGATGTTGCCCATCCCTGATCTAAATCGTATTAGTCACGAGCCGTATTGCTCACCTTTGTGTAATTACTTTCTAACGCAGCATATTTGCGATCCCCCGACAACAGGTAGTCTGTGGCTCTCACTGCTTCCTGTAATAAACAAGCAATATCAAAAATCCATCCGATTGCAGGAACGTCAGATGTTCAAAATGTTTGTTGAAATGATTAGAATACAAAGGTTGAATTGCTCAAGAACAGTGACTCCGTTTTTGTTTCCACATTGTAGAGGTAGACGTTCCCATCTCTTGCTTTGTGTAGGTACTCATTATCTGCAGGTGTAAAATAACACATGTGAGGATTCTGTTCTGACACACTAGGTATAAAGAGGCTGGCTTGGAAATAATCGCCATACCTGATATCCAGTACAGATTGTACGATCTCCACCGAATTGTGTCATTGAAATAGTCGTCGAGGGTATAAGGATTTTTGGGACCTTGTGATTCTGTTACGAAAATGAGGGAGAAAGAGAGAAAAAAATCGTAATGGTTGTCTTGTCATGGTGTGCTGTTTGACTACGACTGCGCGAAAATGTTTTCTTCCTAGTGAGGGCATAATGGAAAATAATTGAGATGCTAATTAAGAACCACTGCGCCAAGGCTGTGCTGAGATAAGAATTCTTTGAAAAATAATGTGGGTCACCCCCCCCCCCCCCAAAAAAAAATAAAAAATAAAAAATGATACATTTTTAAAAATATTGCCAACAAAAACATCGCAAAGGAATCTGTGTGCAAGGGTCATCAAGTAATCACCTTCTGGTGTGAAAGCCTTGGCCACTAGGGGGCAATATAATGCATGCATAGAAAACATCTGATTTATGTTTTTGATTTTTAAAAAGTGACAATAAAATTATGGCAAAGAAATTGCTAAACAGACCTGCAATCTTAGTTTTACATTACTCAATGTAAATATTCAATTAGAAAGAGGAGATTCCATGGTTTGAGGACTCATAAACAAGTGATTTGACACTCAGATGCAACATTCCGAGTAATATTACTCTTCTTTGCATAGAAGAAAGAAAATTATACATTTTAATTTTGTTTTATAATCATTATTTGTTGCTGGACCATTTAGTTATTGTGATACAGGTGCGAGTGGTTTGCACCCGTATTTCATATATGTTAGCATTAAGCGAACAAAGTGCTTTGGGTATTTCTTTTGTTCAATTTGACAGTAATTTTCAACCTGCAGTGGCACTAAAAGCACGAAGCAAGCACGAAGCAAGCACTCTGGGACTCTAACCGTTTTGAGTGCGTGTCACTAAGCAACCAAATTCAAAGGATTCAAGTCACACCTGCGGTGCATGCGGATGACGCACAATAATAATAATTAAAAAAAAACAACAAGTTCCATTGCGACCATCCCATTCAACATAAACAATAAATTCCAAATGCACTTACTGCTTAAAAAAACCGCCGTCACGGTTACTAGCGTGATGAAGGCAGCCGCCCCCAGCAGCGCCCACACAAGTTGGCTCATGCAGCCCTGTGGAGGGGTCACAACATAACTGCACTTTACACCCCCCCTCACACACACACACACATCAAAGTACATCAAAGTTTAGTTTGCAAGTGATGCGCTCGTACTGACCATGAAGCCGATAAAGTCGACGCGAGCCTCTTCAAGGCTCCTCCGTGCTCCAAACTTGACCGCCTAGTTAACACTCTCGCTCCTCCAACCCTATTTTGTTTCAAAGTTGAACAAATGCACAAAGGGGGTAGGGGGTCCCCAAACAACAAGAAAAGTGAGCTCCGTCCCGCGTGCGTGTCGTTAAAGCAGACTTCTTTCTCACTTCTCGTCGCATTCCTGAGCGGCGTCCCTGAATCAGGCGCTTGCCTTTCTGCAACAAGGACGCGCTAACACGCGCGCGCGCGCGAGGATGTGCGATTTTCTTTTTAAAGATCGTCAGACGTTTCGATCTTTGTCGAGTCACATACGTAGCTGTATCTGCAACATTGAGGCTTTGTCACTGTCGACACGTCACTTTCTACAGGCAGGCACGTGTCATTCTGCGCCCAATTATAAACGCATAGAACGCTAAAAGTGTTAGTAGCCCTTTATTTGGGCAAAAACATCACTACAAAGCGCTCAAAAAAGGTAATTATACTATTGAAAAGCAAATCCATATTTTAAGATAGTCTACCCCCGGTATTCGCGGGAGGGAGCTCGGGCAGCGAATAATTGGCTGCTTATAAATTAAATGACTGGAGAGCTCCAATAAGCATTTTTCACAACAAATGGGGATTTGGAAATGTGTAAAAGACATATTTGTAATTTCCTGAAGGGGGAAAAAAAATTGAACATGGAACATGTTTTATTTCATGCCTCAATAAGTGAATCTTGACTTAAGCATTCATAATGATTCCACCAGAGGGTTAAACTGTTTGAACTCAGAAAAACAACAAACCAAAAAAAAAAAAAAAAACCTAATTCAACAAATCATAATGTTCAGCTGTTGCTAGGCAGACCTTATTGGGCACCATCATCACTGCCCCATAAAAAGGTTAGCTTGATGCTGTAGCCAGGTAGCAAGATAGATAGCTCAATAGCCAGAAAGTGTGAGGGAGAGATCAATTTATTTTCACATTTTAACCACTGCTTTGATTTATATTGTAAAAAGTGATAAATGAATAGAATAAATGAACACATTCCCCACACCAGTTGTTTTAACATTTTATTTGTTTTAGTTCCATTTTGCTTTAGGCACATAAGAGTTTACCAAAAACTGAGGATCAAGGAATCAAGTCAATTGTCAACCAAATGTTACAACTATTATAAATGATAAAATCTTCAGGGCTCACTTTTGTTAAAAAGCTTGCTGCTTTCTGCTCTTCTCCTTAAAAGTACTTAAAACTACTGTTCAAATTGACCCACCTGCAAGCCCAGTGAGGGCGGTCATCGCTTTATATAATTTTAAAAATAATTACAGCAGATGATATTTAATGATCATTTCACAAAGGCTAGGCTGTGCTGAAAGCGTCAAGAGTGTAATTACACCCATAATAAACAAGCGTGAGAACAAACTAACAAAACCTGCGATGAAAGGGTTTTTACTGTATTCTCACCAGCCGAGCGGCCTTCTCAAACTTACTTGATTACGGCCCGAGATTCCCATTGTGCAATTTATTTCATGTATTGTGTCATGACTAAAAAAAATGTGCAAACTGTTGCAATTCACGTCAGTCCTCACCGTCGTCGTTGGAATTCATACAGAATCCAGAATCCGGTTGGCGTGCTCGATATAATCAAAGGCCTGGAACTTGGTGGGGATCTCCCCCCACTTGGTGTAATTGCTGTACTTCTTTTCTCTGATTGTCACAACAAAGCTCTTCACATGTAGGCAGGGCCACTCGATTCCTCGGTACATCATCATCGTGCCCCATTTCTGCAACACAAGGATGGACGTGAGCATAATTCTGAAGAGGTGATATGACCAATACTGACAACACGAGACGGGATTCAGAATTTATTTGTTCTGTCTGTTAGCTTGTTTAGAGTATTTTCCAGAAGCTTTCGCTTAAAAAAGTTGGAACTGCGGTTTCTAAATGCGTCGCATTGCATAATTAGATTCTTTTTGGTGCTTGAAACAGAAATTCAACAAAAAGGCCATCAAGGTTCAGTGTTTAATTGGGTAAAAAATAAAACATGTTGGGTTCCCCCCCCCCCAAGTCTGCTTGCTGAACTGAAAACATATTTCTAAAGATGTGTGTGTGTGTGTGTGTGTGTGTGTGTGAAATATATTTGACCTGTCCACAGTTCTTGCATGCTATGGAGCCATTCGTTTCGTAGTCAAGAAGTCGTTCCCGAAGTGAAGTGTTTTCTTTCTGAATGAAAAGTTCTCTGTGAGGAAATTGGATTGAAAGTGAGAAAGTACAGTAAAACATTTAAATCCCCCCCAAAAAACTATTTCTAAACTTCTTATTTTTTGGGGGGGCTTTTTCCACAAAAGTGATGGAAAAGAGTAAGAGTTTCACTTTGTCGCCAGTTCAAGTTAAGATTTAATGTCCCAAGAATTTCTACCTAAATTGCGATGAAACGTTGACGTGGTGCATGTCTTCAATGATGTGGATGTCGTCACAAGCGCAGACAAAGTTGCTGCAATGTCGGCAACTTAACTTCACCTCTGACGGAAGCTCATTCTTTGTGGCTTTTTTATTTGTCATTCTCAGCTTGTCCTCAATAATAGCCTGAAGTTGAAATTCTTCGATCTAAGGCGAAGGAACAAAAAAAAAAAAATAAAAAATGCACATTCCGAAAACCATCTCATTGTGATGTCAGCCAACCAGTTTAGAGTGGACGTACCTTCTTGTTATATTCAGCAGGATCTAATTCTCGGATTCTGGCAATGGCTTTGGTCATTAAGTTCACACGGTACTCATTGACACTTTCCTTCTCAGTCACCCCAGAGCCTTTCACCTCAATCACGATGTAAGTGCTGTCCTTAGCTCGAGCTCTGCCTCGAGCCTGCAGAAGGTAATAAAAGTGCCGTCGGGCAACAAACATTGGTGCGTCCTCACTGTGTAGTGACTGATGACATATTATTGTGCTCCCTCGTCATAAAAGTCATCATCCATAAGATGTGGACTATCTCACATGAAACAAATTATGGCCCACTCTATTCTTTAATCTTGCTCACTGAGCCGGTATTCGAATCATTCATTTAGTTGATTTTGCCCCAAAATGGTTATTCACCTTTTTTTTTGGCCTACTGTTATTATTATTTGGCCTATTGGAAGCATGTACAGAGAAAATAATAGGTGTCCCAGGATTGATCCCTGGGGAATCCCCCAGCCATTTGGTCGGTAAGTATTCCCACCGACGGGCCGATGTCAAACGGAAAATCCCTCACCCGGAAAAAAAAAAACGCATGCATTAAATTTCCAACTACTATATTACATTAACGATCGATTCCTCACAACGCAAATTCCGATATCCGGAACCCGGAAGCCATCACGAAGCCAGCAGTCGCGCAAAAAACTTTGACCGCTCCGCCATGATCGGATCCAAAACGGCGAGATTTCAAATTCATTCATTTACATTAACGTTTGTCGATCATGGCATCCAAACGAAGAAGAACGGAAATGACCATAGAAGAGAGTGAAATGCATCAGATTAAGTGAAGTAAAAAAAACAACAACAAGGAATCGATTGTGGCTCAGTACGATTCTTTACCTGCTCAGAGGCTTGACGGACGACGTACATCGGCGTAAATGAACATGTCCTGGAAAGCTTCAACTGTCGCGATAAAAACCACCCGCTAACTGGACCGCTAATTAGAGAGAAGGCTAACTCAATAGCGCCATCTATGGCCATAGACGACTTCGAAGCATCCCGCGGCTGGCTTCAAAAATTGCACGACGTCAGCTGAGCAATGCCGTCTTGTGTGGTGAGGGAGGGGAGGTAAAATTAGAGAGTGAGTGAGTTTTGTGAATATATTTGCACGTTCATACGGGACATTTACCGTGGTCGTTTCCCACATAAGGAAATTCTGTTATACGGAAAGATCGGACAATGCAAGTATGATTCCGTACTAGAGAATACTTCCTGTACATCCTCCCCTACTTTTTAGAGCAGTTTCAGATAAGTGTGCGATAACATCACAAACCTGTATCATAGCAATCTCATTAGTCACAAGGCCGTAGCAGATGACAAAGTTGCACTCCGGTATGTCCAAACCTTCCTGTGCCACCGAGGTGGCGATCAGTAAGTTGACGGCGCCGCTGCGGAATTTGTTCAACACGTCCTTCTGCTCTGTCTGGTTCACACAAAGACGAACGAATGGATAAGATTATCACGGTGCTCCCGTTGGGAACGGCGGCTTTGCATTCTCACATGTGTCATCGGTTTGACGACACTCTGGTCCCCGCCGCCGATGACGTACGACGCCTTGACGCCGACGTCGGCAAACTTGGGGTTCTCCTGAATCCAGTGACTGAGAGCGACGACGCTTTGTCGCATTTTGGCGAAAATGATTCCTCTGGCCGCCTCCTTGGTGGTGAACTGGTACAGAACATTGGATTGGAGTTTTGACAAGCTGTCATTTTCACAAGATTGGTTCTTCGAAAGCATCTCGAGTTCCTCCTTGCTGTCTGTAAGAAACACAGTTGATGCTCAGTTTTACGAACACTCACCGTGGACATGACGCTCACGTCCGTATAAGGCTTATATATATATATATATATATTTTTTTTTTTAATTCCGTCTGCTTGTCACTCGTTATTGAACCGCAGCAACATTCGGATACCTTGGAATAACTTGAAGAGGACTCGCTCCGTCGCGGTAATGTTTATGACGTGGTCCTCGTCAGGGCTGGATTTATTCTTCAAATCTTCCTTTTGTTTCTTTTCCAGGAAACTGAAGGCGTCACGCATGCGAATGGTGTCGCTGACAATCAAGGCGTCGTTGTATCGTCGAAGGTCAAGTCAAGTCAAGTCAATTTTATTTGTATAGCCCTTAATCACAGACAGTCTCAAAGGGCTTTACATAGCCACAATCGACATCCCCGATCTTAACCCCCAGGAGGGCAAGGAAAAACTCACAAAACCTCATTAGGGGAAAAGTGAGAAACCTTGAGAAGGGACCACAGATGGGGGAATCCCCCTTCCAGGATGACCAGGCTGCAATGGATGCCAACTGGGCAACATTTGGCACATACAATGATGCTATGCAATAATAGATGAGATAATATAAGAGTCAATTGAATGAAGTGCTGCAGGAAGATGACTTCAGTGGAGTGGGTCCTCATCCAGGGCCGTAATATCCATGGCAGCATATCCGAAGATGAGCCTTCGATCTTGTACCGGTCAGTTGGTGTAAATTCAGTACAGCCACTTCCAAGTGAATCGCCATCACCTAATTCGGGGAATTGGGAACAGAAAAGAAAGAACAGAAATAGCAAACAGGCCAACAAGTAGTTCAATGAAGTGCTGAAATATAAGGAAATCAGAAAAGGCGCTGCATGAAGACGACTTCGGCAGAGCAGGTCCCTTCCCGGTTCGTCAGTGCCGTAATCTTCAAAGCATGTCCCCATCACCTAATTCCCAAGCAGGGGAAGGAGGGGGCAGAAAAGAGAAGAAGCGGCAGTAAACAGGCCAACAAATAATTAAATTAGATGCTAAAGTATATAAATAAATTGATCAAATGTCGCGCTGCAGGAAGACGACATCACTGGAACAGGTGCATGCCCAGTTGGTCAATGCCTTAAACTTCCTAGTGGGTCACCGTCACCTAATCCCCCAGCCGGGGGAAAAGGGGGCAGAAAAGAAAACAAAAGAAAAAAAAGCGGCAGTAAACAGGCCAACAAATATTTCAGCTAAATGCACAAGAGTATAAATGCGTCTTTAATAGTGTTTTGAACATTTCTACTGAGGTGGCGCCTCTAATATCTGAGGGAAGTGCATTCCAAAGCATTGGTGCCCGAATAGAGAACGCTCTAGAACCTGCGGACTTCTTTTTGGCTCGCGGGATCACTAAAAGACCAGCATTTTGTGAGCGAAGGTTTCGGGACGGAACATATGGTACCACGAGGTCAACGAGATAAGAAGGTGCTAAGCCGTGCAATATTTTAAAAGTAAGTAGCAGAACTTTAAAATCACATCTCAAGTGGACCGGAAGCCAATGCAAATTGGCTAATATCGGGGTAATATGATCAAACTTTCTCGTCTTAGTTAAGAGTCTAGCTGCTGCATTTTGAACTAACTGCAGACTTTTAATACTCGACATGGGGAGACCCGAGAGCAAAGCGTTACAATAGTCGAGGCGAGATGTAACAAACGCATGGATTAAGATTTCCGCGTCACACGTTGATAGAATTGGGCGAATTTTAGCAATGTTACGCAGATGAAAAAACGCAGTTCGAGTAATATTTTTAATGTGCATTTGAAAAGACATAGTTGCGTCAAATATAACACCGAGATTTTTTGTTGAATCCTTTTGGATAATATTACATTTATCGATATTCAGAGTGGTGTCTTTGAAAAGGTACCGATGACGCGCTGGTCCAATGATGAGCATCTCGGTTTTATCTGAGTTAAGACGCAAAAAATTGAAAGACATCCATTGTTTAATTTCGGCAAGGCACGCCTCTAATTTATAGCAGTCGCGGGGATTCGTTATATCCAACGGCATGTATAATTGCGTATCATCAGCGTAACAGTGAAAACTAATGTTATATTTCCGTATAATATCACCAAGCGGTAGCATATAGATGCTAAACAATAGAGGTCCAAGTACCGATCCCTGCGGAACTCCACATATGATCTTACAAAGATCCGAAGTCGTATTGCCATGAATTACACGGTGCGTCCTCTCCGACAGATACGAATTAAACCAAGAAAGCGCTGAACCTGAAATGCCAACACACGTTTCAAGGCGTTTTAATAATATGTTATGATCAACGGTATCAAAAGCGGCACTAAGATCGAGTAAGAGTAATATTGATGAGGTGTCGGCGTCCATAGCTATGAGAAGATCATTAGTAACTTTAGCAAGGGCCGTCTCAGTAGAGTGGTCGGCTCTAAAACCCGATTGGAAAGGTTCAAATTGATTATTAACAGTCATATATTCATTAAGTTGTTGCGCTACGACTTTTTCAAGAATTTTTGCAATAAACGGAAGATTTGAAACCGGCCTATAGTTGATGAGACTCTCTGGGTCAAGGTTTGGTTGCTTAAGTAACGGTCGGATAACGGCGGTCCTAAAAGCTGCTGGTACTACACCCGTGGTAAGTGATAGATTAATTATATTTAAAACAGACGGTCCTAGGGTCGTAAACAGTTCTTTAATTAGTTTGCCAGGAAGCGGATCGAGCACACAAGTTGTCGGTTTTGCCGCACTAACCAATTTTGTTAGGCTCTCAAGAGATATTTTTTTAAATTGACATAAGGTTATCGGACAGTTATCAGCCCTAATGTCCCTATTAACACAATTTATCGCGGAATTCGACGGAATTTTAAGAACAGTGTCTTTAATCTCATCACGAATACATTCTATCTTCTGAGTAAAAAATTGCATAAAATCGTGAGCTGAATAGGAAGAGCTATCCGAGGTTGGTCGCTGTTGCGTTAGCATTGCTACGGTATCAAATAAATATTTAGGATTGTTTTTATGTAAGACAATTAATCTAGAATAATAATTAGTTTTGGCTAAATTAAGCGCTTCTTTGTATATTAGTAAACTATCGCACCATGCCTGACGGAAGACCTCAAGTTTGGTCGCACGCCATTTGCGCTCAAGCTTCCTACAAGATCGTTTCAGTACGCGCGTTTCCTCTGTAAACCACGGAGTAAGCCTCTTTGGACGAGTTTTAGTTTTTAAAGGCGCGACGGAGTCAAGCGCATTTAACAAAGCGACATTAAAGTTGTTTGTGAGATCATCAATCGTACCAATATAATTAGGAAACGAAGCAGTTGCTAAAGGGAGTAGCTCAGAGAGCGCAACGATGGTTGAGGAGCTAATGTTACGGCTGCTATAATTTTGATTATGGTCAGAACGATGACAGTGAGCCAAGACTTCAAATTTGATAAAGTAATGGTCAGATATAGCACTGGTATATGGTAATACAATTATTTTTGAAGATGCTAAGCCTCGGGTTAATACCAAATCTAGCGTATTGCCATTTATATGCGTTGCTTCATTTATTATTTGCGTGAAACCAAACATATCAATGATTGTCCGAAACGCTACCGTAAGTGGTTCCGACGGGAGATTCATATGAATGTTGAAGTCGCCCATGATAAGTATATTATCCGCATGAGTTACTAAATCAGCTACGAATTCAGAAAATTCATCTAAAAAGCCGGAGTAAGAGCCAGGTGGACGATAAAGAACGGCAAGATAAAACGGCAGCTCGGCTGAGGATCGCATAATGAGAACTTCAAATGTTTTAAAGGAATTGCTAAAACGAGGACTAAGTTGCTCCATGCAAACCCGCACATCCTGATCTTCGTCTCTGGCGGCTAAAAGAGAATCACGGCGTTAACCGGTGAGCAAAAACGAAGAAAAGAGAGAAAAAAAACAAAAAGATGGAGAGTTGCTCACCTTGTTGCTCGTACTGGACCACCCGCTGTTCATAAGTTTGAGAGCCAAGCTCACAGGTGGGGGTCACCTTGGCGTGAATTTGAATATTGTTCATGATGTTCTTGATTAAATCCCCAAACGGGTCCTGTCAAATGTTTCGTGACATGGCGCAAACATGAGGCTCAAATCAAAACGTTACCGAAAATGATTTTTGCTGGACGAACCTTTGCTTTGTTTTTAACAAGAACAATTTTTTTGTCGGGTTCATTTCTGTAATTCCCAAGATTCGCAGTCCAGATTTGGGAGGCATCCAAGTTGGCACAAATCTGCAAAAGAATGGCGCGTAAATCATTTTGATTCATGTTATGCGATGCGCCAGCACGAGCCAAAAAGGTGTTTTCAGTTTTGACTGGTATGTCAGGAGACATTTGATGGTTGCGCATGTGAAAAGGTGGAACATTAGAAACACATTGCGGGAGAAATTTCGACGGACGAGCACCGTAGCACATCTCAAGTCAAATGCGCCTGACGTTCAAAGTTTGCAATTCAACCAGTTTTTGAGAAAAATACAAATCGTACAAAACTTGGAAAAATAAAGGTTGAACTGCTGTTATACAAAATGTGGTTATGCTTTTGGGAGGATCCTAAAAAAAAAATCTGCATATCTCCAGAATGTAAAGATCAACTCGACAAGTGTTATTTTTTTTTGTTATTGGTTGTTTGGATTATAGCCTGGTGCGGCTTGTATATTGTTGCTGTTTTTTTTTTTTTTTTAAGTTGCTGCGGCTTATATGCAGGTGTGCCTTATAGTCTGGAAAATACGGTATGTTCTTTTTTTTAATCGCCCAGATTTGTCACAGTTTTTAACAACACTTCTCTGTGGTATGTCCATTTTCAAGAGAAAGTAAAGGGGGAAACATTTTTTTGTACACCTTGTTAAAATTTGAAACAAATGAACAGAAACTTTTTTTCGATAAAATGTCACTTAAATGTTTTTTTTTTTTTTGGTCCTTACCTGCAAAATGTGTTTCTCCGCTGTCTTGAGTTTTGTGGCGTCACCGACACCCAGTGAGGCCGTCATCCCCAGGATCTGAGGCAGCGGCACCATCTCCTTCTGCTCCTTCTTCAACATCCTGTTCCTGTTCTTCTGCTTCAGGTAACGCATCATCACTCGGTTGTAGACCTCACCCTTTTTAGTGTGATGGCACTCGTCTATTATAATCAGGGTTATATCTGGGAATACAAGATAAAGACATAGAAACAAATGCATTCAGAAATGACAAAGCTGCTTTTAAAGTCAGAGACCGGGAACAGGATTTTGGCCTTGGTGGAGGTTGACTCTTCTACTGAATGCACTTGCTCAATCCGTAACAAATAATACATTGGGAGACATTCCAATGTTTTGAACAGTGAACGTCCAGTTTGGTGTGTAAAATATATAATATTTTGGCGTTAATTTAACAGCGGGTGCTTAAATGTGACAACTGTCACGTCTCCTTCTCTTTCTCAAACTATATTTAAAATGTCGACAAGTCGGCATTGTCATGTAAACGTGTCCCCCGTCCCGGAGGAAACAAAGTGCGCCGGTTTGATGTTTTGTATGTGATAGATGTTCTCATGTGAATTTCCTCAGCCACACACTGATGGCTTGAACAGGCGTGGGAAGTGGAAAAATGAAGGATTGAAAATAAATAAAGGAATAAAAAGCACACGCTTTCAGGCGTTTCGCCAAGCAGCATATGTTCCACTTAGGTGGCTATTCCACCTCGGACTGTCGAGTGCCAACAAAAGGCGGAAGACTGACAAGTTCCTGTCAGGTTTTGTCATGGGAGAGGCTTTGTGTCCTCTGGGTGGCTTCCGATGACCTAAATATATCACTATTTTGCACTTAAATGGTTTTACGGAATTTAGTGCATTTATTATTTATTTCATGAACTTTGCTCTGATCAAGTGAAAGTGGTACCTTCATTATTGGTCAGCTACATTAATCGTTCGCGTGGTCATAGCAGGACGAAGCCGAAATTTTGACAACAACCACAACATTAGCGCTGCTCTGCTTAGCATCAAATAGCATTTTAAAAATCCAGGCGCGGCGCCTACATGACTCACAAATTCTCCATGAAGCCTAATTGTCGTGATCTATTTAGAAAATTAATTTTCTCTCTTGAAATGAGCCAAATTTATTAGAGCAGAACAATGAACCACACGTGCAATGGTAATACATCATTTGTTTAGTACACACTGGTGAGTTGCGCTCATGTCACTGCATTAATCCAACAGCCTTGGAAGCAAGATTTACATATCATGAGATTTTAGAATTAGGTGTTCATTTATGGACCAGTTAGAGGCTTCACCCAATTAAAGTAGTCGATGGAGTTGAGCTACTTTTGCCATTTTATAGCTTGCTACGCTTTTCTGGTTGGTATCATCAGTGTAATTAAGATACATTTCATGTACAGTCGAATAGATCTTATCGGAATAATTTTCTAAGCAGCTTCCCCAACACTTGGTTGTAAGGTATATATATTTTTTTTTCCTCAGAGTTGTTCAAAAGTAAAGAGTTTCTGTGATTGTTGTGTTGAACAGCTATTAACAGTGGCGTACATTGAATTTCGAGATTATTTTCCTAATACAGCGGACTGGCTCACACTACTACGGACATCCCAGTGTCAGTTAAAAACTCAATCTCCTTTGGGATTAAAGTTGTGGAATTCCTTGCACCCGCTCAGAAGAATATTTCAAATCATACCACTTAGATGCACTCCCTCGTCTTCTCCTTTGACCGACCTCTCCAAGTAATTTTCCAGAATCTGGGCTGTGCAAATGATGATGTCGTTTTTCTCCACAATCTCAGTGAAAGAGATTTTGAGCATGGATTTTCCACTGACTCTTTCCACTTTATAAGCGTGCGACAGAAATGGATTGAACTCTGTGGCATAATGCTGCTCAACAAGAGGCACCTGTGGAATGACAACCAAGTAGCAATTTGTCACTAAATGCATGCATACGTTTTTTTTTTAACTTGAAAAAATGTGTTTAAAAATGTGTATGAAAAAATACAGATATATTTTTATATTAAATATATATATATATATATATATATATATTTATATATATAATGTAAAAATATATATATATAAAAAAATATATATAAAAAATAAAACGTAAATTATATATATATATATATATATATATATATATATATATATATATTATATATATTTTTTTTTAACTAAAAGAACAAACTCACAACATTTTATGCAACATTCATTGAGAATCTTTAACCCAAAATTAAGACATTTGAAATAGTGTTGCTATTTTTGGGGAAGCCGATGTAAAATACATTGGACAACTTAAAGACTTTCAGACATTTTCTTTTAGTTGGGAAGAAAGGAAGTGCAATTGCATACAAACACAATTCTTGAGGTGGTTTCAGAGCTGGAAAGCCACTAATCTGAAACGGAGCAAATAGGGATTTTCTCGATTCATTTTTTCCAAAGCACAACCGTTCCCACACATGCCAGACAGGAAAAGCGTGCAGGGAAACCTTACGGCATGTAATTTGTGGTCAACTGACCCACATGTGCACACTGAATGAAGGAATGTTTTCTTTGGCTAGGAGTAGAATTTGGCGTGGGGGGGGGGGGTCAATGATATAATGTTGTCAAGATGTAAATGGAATCTAGTGAATTGTTCTATAGTTCAATTAATTTTATTTTCCTACCATGTTCACCAGGATGACCACTTTGCCTCTTTTCCCTTCTGCCTTCCTGCGGTCCAAATGCTCACGGGTAATATAAACCGCTACCCGGGTTTTACCACTTCCGGTCGGGAGGCATATGATGATGTTTTTCCCCTCCAAGGCGGGTTTAGCCACGTCCATCTGATAGTCTCGAAGGACAATATCAACTTTATCTGGGCCTCCAGCAGCTGCGCCCGGGTCACGCGGTTCTGTAATGCAGACAGATTTAATCATTTGGTCAGCAAAGCACATAATAATGCTCAGGAAAAGCATACTATATATAAATATATATTTTTTAATCTGATTGATGCCTCGGTGTTGATATTGAAAAGAGCATATATTGAAATGGCATCAGAAATTGGTTCAGCATATCAAGTGAATGTTTAAAATCGTGAACGCAGTGGGCGTGTCCACTGATACAAAGCCGTACGCAACTGTGAAGTCCATTTAGGTCAAATATAAAAGGGGCACTTGGTTTTTCGACGCTTACTTTGGTGTGAAGCAAAGCATGTCAGAATGTGTGGAACAGATGTTGCCTGAGCACAAATTCAAAGGCGTCCACAATTCCAAATAATAAGTAGCATAGTCAATGAAATCCGAGTCAATACAAGTACCCAAAAAATGTTCCAGGGAATTTGAGGCACCGCGTTTTTCTGCGAGGCTTAACATCTGCATGTGATTATCAGACACCTCCATTTTCCCGGCATAGTCGGGACTTTATGATTTCATCACACTTTTCTAAAGTTGCCATGTCGAGAGCTCGCTTGATCTCAGATGGTTCTAATTCATTTACAAAGTAGAAGGGGGGAAAACGAACGCCACAAAGGAAGCATGCATGACGCATCCCTCTCTTCTCTTTGTGCTATTTTGTTCTCATTCGCTCGAAATGCCCCCCAGTTATGAGTTCAGCCTCCCGCTCAGGTTTGCTCTCACCAAAATGATCGTCTGTCTCGGCATTCCCACGCTCGTGCTGTTTTAGGCAGGTTATTTGAATGTCATTTACACCACAAATGACTTTCGTCTTATATTGTAGTATGTAAATGTATATCCGCTCCCGCCTCCCCCCAAAGAAATTGGCAAAAAAAAAAAATATATCATCCGATTATTTTCCGATTTTGAAAGCGTTACTAAAGCTCTAATAAAGAAGAGTTTTTCAATTTGAGTCAAATTGAACTTGGAAATGTCTTCAAACAACTGTTGTGAATTTTTGCATTCAGCTCCAAGAAGAGCAAGTTGTGCAAAAATATTAAACAGCTGGACATTTGCAGTACACAGAAAAGTTCAATTAAGTTCACCGAAAAAGGTTAAAATGCCTTTTCGGTTCATTGTGAAAGCCAAATATATTTTTTTATTATCTTTTTGTGACTAGATGATAAAACTAAAGAAGAGTGATTGGTTAAAAAGTGGTGAAGCTGTGAAATTGGCGGCGATACGGAAAAAGAATCTTCCAATGGGCAGTGATGTGCCGATACGGAGCCAACATATGTTTTCATTTGACGCACTGGCTCTGCTCTGCCTTCTTTAACCTCCGTGCGCTTCATCACACATGAAACGTATTATTTGGTGAGGACCACTGAGACGAGCAAATCCACGAAAAATTCACTCACTGCTCACCAATCCAATTTACAATTTAACTGCTTCGATTTTGCCTTCATTTTTGGGCGCTCCGTTGTCAGCAAACATAAACACGAGGTATCGTTTTTGAACGCAAGCCGTCGAGCGAGTGAGAGCGAATTGTTCCCACCTGGTGGTAACGGCTCTGAAGTGCCGCTGAACGTTTGCGTGGCGTCGTCATGTGAGAGTTCACCCTGGTACAGATCTGAGAAGATGACATAGACGCGAGTGAGGACGCTGTGAGCTGCTGGAGAAATGATGTCATCCAATACATTTTGAAATTTCAGACTCATTATACTACGATCGGATTTATCAACGGACGGGCGGTTAAACGAGGGCTACCTATGGTGTCATCCTCAGTGTCCTTCTGATCCAAACGTGGAGAACTTTCTAGACTTTTCTTCACTGGGTCACTTCTTGTAGTCTCATCTTTGTTATGGAAGACTGCAACAAGATAAAAGTTTCATTCAAATGTTTTGGAATGTTTCAGATTTATTTTTTTTCCTGTGGATTCTCCACTTGATGAAAAAGAGCAATTTTCATATTTTTGGGATCTTGCTGTAATGCTTGATGTGCCACAAGATGGCGCCAAATTCCTGACTAATCTGAAATTAGCCAGTAATGTATTTTTATGTCAGGGGAGGAGCTACGTTTAGTCTGGGTTGTTAGTGGAGGTTATGGAATTCTTTGCCGCATGTGCATGTTCTTTCCAGTGCATAAAAAAAAATATCTCCTGTATATTCCAATTATTTTTAAGATTAAGAGTTTGAAATGATATTAAGATGGTTTAGGATTTTTACGTAGTTCATAGTAGTTTCAACTATTAATATTGTCTGTTATGCCACAATTTAAGACATCTATCACTTTTTCTCTGACCGCGCCAGTGCTCGGTCTCGAGTCCCCACATTTTACTGTACAAATTTGGGTGATGCGCGTGCACTCCTAGTGGCTACCTGTGGTATCGCAGTCAGAGGAGCCTCCCATCAGTTTGTACAAGTCCTTGTGTTCAGTGTCAAGGAGAATTTGGATAAAAACAGAGTACCAGCCCAGGGAACACCTCACGATTCTTTTCAGAAGTTCACGAGCCGCCTCTCTGGGTCCTTGAATGTTTGCTAAGTGAAGGATCTGAAGTAAGAACAGCAAGCAAGATGGCCCATGAGAACAAAGTGACCGTTTAAAATCGCAAATGAAGTGTTTTACCTTACAATAGATTCGCAATTACAAAACAAACATGCTTTTTCTTTAATACAAACTGTTAGGAACAAATACGAAGTACTAAAACTATGGTCGAGTAAAAATGATTGGCTCACTGAGCAGCGGTCGTGGGTTCAATTCTGGCTCCGGCCTTCCTTTGTAGAGTTAACATGTTCTCCCCTTGCCTGCGTGGGTTTCCTCCCACATTCCAAAAACATGCATGGCAGGTTGTGAATGATTGTTCACCTACATGTGCCCTGTGATTGGCTGGCAACCGCTCTCTCTCACTCTCTCCCTCTCTCTCTCTCTCTCTCTTTCTCTCTCTCTCTCTCCCTCTCTCTCTCTCTCTCTCTCTCTTTCTCTCTCTCTTTCTCTCTCTCTCTCTCTCTCTCGTTATTATTTTTATTTTAGTAGTATGTCCTATTGCTATAATATGACATTGTTTGTATTTAGTATTTGTGTACAATTAATATATATAATCCAGTCGTACGTGAAGTTAGATTCGTTGTGTTGAAGTGTCAGTCCTTTGTCCAATGACAAAAATAAGCGTTTTTTGTCTGCCATCTTGTGGTCACGACTGTATTCGGACAGTTTTTAAGTTGTCACCCACTAGTGTTTGACAGCTCAAAAAGCAAAAACAAAAAGTAGTCCAAACGTCTACTCACTTTGTCTTGGTCATCCTTGGTGATGAGGTTGCGCGCAAAACAGTGCATGCAAACCTCTGTAGTGTTCATGCCCACCAAACTTGGCACCAGGATATCGATCATTCGCATGCAGTTGTCGTTCTCAGCCTCCAAGTCGGCGTCGGGCAGCTTTCCTCGCATGTAGTCGGCCGCCTGACAGCAGTCCGCGTTGGACAGGGCGTCCACGAAGGCCTGGAACCAGCCGTCCGGGTGCGGCTTGCGGAGGACGGCATCGACCAGGACGCCCACCGCCGCCGAGTTGCCGTCGTCGAGGGCCCGTTGTCGAACCCGTTCCTTCTGCTCGGGTTCGAGTAAATGAAGATGGTCCAGAACGGGCTCCACCGCGACGTAAGTTCGGAGTCTCGGCAGAAAGCTTTCGATAAGATTCTCGTTAAACGTGTCTTCCTCGATCGGCGCCATGGTTCGAATCCTCCTAGTGTCAACAAGAGAACCACTCCAAGTGTTTCCTTTTTGGCAAAACGAAAGTAAAATGTGTCACTTTCGTTTTGCCATTATTCTGCCACCAGTACTTGATTCAACCGATAGATGGCAGCATTTGACAGTGGACAATTTGCAGGAACTCGTTAAAACGAGTCGTCTCTTTTACAGTGGTGGATTAAAGTACTCACTGAATGCGCATTACTTTTACTGTATATACTTGAGTAAAAAAATAAAATAAAGTAGTTTTGCTGTACTTAATGTAATAAGAAACGACTATTAAATGATTGCGTTTTAATTGGATTTTTCTTTCACTTTTGTTCATACTTTTAAAAAAAAAAAGTTAGTTTTTCTCCCTGTCCCCCGTTTTTCATGGAAAACGCATGTCAAAATACAGAATTCCATCAAATCCAGCATTTATAAAAGATGTCTTATCATTGCTGCTTACGTCATAAACATTGATTTAAAAAAAAAAACTCATTCACTCCACTGTTTTAAGTGTCTCTTTTTATTGCCGATCCCAGTTTCAAAACATTTACTACGTTTTTCTTTTCAAATAATAACAGTAGCAGTAAAAAAAATAGACTTTTTTTTTTTAAACATCTGGCAATATGATGAATTTCATTTTTTTCAGTTTCTAGCAATGTTGAACGTCACAAAAATTGTGCTGGCAAATGAAATGACTTGTTGATATGTTCAGAATAGTCTGACGTAGCATTTGTCTTCATGGTCGAGGCACCAAACCCTATGTCGGGGCTGTTTCTGTGCAAACACTAACTTTCTACGTGGTAAAAGAGACACGTATGCTGACATCGTTATAATATGTGCTACTTTGGGCTAGCAAGTGGTGCAAAAACAATGACTATACAGATTAAAAAAAAATCAAAACCAAAAAACCCCACATGCTTTTATCTACAAATGATAGTGTCAAGAACAGTAGGTGCACACCAGTGACCCAAGTAATAATGCACATTGTATAAAGAGGATTATTACAGTATTATGGATACTGTAAACTGCAGTGCAATTGTCCATAACCCCTGAGTCTCACTTCAGAGAAGACAGGCATACAGCCAAGGGTACACAAACACTTCGCATACCTCCGTTTAAATGCTGTATGACACAAATACGTGCAAATAAATAAATAAATTAATTAATAAATACTTGGATGGGCTCAAGTATGTTGAGCCACTAATTCTGGTTTAATGTCTGTCATCCAAATAAATGTGAACCAAAATGAACCTTTTTTTTCTTCTTTTCCGTATTTGTGACTCATAGCACAGCATGCAAAGGTTTTGGTTCACGTGTTGTATGCTAAATATGAGGGAAAAAAAGTCTTTTGAATCCTGAGCCTGCAGGATAGTCGGATTTGATAAGCTCATCATGTCGCTGCATAAAGAACATATTGTTACGTTCAGATCCATCGGCTTAGTCACTAAAAAAGCGAGAATTTAGTTGGAAATGGTACAAAAAAAATAAATAAAGCACAACATTGTAATTGACCGGGATGCAAAAACACAAGTGTCATTGAATCCACTTACTTAGGAATAGATTCTTTAACATCAATTTATAATTCATATTTCGTCTAGAGTGCCTATAAAAAGTCTACACACCCTTGTTCGAATGACTGAATGTTTTTGCGATCTAAAGAAAGGAGACCTACATAGATCATTTCCAAACTTCCCCCTCCCAACGTTAATGTGACCACCTACCAGTACAACTGGTGGCAGGTGTGTGTCGACTCACATTTCACATTTGTTTGAATGTGACTGATTAATTTTCAACACAGCCACAGCCTTTTTGCAAAAGGGTGTGCACAATTGTGCAAACACATTATTTTTGTTATTTATACCGTCACTCGAAGACATTAAAACGATTCAAAACTATTTTCGAATTGGGTAACTCATTAATGGTGAAAAAAAAGACTTGCTCATTTCAAACCAGTTAGGCAATTAGATTTTCTTAACATTCATTTTTTTTTTTTTATAATACAACTTGGAGTGCATTATCTTTTGTAGAAAATCCTGCTAAATTCTCACGTGAACAGCTTGGAGGCGACTGCTGGTGAATATGTCATTCATCTTAATTACCGCATTTCAGTCCTATCCTACTAGCGTCTCCATTTATCAAGCAATAACATTTTATTGACCTTTACGGTTAAATCGCGAGCATATTTATAATGTAATTATAATGTATATATATATATATTTTTTGTCCCGACATACAGTAGTGTATGTGTGAGGTTTTGCATATACTGTAACGGACTGGCTATTAGTGGTCGATAGTGGCCTTGGTGGTGGTTTGCGCTCTCCAAGAGCATTTATATTGGAAATATCTACTAATGCCAGCGGTACTGCAATACTGCAAAAACAGTATTTTAATCCAAATGCATGAGGAAAAAAAAAACACGTTAAATATACTACCAACCAACTGCAAATCAAGAATATATATTTGTCTGTTGCAGCATGCTTATAAAAAGTGACTACGACTGTATGTATTTATTACAGCATTACGACCCAGAGGTTAGAAGACAAATGCTGAAAGGTTTATGGCCTTGGTAGCTCTGGGTCAGAGTCAGGTCTGTGGAGTCCAGTGGTGTTGAGGTTGCAGTCGGAAGGGGGCGAAGACGAGGACGATGTTGAAATGAGGATCAACGTTGACTGCTCATCCCGGGTAATCTCTTGTTGCGCTTGCTGCTGTTGTTGTGGTTCTGCTTGTCTTTGTAAAAGCAATGTTGAAAGGTTGTCCTCCACCGGCACCTTCAAGGTGGCCAAGCTCGGCACTGAGTCTTTGGATTCCCGAAAGGCCCTCTTCACTTTGTGGTTCGGGCCCTGCGTGAGAGGATGTGTGGGATGGAGGTTAACAATGCAATCGGAATGCGCGGAAGCCACGCCACGCTCGATACTCAAATACAACAATTATCGGTAGTCCTGGGGGCGGGGGGGACATTTTACACACACACATATCTGCTTACAGCCTTCGGTGGCTGGACTATATTTCACAGGGTTATCACCAGGCCTTTCCATAATGTGACAACGAGGCGCTCTAGAGCGGCCACAGAACAGTGTTTAACCTTTAGATGGGGGGAAAAGCCTGCATCATTATTGATGTAATTCAATGTCACACAATGTCAATATGAATTTATGACGCTATTGGATTTTAATCACTATGAACAAAAATATTTTGTGCCACCTCAGATTAAGTGAATGATTTTCATGAGTGATCTCAAAACAAGAAGTGCATCGATTTCAAAGGTTATCCAACCCAGGGAGGAGGCGGCGGTCAGTCAATCATCATCACGTTTGACTTTGACAGTCTTCACTTACTTGACTTTGCGTATGGCTGAAAAAATGGCTCGCCGTCAAGGCAGCGGGCTGAATCTTCACGGCAGATCCGTGGTACTCTGGACTGGCGGTCACAGTGCTGTAAGCTGGAGGACCTAACGCAGGCTGTCTCTGCAGCAGCTGCAGGATGGTCTGAATGTCGGATGTTAACTGAGACTCCAACCTGAAATGCAGCAAGGACCATCAGAGAGTGCAAACAGTGGTTCAACTGTCTCCCCAAATATTTGGCGTGTGTGTGCGTGTATGTGTTTTTGTGTGTCTTGTGCATTAGTAGTCGGCCAGGCGATCTGAGACTGCCTTGTTGAGTGTCACGGAGTTTAGATTCAGTGATTATCTTTTTTTAATTGAGCTGGGGAAGACAAATGTAGCAGTTGTTTGCAATTTGAAGTGAAACATCTACAACGTTTACCTTCCCCTGTCAGATGCAGTTTAGCTTGCCCATACGGTCCAATATAACCCAAACTTCATGTCTGTTTTTCATTTTATTGACAAGACAATAAAGAGACAGATTTGACATCTTGAAACTAGTAATAATACTTTTTAAATGACCATTACAAATGTAGTAATATATTCCGGTTGAGTCCCTTTTCCCTTCGTGATTGTCCGCCATATTTGATGTGGCAACGTCCCCCATAACAAACGTGCGTCAATTTCATAAAGCGACAACCTACAAAGTGGGGAACGTAAATGCCGCTTTTTTTTCTGCAATTCATATTCCCTTTATTTTTTTAGTCTACTACTTTCCATAGACTCTCAATAAAATTAAATAGTAACGTCCAACATCACAATAAACAAACCATAATCTTGAACGTGATCACCGTGGGTAGAATCATTTTGTTTATTAACCACTAGAGGGGGCTTTTGCGCCATAGCAGAGTCTTGTTATGGAAACTGAGCCAGTCAAGGATGGGTTTATTTTATTTATTTATTTTTACTAGAGGTGATAATTAGCTTATGTATGGGAGGTGTGAATCTCTTGTTTACTGCTACAGTAAAGTACACTATTTCCATGAATGTAACTATGACTACATTTAATCAGGACACCTTGTTTTATACCTCCAGCCGTAAATTCCCCCTTTAATTGCTGTATAGTAGTTTTGTGCAGAGTGAAATAATAAGTCATGTGCTTGTAGGTTGTCATCAATAATGGATACAATGCAATATTAAAAGCGCACTTTATGCTGTTTTTTTTGTTGACAAGAAACTCAAAAGCTCACCCAGGCAGCTCACATGAGGGGGAAAATGGAACTGATGGTAATGCAGCGTTTCACGTGACTTATTTGTGCGAAAATAAAATGAGCCAGACACATGGTGCTGATGCCGGTGTCATTCCCCAGCCAAAAATACCACCTGCTGTTCATTTATGCGTCACTCTCTAGCTGCCTGCTGGCTGCAGTTGTGTTGTTATAACTTTGCCTCTTCTGAAAATGATATCAAAACTACATCTGCTCACGCGTTAATATATGTGCTTGTCAGTATAAACAAATCTGCTACATCAATGCTTTATTGTATTTTGAATATGTTATGGTTACATCGCCCTAAATCCCACCTCCAGTGAATTTAGTCCAACAATATATCTTGCCAGGTAGATTTTCTTTGCCCGTCTTCTATATTTGTCTGAGCAAAATGAGATGAATCCTGGCAGGGATCTTAGTGTAAGTGCAGTTTACTTTTATTTGTGTGGGAGGTGACACTTCATTTTAAAGCACGCACTAATCATTAGCACCATGCAGTATATGAGCGGTTGGATTGGATTATAAATAAAAGTAATCATCACAATCTTTTTAAAGTTGTCTTTCAAGATGCGCTGGCCGTTTGCCTTATGCTTCATTTTGATTCTCTCCCAAAAACATTTACGGCCAATTAAAAGTGCTTTAAGATGCTCAAGCAGAATATTGCACTGATGCGGGTAAATAAAAAAAAATATGAGAACATCAGTGGTTCTCAAACTTTTTACTACCTTAAGAACAAATAGCTCTCCAAGTACCAACATCATGACCCACAACAACAGTGTAGTGAGTCGAAGCAGTCATCAAAAACCAGGCGGAAGTTTTATTCCCAAAAAGTACATGAAATAAAATAGGATCATTGTAACATTATGTGCAGTTTGGAATAATGGAAAAGAGAAAGACGCACAACTTTTCCTCACATGTATTTTCTTATTTTCGACTTACATATCATTTGTGGTCTGTTCAATTTTATCCAGGGATCACTTACAGGTGAGACATCATTTATTTGACATATTTGTCATTAATTTGACAATGAATTAGTCATCAGAGTTTTATTCTGCCCAATATCAGAATTGGCATCGGCCTAAAAACTGTCGGTCCCCATTTATTTTTTTACTTCCTCCATCCTGCTGGGTCGAATTAACTACGATTGGAATGGTGCAATAATAACGAGCAGTTGGGTTGTGATAAATGAATTGTTTTTGTTTTTTTGACCCAAACGTTTTTTCGTGTGTAGGCAGAATACTGACCCCTTAGTCTGAAAACAACTGTGCTAAAAAGTAAATGTTTTTATTCATGGTATGTTCGCCATTGGTCTGAGGAACAACCATGTGTTTGCTGACTCCTTCCTAAACCCCCCCCCCCCCCCAAAAAAAACCCATACCTGTTTAAATGTTCCTGGAGCTGATTTAAGCGCTGTTCCACCTCTCCGTAGGTAAGCTCGCTGGCCGAATTATCATCTCCTCTCAGTTCGTGGAAGTGTGCTGACTCATCCAGGTAGTCCGTCGGCTTCTTGCACACCCATTTATCACAACACAGATCTGCAGAGAGCGCAAAAAAGCAGCACACATTCTTTACACGTGTACACGTGAGGCAGAACAGCGTCGCCACAAAAAAGACAACAACAGAAAAAAAAAATGCTCGTTAAAATAGGCTGTCATTAATCTCAAAAGGATTGCTGAGTGTTGTATAATTCATCAGGCCTTTGTCCCGGCGGAATTACCAGAGTGCTGTTTTCAAGTGGCAAACGCAGGCCTGTTGTTATCGCAGCTGGACACCTGCTATCATTACGTTTGCTGTGCAATCATGTGTGTCAGGAGCCCTTCTTTTTTTTTTTTAGGGAAATACGGTTTGTTTATCTGTGGATGCAGCGAGCACGATGAGCCGTAAAGATACGAGGAAGCCCGTTGTCTGTCGCGTGTCCCTTTTCTGCGTGCTTTGTCCTCACATGGCCTCAGCATCCACTTATCGGGAGAACAAATGATCGTACGAGACGAAGTGTGGTCAATATAGGAAATGTTGGGCACTATCGCAGGGGTCCGCAATCCTGTTCCTCGAGGGCCGCTGTCCTGTTTTCCATCTCTCCCTGCACTTACGCACCTGATTGAAATGATCAGATAATCAGCAAGATCTGCAGAGGTTAGATCCTGATCCTGATCGTTTGAATCAGGTGTGTAGCTTAGCAATCTTTTCCTTATTTATCGCTTTTCAGCGGTTTGTGAAATTTGGTGAGCGGTTATAAAATCAAGTCGCAGAATCCCTGCCTGCGTTGCGTGCCGCGGTTGTTCCACTAAACGGGCCTCTCAAGCAGGCGTGGCTGGATATGCCAGCCTTTAAAAGGTACGCTCGTGATGCTCTCGTTTGTTGCAGCGCACCGTGGTGTCCAGTTACCGCTGCTATTTACAGCATCCCGGATCGTTAGCATTAGCGCGTGGCACTTGCCGCCTGTCCAAAGAGAAGACGCTACTGGGGAGTTTTAATGGCACGGCGCTGACACGCATGTTTACAGTCAACCACTTTCGTTGTGGAGGGGCCCATGACAGAACCACCCGAAATCGGTGGAAATACGCGAATATTTGCACATGGGCTTTGAATGTCTGGCTCACGCAACACTACCTCCATTTCAAGAAAGAGTCATTTTCAAGGGGAAAAAACGTGTTACCTTGAAAAGATGGACTTCTCCTCAAGCCGTTTGTGACCTCGTTGTGTCCGAGAAGATTAGAGTCGAGAGCGGGGCTGCTGGGTGTCGAGGGACCCCGCACTTCGGAACATCTCTTTAGGCACAGGTTGGACTCCCCCCCCCTTTCCAGTTGTGCGCCGACTTCGTTGTTTTCCACTGGGGCGCAGCAAATAACAATAGTTGTCCAGTCAGCATGATTGGGGATGTTGTTGTCGCCGTGTATTGATTTGCTTCGGAAGCCTCACCTTTGGGTGGCTCCGGTGTGAAGGAAATCCTTCTTTTAATACTCCTGGTGCACTCACCGTCCGAGTCGCAGCCCTCGGGAGTGGGAGGCTGAAATAATACAAATATTACCGTGCATGTTAAGATCTTTATCACTGTGGCTGTCATTTGTCTCCCAGAGTTGAAGACGAACGCGCAAAGAGCAAAAGCCACTAGAGCAAACAACTTTGCTTTAGCATTGTTTTTTTAATCGATTTATTTAACATTTGCACATCTTACAAAAATGTCACTTTTAAAATCAAATGCAACAGACCAATCTATAAACGAAATACACATCAAGTACGACATAAAATAGGAAAAAATAAATAATACAACCAACCTAAAACAATAATCATGCTGTAATTTGACTTTTTTTTCTGAAAACTTTTTTTTTTAAACGAAGGAATCAACACTTAAACACATGAACAATTTGGTCAAGGGGAACAGAAAACGTTACTTTAGCATTGTTAAATAAAGATGGGATTTAAAAAGGTCATCATGCTTGAATTGAATAAAAATATTTGACATGTAAACCCCAAAACATTTGCTCAATGAAAAGATGTAGGAATAGATAAAAAAAAAAAAAAAAAGTAATTGTTGTTCCTTTTAGGTCCTGTAGGCGCCGGCAGCGCGCTTCCAAACTGTTGCCGACTGTCAAAACAAATCAAGAAGGCGGCGGGCTAACAACAAAGCAATGTGCTTCTCTTAAATGCGTGCGCTTTCATCTGTGGATGAGACGCCGGCCGGCTCATGGAGACACGCAACTCCCTTCGTAACGAGACTTTGACGGCGGGACATCCAGTCCCTGCTTTGGCTGTACGAGATCGCTATCTGGCCCGAGCAAGTTTGTCCGCTTCACGAACCAGTTACTGCGACAAGTTCACATTGATTGACTGCCAACAGTCGACGCTATCATAAATTGAAGCATTTCGATTCAGAATCTTTTATCTGTATATATTTATATTTTGGGTGTGCATCATTCCAATAAAAGACGATTCGATGCAGATGTTAGTACATGGAGTGCGATTCGATTCAAGGACGTTACGATTCACAGCGGAGCGACTTAGTTCGATTCGGTACACTCACTTCAAAACCGATTTTTCCGATTCAAATCGAGTTTTCGTTACACCACTAATATTATTAACATTTAAAATCATTTGCAAGTTGCCATCGTAACATTATCTTTTTACCTTTGCAGACTCATCTCTGAGATTGAAGGTCAGCTCCAGGTTGGCAAAGAAGTAGTCGGCAAACTCTGGATACATGTCCAGCACCTCCAAAAGGTCCTCACGTTGGATGGTGCTCAGGTCGCAGTAACTCAGAGCCCGCACGTCAGCGTTGGACTTTCCAGGTTTGGCAAATAGATGGATCATTTCACCAAAGATGTCATTTTTTCCTGGTTTTGACAAACACACACACGGCCAATATGTGAGCTCTCTGTTTACAGTGCATGTGAATTTTTCCTCTACTATGAGAACTTAATCTTTTTTGTCAAATTTGCAATTACAGTAAGTGAAAGTCATTTTTTTTTTGTGAGTTCTTAAAACTGAACCCAGCGACCAGTGATGCTTGTGTAATTTCTGCCATTTCGTATTGCCACACGTTACCAAATCGAATATTGTAGAGTTACTATTCAGATATTAAATGTTACTTTTTGACAAATCTATAACTGTAGAATCGCTATCTTCAGGGAAGCAAACAATTGCCACAGGGATAGAGAAGTAAGAAACATGAGGCTCAAGTCATTATATAATTAGCAAATAATAATATAAAGGACGTAAAACAGTGTCATCTAGCTTTAAATAAAACAAAAAAAAAAAACAGATCACATTTGAAGACAAGTTCTATGTCGCAGTACGGGACATTCTCGCTTACAAAGTCCAATCAGGAATGCAACTAATGCAGGAGGTCTTTGAATTATTTTGGCTTTTCTGTTTCCAAAATCATCATTGACGCCTCTAAATTGTCCATAGGTGTGAATGTTCGTCTCAGATTGACTGGCAACCCGTCTGGGATGTACCTTGCTTCTCTTCCAAAGTCAGCTGACTTTAAGCTCCGGTGCACTTATGACCCTCGTAAGGACAAGCGCGATAGGAAAATGAGATGGATGGTAATGTACTCTGTAGTGCAACGAAGCAAAAAAGATACAGATCCAAGTCTTTTTAAACCTTTCCATTGAGTTAGTCCAAAATGATTTGTTGGGCTCACGCTTGAATGAGCTTGGGAAACTACCTAATGGTACAATTTATGCAACGGCGCCGAAGTTGATCGACCGTATAACGGTTCAGGCGCCGTGGTTGAAGATGTTATTATACACTTGCGCGGCGGGCACAATGTACGGACTTTTTTTTTTTTTGCTCGTTTGGCTGCAGGCGAGCCTCGTAGCTCATGTGTGGCATTGTGCAAAAATGCAGGAAGCAAAGAAATGGAGCAAAGCGCTGCTGATCAAGCATGTTGTCGGCATCACACTGATCAATTGGATCGGTGACATTTTTGGTGGGGAAGTTAATCATGAGTCCGTGTGATTCAGCGACCCATGCTTAAGCCTCATTGTGTCACGTTTGGCTTTGGAGCGCATTCATCTCACGGGAAAAGCATTTTTAATCCAAGCTCACCTGGCTTTGTTTTTTTTCATTATCGCAATGGGAAAATATGATAAATTCAGCGGAAAAGGAAATTGTTCACGACATATTGATATTTTTCGATAAAAATCCCCCTCATCTTCCTGGGCTGTCAAGAATGAGCCGAGAGTTGCCTGCGCTCTTTTAACAACCTTTTATGGATCCGCTTAATAGAAATGCCAATGCCTCGTTCTCGGAACCGAACGCCTCTGTTGGCCAGAGGGCACACGTGGCGAGGGCGCCGTCTTGTCAAAATGTGTTGACGGGAGGCGTTTTAAAAGCAGCAATTACATAAAAAAAATAAAAAAAAAAGCGCTGCTCTTTCTTCAGTTTGTCGAGAATTCAAATGGAAGCCTTTGTGATAATGTCACTGCATGCAATTTACATTAATGGTCGCATTTCACATAACACTCGCTTGACAATTTAATGGATCCAAACGTTACGAAAATGATAATACTGAACAAAGTTTTGCTTGAAATTCACACAGATATTAACTCTGTTTGTCAGTACAGGTGTGACTTTCAGTATAAAATTCCCGTTGTTGTCCTTATCAAATTTACTCGGTCCTCATGAAAATATAGCAGAATAAAGAAACGCTGACGTCATATTATAAGCGGCCAAACGAACACAATAAGTTCCTTGAAATGTGTTTCCTTTTTTAAAACTTTTATTTTTTCAAGTTTAATGATGCAAAATAATTTTTAGTTTTTTTTTTTTTTTTTGTCCACAACAAGTTATTCTATTGAAGTGCACATCACCATAGTGAACATTTTGCAGGTGTCTGGTGTTTCAGTGAAAATACGGCCAGTTGCTAAAACATTTAATCATTGGAGATTTACAGCGATGTTTTGTCATTTTATCATCTTATGAGTGTAAATGTGGATGCTGTCAAGCTTAAAAGGTCCAGTTATATCAATCGTTATAAAAACCTTTCAGAAATTCAAAATATAATTTTTTAACAGTACACCGTCAGCTGAAATGCGTTGCTAATTGAAGGTCCACCACAAACTCATTAAATGCTAACCTTAAGCAAAAATGTCCACCCTGTCCACAAACTCACATGTGTGCTTGCAATTTATTAAAAAAAATAAAGAAAAAATAAATAAAGTAAGCCATTCACACCCGCATTCACGCAGGAAGGCATGAGCTGAAATTCGAACGGTGACGCAGACGTGCTAACCACTAACGCACGATGCTACCCAATAAGAAACGTTTGCTTTTTGAATGAGACTGTCACTCCAAATGTTTGTGTGAATGACGGCTCGAGCTCTTGTATGGGATTTCACCAGATTATGCCGCTATTACATAACGTGGCCAGTGAGTTAATCAGAAACGTGGACGTCTGCCAATGCATCCCCGGATGCACATGCACCGTGAAATGTCAACATGTCAACTAAAAACAGTGATTTTTAGCTGGGATGTGACAAAAAGTCTTAAGTGTCTATTACTGCGTAATAACACAACACTGGATCATTTTGTTGAGAATAAAGTTAAAAAAAGGGTTCACAAGAGATGCAATTTACCCAGGATGGCGACCACAATGTCGTCTTTCAGGATCTCAATAGACCCGCGGGATAGGAAGTAGAGGGCAGTGAGTACATCGCCGCTGTGGACCAAAGTGTCTCCAGGAGGGGCGTGAGTGGTCTTGAAGTGCATCGCCAAGGCCCTCAGGCAGCCTTTGGTGGCTCCTTGGAACACTTTGCAATTGTGAAGGAGATTATTGTTGAGATGAAGACAGATATCTGCCTGCAGGCACTCCGGAAAACCTTTGAGCACCTATTGGGGAGGGAGAGTAAATCCAATCAACCGATATCCTGCGTCAAGTGTTTTTGAAATTTCAAGTGAGAAGAATTTGAAGTCGGAATATTGTATGGCATCGTCACCAACGTGGTGCAGACGGTCAGTGTCTTAACATTCATTATTCAAAAATAACATGAAATTAAAGGCTATTTAAGCACATTTGTGCCGTCAGAAGTGTGTATGCAAGTGGTAAGCTTTCACATTAATCGGTAATCAGAGGTTTTTAACCCTACCTGTATGACATCCAATCACAATCAACGTTCAGTGAGCCTAACATGAATGTTTTAGAATGTGGGAAGCCGCAATAATATTCAGAGAAAACCCACGCATGTACGGGCGAACATGCTAACTCACACAGAGTTGAGCCCCAAATTGTGAGGCAGGCATGTCGTCATGTCGCATTCGTGTAGCATAACATACGTAAATGTTAAAGTCGCTATAAAGTGCAAATAGGTCTTCTTAATTTGAAACCCCACCAAAAAGAGTGTCGTTAAAAACACAGCCTAATTTGAATGACTACAAAAAATGGCTAAATATGTAAAACAAGGCTTTAAGAGTGTAAAAAAAAACAAAATGCTTGAAAACACGCCATCAAAGCCTTATTCTTATGCCGACACATCCCGACATGTTTGACTCGTGAAAATATATCTGCTTAAATCCCCTGGTGGCTGCAATATATCCCAGCCGGTTGTTGTGGCAAAAGGCGTTAGCCACTAGCTAGCATGCAAGCTAAAAAGCGCTAAAGAGAGGCACTGAGTTTATGATTTTTTTAGCTGTTTGGTCATTCAAAAACAAACTAAATTTTCTGCTTTATATTTCTGTGTTGTTTAAATTCAATCCAAATATTCTGCATGAAGATTGTTTTTGTTTGCACATTAGTATGAATCCTTGACTCGTGGAACATCCATTGAATAATCTCAACGGATATAGATAGATACAAGAAGGCGCTTGAGCGCAACGGGCAAAACTCGTTTCTATACCACAGCGATGGGGGTTGGGGATGTTTATTTCAAATCGCGCTGACACTCTGACCCAATTGGCTGTTGAATTGGACAAGATAATAAAATGGAATACGCACCTCCTGCTCTTGCCAAAGAAAAGTCCACAATGCAAAGCAGACAAAAGAGAAAACACTTGGCCTTTAGATTTATGCAGAAAACGTGCCGAATGGATTTGCATTTCTTTATTTACCGTGTTCATGTCAATGCCGTTGGTGTAGGCCCAGGAGTGCTGGAAATACTCCTCCAGCCTCTGCCTCAGCGGGTTGGGTATCTGATGAAAACGGATGAACTCTTTGACCCGTAACATTTGCGCGTGGTAGCGTGCCGTACCCGAGTACAACCTCTGGATGATGGCCGAGACGTTCCCAAAGATGCTGGCGTACATCAGGGCTGCAATACACACGGAGCGTTTCGTGAAGTGTAAATGGCAACCTCTTATCGGGATGCCCAAGGATGCTGTCGAGTGTATGTACTCACATCCGATCAGCATGACGCAAATCGAAAAGATCTTCTCCGAGTTTGTGTTTGGCGAAACGTTGCCGAATCCCACGCTGGTTAGACTGCTGAAGGTGAAGTAAAGTGCGGTGACGTACTTGTCCTTGATGGAAGGACCCGAGTTGGGATCGCTGTAGTTGTATTTCTTCCCGATGGACACGCCCAGATTGTCCAGCCAGCCGATCTTGTGCTCCAAGTAAGGCTTTTCCACGTTGCCAATGGCGTACCAAATGCAGGCCAGCCAGTGGGCGATGAGGGCAAAGATGCACATTAAGAGCATCAGCACGGCGGCGCCGTACTCCGAGTAGCGGTCGAGCTTCCTGGCGACTCGTACCAGACGAAGCAGCCTCGCCGTCTTCAGCAGGCCAATCAGAGTGGTCGTCTGAACACACGTGGAGGGTTGCCGTTTAGTTGGATTTTGTAAAAAGCTGTGCTGAAGACTTTCGAAAGCCGAAATGGAGGTCAATGAAAGTGTGCACAATTCAGGAAATTACAAAAATGACAGGAAAACCGGGATACGTGGAAGAGCACGTCATTGTTCGGCCTACCGCTATACAACAATGGCCGAAAATATTGAAATCAATAATTTTTCTCCAATCTCCTGTGGCATGCCCGGTGAGCTATCATGGCACACAAATGTGCTCCAGCGTACTAGTTGCAATCATTAATAAATACTCTGGACTCTATTTTCATTGACAGTACATGCAGAAATGCAGTAAATGGAGTACATCAGGTCTCCAGATATTTTCAAGTTGGAAGCGCTTCTCACGAGCTCATTCTGTAATTAATGAGTGCCACGACGCATTGTTGTCTGTTGACACGCGGGAAAAACGCTCCGGTTACGCAAATTGGTGCTACATTTGAAGGAAATGAGAGGAATCGCTTAGATTGGCGGCGATTGGCGTCAGCTGTGTTCACGCCATCAACGGCGCAAACCGACTTTTTTTTTTTAATTAAACACGCTTCTGTGCAGATGTACGCCGCGTGACATTCCGGATTTGCGCCGGCGACGAAAACAAATCCCACAACAATCAACACTTTTTTTTTTTCAAAAGTGTTCATTTTACTCATTCAAATCGACACACGCTTCTGTCCTCATGTCATGTTTGAATGATTTGTGAATGGGAGTAAATAAAATGAAATTCACATTAACCAACAATATTGCTTTTATGATATTAGAAAATAAAAAAGTATAATTTTTTTTTTCATTGCCACGATAATGACACGTCTTACATAATCTCTAACGGCATGACAATTTATTGTTCTTACTAAAAGATCCTTCACTCGATTAGACAATTGTACAATTTCCGATAGAAAAATTGAAGCCGCAGTAAGCCATCCAATTATTAAACAAAACTTTTTCCAGCTCTGCAGCCACACGTGAGCTTTGCAGATCTCTCGACTGCTGACAACGAAGAAAACGTTACTTAGCAATGTAGTGCGAGGCGATGCATGTACAGGATGTAAACTGTTGCTCTTCTAATAATGTCACCAGGTTCCACGATGTGCTGACGCCTGAAAAGCCCTTCCCCAAGAGGGCCAATAAACAACGGAAACGAGGCGACGGCACAGTTCCTCACCGTGCCACAATCTATTCGTTTTGCTGCTCTTCATTGAGCTGACTTTTGTTGTGCAATGAGTAGTAATGCAAAGCAAGCATTACAGAATTGTGTATAGCCATTATGCAGAATTGCAACAAACATATCGTGCGAGTTAATTCCAAGAAATGCAGCCAGGGCGATTGTGGTTCTGCAAAACAAAATTATACTGAGCTTATTTCATATTTCTAAACTAACGTGAAATACAGCCAACGTACGATATCGTATGTGCACCGCAACGGATCGTGACCAGAATTTGTGTGCCTTTGGAATGACAGCTATACATTTTGAGTTGAACGCATAAGCCACGCCAGATGTAACGAGAGTTCATTCATATTTATCTGCGCAAGGATTACATCATGTCGATGCGGAAGAGCTCCTCACTTTCTTTGTATACGTCCAAAGAAGCAAAACATAAACAGCTTTCTACATCTGTTCTCGATAGAGCTTGTCCTCATTAGAGGCAGACAGTCGAGCCCAGATGGCTTTGGGCAAGACGCACAGATACCCACGACCAAGGTTGTTTCAGATAATGACAAGTAAAGAATGCTTTTACAAAAAAATTAAAAGTAACAGACGACGTCTTACGTTTATAAAAAATAACTAAAACTAATTGTAATTGTGGCAAAAATTTCCTTTTATGTTTTGCCAATTAATATCATACATATGTCCATCCAGAGGAAAGAAGGTTTGAGAATTGCTATTTACTTTATTACTCAATACATTTTTTCCCTTTTTTTTAACCACTCAACAGATACTCAATATTTTCAAATAAATAAATAAATAATTAAAACTAATACTAAAACTAAACAAAACCGACACCTTTTTGAATACATAAGAACTAATAAACTAACTAACCTGCTCTAAAAACAAATTAAAAGTAACTGAATGCAGAAAAGCAAAAGTCAAAACAAAATAAAAAATAACTAATAATGAAAAAAAATCCACTATAACTATTATAAGTGTGTTTAATAAAAACACATTCATACCCAATCCAAAAATCAAAATCAAAATGTCTCTTCATATATATATATATATATATATATATATATATATATATATATTATTATGATTTTTCTTTTCACTATTTGTGGCATGGCTCGGTCCCACACGAATATCACGACGTTCCAGAAACGTGCGTGAGTGTGAATGTCAGCCGGGAAGGGCTCCAGCTCACCCGTGCCCCGAGTGAGGATAAGCTGTATAGAAAATGGATCGCCGGATGAAAACACCCACCATATAATCTGTTTGCATTAAAAGAAATGATTCGTCTCCCGCCGCCGCCGCGTTCTGCTTATTTCCAAAACGAACATTCCATTTTCTTTCGGTGGGTAAGTCAAACACTGCGATTGAGATTTAAGGAGACTCGCGTAGCTGACTCAGCAGTAACAGCGGCGGCGGTGGTCCAAAAAAAAAAAAGATGATTATGGTTTATAATCAGGAGCTTTTCCAGTGTAATGGAGTGCCTACAAAGCACGATCAAGCACTGAAGTGCCATCAAACAAGCCGGCGAGCCTGGCAGCTAGCCTACCAATGACTATCTAACATCTGCATGTAAGCCGTGCACACGGCGCTGTTGGCCCCCTTGTCACATAAATGCATCAATGATTGCCATTTGGTAAGCCATTAATCCTAGTAAATGGATTCTAGAATGAGGACCATTCAAAAAAAAAAAAACATGCAATTTAAAGTAATCCTTCCATAGCTGAGACAGAAAGACTTAGGCTTTAAGTAGTGGCCTGGGTGCCCAAGTCTGGACTCAATAAAGAGATGACGGCGACTCGTTGAGTCATGTTGGACTCCCTTCGGAAAAAGGTTAAAAAAAAGAGAGAGAGAAAGAAAGAGATAACAAACCTCATCTGATCCTGAGCCGAAGATAAGCAGGTCAAAGGGAATGGCCGCCACCATGTCGATTAGGAACCAGCCTTTAAAGTAATGGATGGCGATCTTGGCCGCGTGGCTGACCACCTCCTCGTTCTGGTTCACGTACGTGGTCCTGAAGTTGATGAGGATGTCGATGATGAACATGATGTCCACGATGAGGTCCACCACGTTGAGAGGGCTGCACGAGTAGCCGCATTCACGCCTCCTCTGCTCCTCTTGGTCGTTGAGAAGGAAGGCGGCCGAGTAAGGCGTCAGGATGGCCGTGTAGATGACCAGCAGCAAGATCAGCCAGTCCCACACCGCTTTGAACGGGCTGTAATGCAGAATGGTGAACTTGTCGATGCGGTTCGTCTGCAGCTTGTACTCTGGCAGAACGTCGGCACCCAGTGACAAGACCTGGAGGAGACAAAAAAAAAGTTTTTTTGTGGTATAGAAATCCCCCGTTTAATTTTTAAGGTCTTTAAACACACTTTGAAACGATTCTAAATCAATTAAAAAAACATAATATATTGACGTAATATATTGAGTGAGAACAAATTATACATTTTTTCAAGCTATCAAACTCATCATCTCAAAATAGATCCTCAATCATGCCCAAAGTTAAGATAAAATGAACCCAGAGCCGTCGTATTCTGTCGGCGTAAAATGCAGGATGAAAGAGGATTGAGTCATTCATTGTCTTTTCTGATCTCTTCAGCAAAAATGAAGCTGCGCTTGAAGCTAATTTTATTCTCAATAAAAATTGGACTTTGTTCTCGAAAGAAAATATGCATTTTAACGGTGTTCATGTCAAATGATTAAAAAAATAAGTAAAAAATAGAACCCTGATTTTACTCAGATTTCTACGACTACGTCGCAATCATCGAAGCATTTAATCATCTTATTAGATTTGCATGCGGATGTCATTTGTACCTTTCTTCCATATGACATAATTTATAAATGTAACATAAAATTGCAAGCTTTGGTACTTTTGTTTGGCCTAATTGTCCTCCCTCAGAGGTTCTGACAAAAAGATCAATGGTGGAAACCCAATGTGAGTGATGAAGCCTTCTGTGCAGCCGTCCACATTAGCGACACACAATGGGCTGACTTGGAAACGACTACGGGCGCTCCCTCCCGCTCGACGTGCTCCACAATCCCAAAACAATTAGCGATGAAGGCGGAATGTTGGTTGCGGCTGCACAACACGACACTGACATTTAGATCCCGTGTGTTTTGCACTCGCGGTGATATTCACTCTCACAACTGCCACCCAATCAGCTGGCTCCAAATAATTCACCCAACCTTGCGAGAAAATAGCTCAAAATCCACAGCTACCTAACGAGTGGGTTAGGAAAACAATCCAGCATTTTTTTAATTATTTTTTTTATCGTGTAGCCTGTGAGAGCGAGCACTAAAACTAAGCAAACATTAGTTTTAATTTCCCCACACGAATACATTCTGACTGGATCGTAAATTATTCAGTGTCCTGAGCCGTCTCCTGTTTTTGGTCTAATAAGCCGTGGATGACAAAGACTCTCCTGCGCCATGAAAAAAAAAAAAATGAATGTGCAAAAGTGAAGCTGTGGGCAACGGTGGGGTCTTTCTAGTCACTGCACATTCCCCTACAGTACGCTCAAGCCATGAATTATCCAAGAGGAAGACTCAGCGCTCATGTCTCGGTGGCGTCTCCTAACACTAAACTAAGGTCAGCGGGGAGGAAGTGCGTTTAATCACGATGATGGTTTTGTTCATTTATAGATGAGGGATGCTTGTTGTTTGAATATGAACACTTTCCCCTGCTGAGACCGGTCGTGGCATTCCGAGCAGGATTACGTCGCTGCTGGCCCAAAGTGTACCGTTGGGGGAATAATCACGCTGGTCGGCAACAAAATTTAACCGGAGATGGCTTTATGTGTCACTAAAAGTATTTTTGAGGCAGATGTAAAAAAAAATGTCTTGATTTTTATTTTGAGCATATCAGGTTTTAGTTATGTAGATTTTTTTATGTTTTGAAGTTTGCCCTTCAAAAGCTTGCGCAATACAAATGTTACCTTTACTTTGTGTTGTCATTTAATAGCTATGGCACATCAGAAAAAAAATCCACCTGTTGCCGAATCTTTAATTAAAAAAAATACTAAATTTATCTTATTATTTTTATTATCGTCATGATACGTACTGAAAAAGTCTCTCGCATGCCCAAAAATCTTATGTAACACGGAACTCTCACACTCTCCAAAAAGTCTCCCAAAACCCAAATTTCTCAAGCCGTTAAAAATTTAAGTGCACACCAAAAATAAAAACCCCTCTCTCACTCTAGAAAAAAGACCAACACCCACCAAAAACTCTCAGCCAACAAAAAACTTGCATACACACCAAAAAAAAACTATTACAAACATCTACTTACTCACTCACTTAAAAAACTCACGCACCAAAAAAACCTCTTATTCTAAGAAAGCCTCCAACACTCAAAAAAACTGAGCCAACAAAAAAATTCTAACCAACCAAAAAACTCTCATGCTCAAAAAAATATGTTACAAAGAACTCTCTCACAAACCCCCAAAATCTCTCAAAATCCCAAATTTATCAATCACTAAAAAATTTTAGTGCGCGCCAAAAAAAAAACTCTCACACAAAATCTCTCACATTCCCCAAAACCATACAAATAAGAATCTCCATTAGCAAAAAAAAATATAAAACTCATGAGTAAGCTTATCAAACCCAACCAGTCTCCCTCACACAAAAAAACTCTCACACCTCTCACACCTATACACAAACACACGCACACACACATGCAGACACACATGCAGACACACATTTCACTCAATACGACAAAATAATAATTTGTCATATTGTATGTTTTTTTTTTTAAATGTTATTCTGTTCAATTAAAAAGCATAGAAACTAGAGGCTCTTCATTTTTTTCACAACAGGAAACTTACAAATTCAGCAAGAATGTCCAACAAGTTAGATGTCCTTCCATAAATCCCGGCTGCCCGTGGGCTTGCGCTTTAGCTTGCAAGTCAATTATTATCATTTTTATTTTTTATTTTTTGTCTATTAACCTCACCTAAAGCAATAAACTGAGATGAGAATTAGAGTTTAAAAAAAACAAAAAGTTTTTTTCAACTCATTATTATTCCTGTGCTTTCCAGGAACGACCTCTCTCTCTTTGTGAATGTCAGAGCTCCACCGTTGGGGCTTTGGCAGCTTCCCAAGCCCACAAACAAAGCGCCGCTAAGCCAGAGGCCCTGACTTTTTCCAGAAAATCTCTGAATTACCATGGAAGAGCTTTTCAAATAAAGGATCACTCGGGTGGTGTTGATGTGTGGCCGTCCAAAATGATGCATCATGAATGGCTCACCTGCGTCACTTTTTCTGTGACGTTGTGTGTCCTGTCTTTGACCTTTGGCGCGATGATCGTTTTCTCCGATGTCGGAGGAGAGTGAGTCTTCTTGTCGTTTCCTTCCGAGAAGGTGAGCGCGATCAGCGGGATCTTGTTGATGGTGCTGTACTTGTTGATGTTGGAATCGGACGTGGAGCCGAGCAGGCTGGACTTGACGTGGTTGAATGGACCTGCAGATCAAAAGAAGAAAAAAATATATTTGTAGATTGTATGCGTTAGGGTTAGTTAGTTAGTGAAATTTGTTGTGGGTCAAACTGACTCTCTCTGTCTCTACGCATATTTAATTTTTTTATTCTATATATTTTTTTTAATCTTAATTTGATTTAAGATGCCGCCGGCTTTATTCATTTTCCTTTTTGTTGAGGAGAAAAAAGGAATATGCATTTATTCAATTTTCTTTTCCATTCTTGACACTTAATTCAACCTGTCGAGATCCAATTGATTTCTTATTAGTTTTATTGTAATCAACTAAAAATGATTAATAGGTTTAAGACACTTTTGGGTAATTAAATATGGCCTGGGTCAAACTGACCCAGAGATCTTATTTATATTCCTGTGAAACAAAAAAAAAATAGGATTTTATTCTATTTCGGGTCGGTTATAAAAAAAATAAATTCCTTTAAAAAATTATGATTTTAATATTTTAATGTGCATTGTGTTTAATATTATTGGTTGCTAACACACCAGGTCAGATTGACCCGAGTGCACATAGCAGGAGGGTTTAATTATCATTAGGTCGTGCGACTATTACTCGACAGACAGTATTACTCGAGTATTTGAATGGGCAACTCTAATATTTTAATAAATTTTTTTGTGTGTGAATGGACACAACGGGAATGAACCAATGTTTCCATTGCGTGAATAGCTCCCATACCTTCATTTGTATGACGGTCCCTAAATATGCTTTTGGAACTGGAACTGTAGCCTTCAATCTCATGGACAGAGGACGCCCGCCTCATGCTGGTGACGCTTCCTCTCGGGAAGGTATTGGACAAGGACGTCGAGGACTGATGCACCTCTGTCTGGTAAATCTTCTCCCACAGCAGTTTGGGGGACGAATGGTCGAGTGGTTCCGGGGCCACGCTGGCCTGGGAGGAGTGGTGGCTGGAGCTGATGAGGGCGTGGGTGTCGTTGGCCTCCATAGGACTGCAGATGCTCTTGGTGGGTGAGGGGAAACTCTGCAGGGCAACCGAGTCCTCGTTGTCTTTGGGCGAGTCCACCGTCACAGCATCTGGGTCCTCTTGTGGAAGCGATTGCTTGTTGGTATTCATCAGGCTCAAGGCAGCCTGGCGGAAGCGGAAAAATCGACTCCCTAAAAATGGGCAGGAAGTGTTACGTTACAAGGCGCTGGAGTAACTCCATTTTAATCCAGGGAAGCGAAACTGACACTAAGAAATTTTGTGTTTATGAGCACACGATATGAAAGATATTACATTGTTTACATTTTGGATGAGGCAGTTAACAAAGCAAAATTCAAGTACAATCATGCGGCGTAGGGACTGAGCTTTTTACTTTTATCATGCTGAGTGAAGTCAGTTATGTGAATTTTGTGAGCTCTTCTAAGTGAAACGTTTTCCTCATTAACAATAGAATAGTACGAGGATGAAAGTCAACCCTTGTGTGGCGCCCCTCTCTCAGCATCCTCCTTCCATACATAAATAATAACTTTCCATCTGTTTCTAGAACCTAAGCGCGCTGATGTCACCAGCCCTGAGAGCGTCTAACAGAGCTCGGAAACTCCTGGTGAGAGACTTATCGATTTTCAAGTCTGTGCACCGGTCATGACTACTTTGCATTCTTTAATGGCGGGTTTTGAAGGAACTCGGCAAAGTCATTTGATGTTGAGCTTCATCTCTCAGCTTCATTGTGTGTTTTTGCCCAGCCATTTCCTATTGGCTATTTTTTGACGAAGATGTGCTACTTTCAATGTTTTGACATGACAACGTCACCAGAACGCTAACGGCTTCAATAATCCTCCACAAAATACAGTTTTAATCCTGTAGTAATTTTGAGGAACTTGGAAACGCACATTTATAGTTAGCTGGAACAATAGTTAGCTAGCTAGCTATCCAAATAATCATCTTGCTATCTATCTAGCTCTTGCAAGCTCAGAGCTATAGTTTAAAAGATAGCTAGCTATAATCTCTCTCTCTATCCATAACAATTATGTCAACTTTCATGTAATCAATCAACTTTGACTCAACTTCCATTACATTATCATTGACAACAAAACTATTCATTCGTGTTTCAACCCCTAGCATCGTATAGAATGAACCTTGGACCCCAAAAATATAGTTTTGAATATTGAAGAAATTTCTGAGGAACTTGGAAATGTTGGCATATTTATATTTGATTAAATATACGGAATAGAACGATAGCTACTTCGCTTGATAGCTTAATTTTCAAGTTATCTCGCTCTAGCTAGCACAGACCTATTCCTTAAAAGCTAGCTAGCTAGCTCTCCATCCATCCAAGCGAATAGACTCTATAGGTGCTGCTATTCAGATCTGCAACTCAATTTGAAAAGGCTCAGCAGTGTGAACAATTGCGTCCCTGATCTGAGGTAATTACGGTAAAAAAAAAACTTCTATGATGGAATTTACTGCGCATTGAGGCGGAAAAGAAGTCATCTTTTCGGCAGACGCTCATTTCTTTATGTGTTTCTGAATGAGCAATTAATTGCCTAAGCGTCAAATTAACGTTTGCCTTTAAATCTGCCGTTTTACTTTTATTTTATAATGCAATATATAACAAAAACAAAAGCTTTATGATGCAGTTTAGTACACCCAATGGATGTTCAATCAGTACGCCAATATCATCTTTACTTCTGATTTTGCACGTTCCTATCCTTAATGTTCCCATATGCTGCCGTTCAGAGAAAGTATGCGAAGTGATTGTAATGTTAGGGAACAACGTTAATATGCAATTCCAAAGACACCTTCAGTGGAAGCTCAACGCATCAGATCGCATCAGAAGGCATCCCATCATCAACCCACCGATCCCCTTCGCTGAAGTGCGCTCACAAGCAATCAAATGCGATTAGTCATGTTAGCTTTGCGTGCGCCAACATGCGCGCGTGCACGCAGATTTACATTCACAAGGCACAGCACAAACTGAATGCCAAGGGAGTTCGCGCTGAATGAGGACGACGGCTGAGATTCAGTCAGAGACAAGATGCTGAAGGAAAGGAGATCATTGGTCGTTAAACCTCTTGACATACCCCCAAAAATTCATAAATACAAATAAACGAGCGCTATAGAAGCTCTCGAAAGACGTATATGTACAGATGGTATCATTAAGAAAAGCAAGATTTAGCTATATAAGCACAACATTTCCTCCCCTGTGTGCACACTTTGCATCTTTTCTATGCAACATTCGCAAACAGGATAAATAATGTAATGAGTTTTGTGAATAATTGATGTGGGATCATAAAAAAAAAAAAAAAGTACAATTATGCTGTATATTTTTAGAGCAAGCAAAAACAAACAATGACACCAAGCAGTGGCATTTTAATGATTTTTTTATTTTTTTAATTAGATAATCATTTTCGTATAACATCCATTATGCTTATGAGAGACTTTTAATATTGTCCAAAGGGGCAAAATAAGAAATAATTAGATCATTTCACAGTGGAACCTCAAAGGTGAAATACCCCCGGGCCCCGATGTTGCACATTTAGGAGCCTTTCAAAATTTACGCCATGGGCTCCATTTTCGTGCGCCTTTCCCCAAAAATACGACCCATCGTATTAAGCTGTTTTTCAAATTTGGACCGGATAAAAACTTTAGTCCTTTCATCATAATAAGTGGCAATTGCGAGTTAATTAGATCACTATGTCCAAACCTGTTAGCGCACATGCTAGTTAGCGGCTAGCGCCTTTTTCGTAGTTCAAATTTAGGCTTTGTGTCTTTACTGTTGCTTGTTGTGACGTGAGTTAATTGCACTGCCGTGATACGGCGCCCTCTTGTGGCATCTATTCGCATTAAAAATCAGAAAAAGGTGAATTCCCAACTAGACGATGCTCTAGTAAGCCTCCTTGAAATGTTTGACGTCACAAAGGGTGGAGATGGCGACAGTTTGACCGTGGAACGGATTATCAATGTTTTTCCGAGGTCAAAAGACCTGGACTGCGAAACAGATTGTATTCGACCTTAAACGTTCCGCTGTATCTTATTTTTAGCCTCCGCTGGCATATTTTGAAGGTGTTCCGGGATTATAACACACGAGAGAGTTGACTGACTACTCACTTTGATCAGACTTTGTGGGCGACGCGGGGCTTATCTTCTCTGCCGAGTTGTCACTCCCCTCGTCCAAAACGTAATCAAAATTCAGGATGAACATCATCACCACGCCCTCCTCATTCTTCACCGGGATGATATGAATGTTGCACTGGAAATCCGACCCTGAGGAAAAAAAAAAACAGAGCGTAACGCTGACATCAAACACTTGACCCATGTATTACCCTTCACTTGAAAAAAAAAAATCCTTCTGGTTTCCTGTGGATCTTTGAGAAAAAAAAAAATGAGGAGAACTTGATCTGATTTAAAGGTCAATGCCCGCATGTCAGCGCCCGTGAAAATAGCTGAGCTAACCCCTTGGCGCTTCACCCGCACTTGTATGCATCTAAACCGGATCATATTGGGAGGCGATAAACAATATGCCGTTTAGAAATCTTCTCATTAGATTGCGCTTGAGTAGGATTGATCACAGACAAAGCGAGCGGAGCCAATCACGAAGGCTCCAATGCGCTCAAAGGAACAATCACGACAAGTGAGCATCATGCCGGGCACTGGAGCAGAAAAGCATCCGCCGTCTAAACTTAGACTTGAACCCGGAATATCCTCAATTCTCAACCGGCGAAGCGAAGGGGCTACGGATGCCGACCGACGTGTCATCCCGCCAATCGACTCGCTGGAGCCGAAAAACAACAACGGCATCAACATCGCTCGAGTGTTGCAAAATGTTTTGCGTGAATTTATCCGATTTTCTAAACTGTAACTGTAACAATTATAATTGAAAGTCTTGACATCATTCAAAGAAAAACAGCATCGTCGTCTAAAACTCCACTTTGTTGTAGCTCTCTGTCTCTCTTGTTTTGGTTCTCTGACCCAAGGAGGACACACACGCACACACCCCCCCCCCCCACACACACACACACACATATTACCAGTGTTCTCTGTAATCTCCTCGGGGCTCAACAGACACCCTGCCAGTAGCATTCATTAGCAGGAGACTTGCTGTCTGACTAAATATAACAAGCTCGGTCTCCCGCTACATGCCAGAGTTGCGTTGGAAGGATTTCACCGTCGAAACTCCCAGAAGTGATGTCCTCACTGACAATATGATAATGTGGTTTGAAAGCGAGCGCACTAACAAAGTATTTTTGGGATGGAGCCACAATTCTGCTTAGTCATTTGCGTCCGGAACCGCGTGTTATTGGCGATAGCTGCACATGCGATTAGATAGCTCTCGTGATGGGAAAATGAAGCTTCAAATTTGCTTCATAAACCAGTTGTTGTATTTTTTGAGTCCTGTAGATGGCGCTGTCGCTTTAAAAAAATGTCAAGTCAGTGTTCTTCCAGCCCAATGTTGAACCGAGAGTGCCATCTAGTGGCGTCCAAAAATACTACAACTGGTTAATGAAGCCAATTTGAAGCTTCATTTACCCGTCGCTAGATAGCTCGTTCTCATGAAAACGTTTTCCCAAAAGACGTGTTCCCCAATCAACATTTCAGGCGTGATTCTAAATTGCAGTTGCTGATCGTGTAGTGATTGTGGTTCACATGCCCGACAACTTTTGTCGAACTGAAAGTCTTCAACTCACTTCAACGTAGTTCATTGGCACTTACTTGTGGTAAACGATCTCTTTTTACGAATTAATGTAGCTCCTCAACACACTTCAGCTTTGTTGCTTGGCACTGCGATGCTGGCCTAGCACTACTTTTGTCTAAAATGAGGCTCAAAATACTTGAACATCGTACATTGGCTCCAAGACAAACAAACAAACGTGTTTTAATTTTCAAATGAATTCACAAGTCCAGCCTACGAAAACCACACTCGGACCCAATCTTGACGAGCGTCATGCCCATGTGGGAAAACTGTTGCGAATGCTCCCTGAGCACCTTCTTGCCATCGTGTGCATGTGGCACAACTCGAAAAATCGCAATCTGTCGGAACGAACTGTAGATGACCCTGCGATGATGTCAAAATATCGTCGGCTGTGTACCGTACAAACGCATCCACGTGCCCTTGATTGACCTCAGATAACCGAGACTCTTCAAAAGATAACGATCTTTACGCATCGGAAAAATCCCCTTCGCTTATATCGCAATAAATGGCCTGTGGTGTATCGTGATTTACAAAGGTGTTCCAGTCGACGAGCCGCTTATAATATAAAATGCATGACTTTTCTATTAGACGGCACGGCTGACTGTGCAGCTTATTAGTCACAATTATACCGAATCCGATGCAATAATGGTCGTCATTGTGCAGCCCCAAATGGAAATTGTTTTCGCTTGTTTTCTTACCAGAAGAGGAAACAACAGTGGTGCTTAAAGGCTTAGCGACGGGGGGTCCCCACTCATCTGGTGTCCTGCTGAATGTCATCTCTGCCAAAATGCTTCAAAGAGACGCCTCCTTAGAGCTGTGAGAACTGAACAATCAGCAGCGGATCTGATCTCGTAATATGCGGTAAAAAGACGCCGCTCTCTTCGTATTTATGAGTGTTCTATTATTTCGTTAACCGCGATTCAGCTTACCGTGCATGGATGACCACGTTAAGTCGATTCATTCACAATAAGTCATATTTTTCCAAGATCTAAGCCTGGGGTGTTTAATGGCTTGTATGTCTCATGAATATTTAATATAAATGCTGAGTTTCAACATGAATTCTTAAAGCAACAATCTGTAATTCAGGTACTCTTAAAATAACAGATGTCAGCTGATTGGGGTGGCTTTTAAAAAAAATAAAATTATTCCAAGTCATGACGTAACGCTCCGCTAGTTCTAGTGGGTTGTAAAAGTCTACACACCCCTGTTGGAATGCCAGGTTTTTGTGATGTAAGGAGTTGTTTTTTTTCGCCTTCCACGTGACATGGAAGGCAAAAAAAGCAACTCACAACTGAATTAAAAATAAATAAATAATTCGGACCAGTTCAGGTTGAACGGCGCCTACTGTCCCAAGACAGCCGGGATCGGCTATAGTACCCCCACGACCCTCGTCAGGAGAAGCGGCTCAGATGATGGTTGGGTAATAATTCGAGGAGGTTGGATAACGGGTAATTTGATTGCACAAGTGTGCACACCCGCTTACAACTTTGCTGTGGCTGTGTTCCGAATGAGTCCGTCACATTCAATTCAGACGGTGGTAACAATCGGTTCAATGGCGACATCTGTTTGGGAGACCTTAGGGTCCATTAAAACCAAGATTGAACCTTTTGGATTGGAGCAGTTCCAACCTTTTTTTTTTTTTTAACTCTGAAGCAAATGGAAAAAAGATGGAAATCGACTACTTTGAAATCCACAATAATGGCGGAAACCGTTTTGAACTGATCCCTCTCAAAAACCTGCTGTGTGAACAGAAAACTTTTTATATTATCGTTGAAGATGTTGCATTCAATATTTTAACCTTATCAGCAATGCTGACTTGTCATCTTATAATTGCTGAAATGTATCTGTTTAAATTCAATACTTTTGTTCTCAATGGGTGACAGCGCTGCCTTGTATGTAGGCGGGGCGGGAAAGTAATGAGATCATCAATTCATTCTGCAGTCTGATTGTGTTTACAACTGCCGGATAGGTTCATATCACTGATGATTACACAAGCAACAAAAAAAACAAAACAAAATCCAACAAAGGCCAAGCCATGCAAACAAAAACTGCGTTTCCCACCCGCCTGAGTGAACGGGATGCATAGAAAGTCTTGGCTTCCTTTTCATGATGGACATTTCATTACTGTTGATTCTATTTCCACGATCAATTATTTAAAACGCCGCTGCGACATGAAGCGATCTTTTCGACAGTGACTCACAGGCCCAAATAATGCCGTTGCCTTTGAACTTAGCTACTTTTAATGAATAATCAACGCGCTTGGGAATTCATTTCAATATTGCATTGGGCCCTCGCGTCCTCCATTTGGCAACAATTACTTTTGTTTGTGTTTTATGCGGCGTAATATGCGAAATGCTGATTGATATGACAACGTTTTGGGAATTTGACTTCACATTTTAACTCTTCCACCCCAATTTGACTGATGTACTGCGGTCTCATATTAATCTGCATAAGCTGATCCGCTTCAGGTAGAAACATGAGTAATAACGTCAAGCCTGGTTCTTGTTTTTTTCCCGGTTGCTTCTCTTCTACGAAGGTTGTGGACCCATAGCGCGACTTTTACACATTACGGCCGCATCGGACTCGTTTATTGAGTTCTGACAAGTTTCAGGTCCAGGGCTGTCCTGCTTCAGCCAATACGCAACGTTCCCCAGGCGTGAAGGGTGGGGGGCATGCAAGCTAGCACTTTGTATCCAGTCTTCGGACCTTGTGGACATTTCGAACGCGCTCGCAGCGACACACATTGGCCTAATTTCATCTTCAATCAGTGTCACTGCAGCCATCGGGGGAGAACTAGCAGCTCAATCCACATCACGTTTGTGGTCGCGTTTATTGAATCATGATATTTTGCCATGACGTCTTTTATTCTGCTTAATTTAGCGCAAATGTTGGCAAGCCGAATGGAATGGATGGTAAAAATTTAAACCGGCGCACAGCAACTGATTAGGAGGGGAAAAAAAAGACAGATGGTATGAAGGGGAATATTAGATGACTTCTTCCAATACAAGCATCCCTGGAGATTAAAATAACGGTGGGTGAACATTCCAATCCAATTGCCCATTGGCCAAAGCTCAAAGCAAATCTTTTTTTTTTTTTGTGTATGAAGACGTTAAAAAAATAGGACACATTTTTGAATTTTCAAGCAGATATTTCGACTTTGACTTCTAGTTATCAAGCAGACAGTAGACCAGTGCTTCTCAAATAGTGGGGCGCCCCGTGTGACCTTGGGCACATTCCTTTTTTGCCACTGTACGACAATAAAATGTAATTGCACATCCACTCCTGTAGTTGGCAGTGGCGCTCTCCTTGCCTATTGTGTAACTATTGTGTAATAACTATTATTTATAGCGGCATTTATAGTCGACTACAAAAAAATAGAAAAAAAACAAAAATCAATCTTTGTGCTTGCCCCCCCCCCTAATAACAAATTCTGTGTATATTCTTTCGTACAAACGAGGGCAGAAGCCGATAAAAAATAGATACGCCGTTTTTGCAGGTTATGCATGCGAGTGTCGTGCAGCACACCTCGCGCTCGCTCCCGCTCTCCGTGTGGGCGTGTAGCGGCCCCACGCTACCGGAGACCCCGCGGCTCGCGACCCCCACGGTGGGAAGTCACCTTTGAAACGCTGCACCCACGCGTGCCGCCTGCCCCGAATCATTCAGCGCGCTGAGCTAAGCTGCCGCTGTTATGTAGTCATTATCCATTTAACTTCTCTCCGCTGCTCGGTGTCAGCTTCCTTTTGTCAAGACTCGCTGCGGCACAAAGTATTATTACACCCGGCGGAATCCGATAGCTTTATAAGGCCATGGAGGGAAAGCATTTATCTCATTGATGATGAATCGTCATTGGAAGAAGTTTGCAAATTTGCCTTTCCCGCAGCAGAGCGAAGTGAAAGGGGAGAATGTCGCTTCCCTCGGTGTGCCTGCGAGGTCCGCGGTGCTACTTTGATTTTGAAGCGCTAAGCAGCTTAACATTTTGCCTGCTCATTGAGAAGAATCAAGGCTTTGTTGCCGCCGATATCACATCGCTTGGGCAAATCCCGACATCACGTTTTCCTGAGGATTTCCCACAGCACTTACTGAGGAGCGAATGAAAATGACATAGCAACAGTATGTAATTTGACCTGAGCAGAACATTGGTCCGCCGGCTCGGAATAAAGAGAATAATGTCGTGGCGACGGAATGTCATTGCCGTGGTACATGAAGATCACTGACTTTATTATCCGTCGTGGGAAATGACTTAAGAGTCGACTGTCGTGTGGTAAAAGTCGAATAATCGATGACATTTTTTTTTTTTTCCGTTTGCTGCACCACAAACTGGTTTCACGTGAAGACGTTTTTTCAACAGACAACTCGTGGGAGTTTTTCTGTCCAATTGCAGATTTCCCTTTCCCTTCATGCGGGGGCAGCAGCAACTTCTTTTTTCACTTTTGTGAACACCTCGTCCTTGGGTGAGGTCCGCGCTCTAATCTAGTTTGATGTGCTTTGCACCGTGTGTGCGCGTGTGCGTGAGAGATTCGTGACAAGCATTAGGTGCGGGGTAGACGTGAGGGCTTTGGTACAAAAAGATTAACTGATTTGAATGAGAAGTGATTGCTGGAAATGCGTTTGCGAGCGGAAAACACGGCACACAGCCGGGCCATGTTCGAGCCGCGCAGCGACTTGAATCGCATCGCCACGAATCTGCCGACGTCCGTACCTCCATAGCAGTTTAATGCATTTGCTCTGTAAGCCGCTCATTCCCAGTCACTGCGCTGTCAGCCCCGCCATCTTTATTCATGAGCACACATGCGGCCGTCTCAACTCCTCTGAGAAGTATTAAGAGTTGTGTCTTGAAGCCGAGGATTGCGAAGCGACAGCGAGCGCTGAAGGTTTCCCAGGCTCTTATCATCCGTGCTCATGGGCGCATGATGTTAAGATGAAGCCTGGCTCATGCATGGCGGATCGGAGGAACGGTGGGGGGGGGGGGTGATTTTGAGGAGAAGTTGCCTGAAAAATCCCGCTTGTCAAAAAAAAAAAAATAATGAAATAAATCAAACGAGATCGTTCGTGGCTTCGCGGACAGGCCCTTGAGTGTTTTGTGTAATTGTCTCGCGTGTTTCCGAGACAATCTATTTCTGCCGCGTGGAGCAGCTGGCTCTTGGTTTCCTTCCTCCCGATTAACAAGAAGTAGGGAAAAGGCAAGGCTGGTGGCGGTTGATGCTCGATTAAACATGTATCCATGTCCTAGAATCTAATCAAACTCACAATTAAAAATTTAAAGATCCGCCTTTGTATGATTAAATAAAATATCACTGCATTTTCTCCTTCATACATCACTCTTTGGGATACAAACTCACAGGGTCGCTATCTAGGGCTGGAGAATTTATGAAATTGGGATTGACATTGGAATGAAGTAGGGTTCAATTATCCAATCGCAAAGGCTGCAGTTTGGTTGGGAAGAAAAGCTTCATTTCCTTCGGTAACCAAAGTGCAGTCAAGATGAACAAATTAATCGCAAAATTGATCACGATTACTCTCATTTTTCAAAGACAATTTCTTGCGACGCTTGCAACGGATATTAATGTGCGGGAAAAAAAAACTGAAAGCTTCCTTTGATCCTCAAATACGATGGTATGCTTTTGAATTTGGTTTTTCAAAGTGCAAAAATTATTTATAATATATATATATATATATATTTTTTTTATTATTATTTATTTATTTATTTTTATTTTTTTTCTTATATATTTTTTTTCGTTAAGTTGTCAAAGAGTGCAAGTTCAATGTTGACTAAGTTAATAGCTCAAATTGACGTAGATACTGCCAAAAAAAATCATGTTTCCTGTGCATTTATTTGAACATAAGCCTAATATTACGTTATATTGGTTATAGATAACCAAAACATTTATGTATACGATACCCGATCATACAGATTCATGTATTGCTTGTGATTGTTAAAAAATAAACAGGAAGAGGACCTTGAGAAAATAATCGCACGTTAAATGGCAAATGGCAATATTACAGACGGCCATCACACGAATGCATAAAACAAATGAAAAAGCATGTGTGCATCCCATGTCATGCTGGCCACAAAAAAAGCTCATGCGAGAGCACGCCAGGAGGTGGTCAATCTGCGGATTGGTGCCACTGAGCGGCAACATCGCATTAATTCGCCTCTGCAGTGCACCATTCACGGCGCGGCTGGAAGACGCCGCCAATGAATGACAAGCACCGCTGTTATTGTTGGAGCCAAAACGCGTTTGCATGAACCGAGGGCATTTCTATGCAAAGCTGCCAGCGCCGGAGCCATCACATGCACGGCCATATTACAGATTAGTCAACTGATCCATGCTCTAATAAAGCTACTGTGCGCACTGGCTGAAAACAACAACAAGGCTTAAACCAGAAAAGCTGCATGCATGGATCCTGTTTCAGGTGCAAAACGCTCAACAATTAACTGTCGGGTAACACCTCGACTGTTTTTCTCAGCTCAGGCATTTTTTTTTCTCAAATGCCACCACATGGATGCTCCCACTACCATTCACAGACAGCCGTAGCGGAAATCTCTTGAAGACACAATACTCTACTCTTCCACTACGGCTGATTGAAAACGTTTTCCTTCACAAACACAATAATGCTCGTATTCTTTTAACAACGCAGAACATTATGAATACAATTTTCAGTCTCATATTGAAGATGGTCTCTCTCTCTCGCTATTTTTTTTCCTTCCCCCTGACCTCTCCAACTGATAATTGTAATCTTTGAGATGGTGCGTGTGTACCCATTATTGTAGCCACTGAGTGGACATTTCACGTCTACCACATTATGAACACTTCCTTTATCTGAGTGCAGATTACGGAGGTCATGATGAGAGTTAAAAAAAAATACAACATAAAATTAGAAACACTTGTTAGTGTTGAAGCAGTCATTGTAAATCGCAACTAAAATAACGACGCCGCAGGAGGATATTTTTCATTTTCTGTTGTCGTTAAATTTGCCATTCCCACATTAGTAAGCATCCAATTTCACTTCAAATGATTTTTTTGGTCATATTTGTTGAACGAATCATTATCGCTCGACAGAACATGATAAATATACTGAAATCTGTGAGAGAAAAAATCGAGTCCATCCTGTGCCTCTAATTTGCCATACAACAAACCACCGCGCTTGAGAAAAACAACCAATCACCGACAGAAGGTGTGACTCATCGTCAGATCAGATCAGTTGATTGATTGCCAGCCACTTAAAGTGAACAATTAATTGTTCTTTGACTAGAATGCACTCGAATTTTTTCGAATCATCAACAATGGTTGGGAAAGTGCACGAGATCGTCTCCCCAAAGTTGCGGTGGCAGGCGAGTGCATGTCAGGACAACTTGCCTCTCTCGCCGATATCAATGTTGTCAGCGATGTTTGCGTTCGGGGTGTGAGTAAGCGATACGGGGCTTAATAGCGACACGGCGCTAACGACGGCAATATCGGATCACTCGTGCCGGGCCGCCCCGTGCCTCTTGTTACCGATTGGGACCGCGTCTCGTCCAGTGGAGCGGCAAAAGCCCTTGCTTGGGTTGCGCAAAAAGGTCAGTGACTCACCGTCCTTGCGGTAGTAGGTGATCTCCACCTTGCGCTCCTCGGATCCTCGCAGAGCCAAGGCCACCTGGCCGATGGCCTCCATGTCCGTGTGCTCGCCGTGGAGGAAGTCGCAGGTGCACGGCTTCTGCATGATGTCCGGCCTGGAGAAGCCGGTCATCTCGCAGAAGCCGTCGTTGCAGTAGATGATGGCACAGTTTTCCACTCTGGCGTTGGCGATCACAAATTTACGGTCTGCGTGGGGTGGGGGGGGGTTGGAAAGAAACGTGAGAGCTCTGCCCTGACCTTGGAGGTGCTGAATGGCGACTAAGGTGATACTTTCACCCTCAGACAAAACTACGCAAAAACATCACAAACATTTCCTAAACATTCGTATCTCTCGTAACGCTCCTCAATGAACATACCAAAAACGTTACTTACTCTGCCCCTCGAATTTCCGGATAATTATCCCAAGAAATGTGTTTTGCGGAGCAACGTGTCCTCTTCTCACCGGCATGTTTACTCGCTGACGAAATCTCCCGGGGAGAACTTACAGATGTTGCCGGTTCACCGTGCTCTCTTGCTCCCCAAGCATTGCTCGGCTCCGGCTCCACGCAGCCTCCTTCCTCCTCCTCACTTTAAATGACCTTCCCGCTTGTTTTATCCCGCTCGGATGCAGGAGCAGGTGAACGCTTCCTCTCCGACAAGGCGCGCGCGCACTCGCTCGGCTTTGCTCGATTTAATTGCATTTGGCCGAGCATCTCGCATTTAGGGAGGTGGTGGGGGGGTGGGGGTGGGGGGGGCTTGGGGGAGGTGGAGGAAAAGAAAGCGATCCCGACGTCCGCGGCGGCAGCGGAGTGTGGGCGCGCGTTCGCGGGGAACTGGTCGATGATGCGTCCCAGCCTGGTGACGTCTCTCCACCTCGCCTAGACGACGACTCCCACCCTGGTGGCGAGGCAGGATTATCTGCGTCTGTATGTGCATCCCTAAGGAGGGGGGGGGGGATGGAAAAAAAAAAGAGAGAAATGAAAGGAATTAGAATTCAAATTGTTTTGCATTTGTTTAGCATGCCAATAGGCTTCGCGGTAGTTCTCCAAACTTTTTACATCTTGTACCTCCCCCCCCCAAAAAAAAAAAAGTCGCTCTCCAAGGTACCAACATAATGACCAACACTAACATACAGTTATGTTCTAGGAAGCATTCATCAAAAAGGAGGCAGCTTTATGTGACTGTATTTATTTTTGTCAAAAAAGAATTCTCTCAAAATCATTCAGTTAAAACATACTGCACATTAAAGTTAATTAAAAAAAAATATTTTTTTTTTTAAAAATTGTTACTTAAATCCAAACTTAAAAGTTAAGCACAGTCATCCAAGGGCGAGCTTGACTCTTGGCAACTGGACTCTTTCTATTGATTAAATGTGTTGTGTCTTTTCTTGTATTCCAAAAATGTTCAAAACATTTTCCTGCTATGTTTTAAATGTTGTATTTTGTATTTTAATAATTTTCTTGTTCGAGAGACCGCTACGGGGTCCTCACACTTGTAAACTAAACAACAGATATTGAATAATAACCTGAGCTTGGTTGATTTTTTTTTTTTTTCGATAGTGAGTGAGCTTCTGACACTTACCACTAGATGGCAGCAGCAAAACGTCACAACTTCCGGCCACCATCAGTTCGCAAGCAAATATGTGCTGCGTTTGAATTTTTTTTGCATCCGGATTTTGCCAAATTTCCTTTTCCTCTTCCGACTCGGAGACGCCAGCCTCGTACTTTTCCGACATGTGCCATGCCGAAGCAGAAGTAGACGCTAAATGCTAGCTGAGAACGTACCACTAAGCTTTCTTTTGCACTTGTTTCAGATGCATGCTCTTCTGCATCCATGCAAGGTTGAGTGTTGCTCAACTTGACTTAAACGTTTGACGATCCAGATGAATCTCGTGAAAGTCGCACGCATGTAACGAAAGCACCGTTGATTCCCAGCTACATATGTACAAAACGCAACTCTCTAATGAGCCTTCCGGTCATCAACTCAAACTTCAAATGAGGTCATTCCCAGCTATGTGGCTCATTAACGGTTTGATCTTATTACACATATGTCGACATCCCCCCTTCCTTTGATTTTTGACGTTAATGTCGGAGTTTGTGCGTGTACGAGACTTTATGCTCAGCGTAAACACGTTTCTTTAAGTACTAAACAAGTTGACGTGAACTTAAGTGCTTGATTTATGCTCTTGCTCGATGCTGATTGTGAGTCGGGATCAGTTCATTAAGTTCCCAGACTGCTTTCAAATGCAAAACGTAAGTGCACTTTGGTGTACGTGATGCGCAATTTAAACTGGGGTGCAGCTGTGATATCTCGGAGTCTTGAAATCGTTCAAATCGGAGCACACAAGTCATTAAAAAAAAAAAAAAAAAAGTCTGGACAATATTGGAACTGGTCGCAATCTCTGTTGTTGGTTAAATCTGCGTCGGATACGGATAGTTTCGTAAGATTTTTGGTACGAAATAGTTTGTTTAGTAGCTGTAGGAAGTTCCACTGGACCAATGCTTCTCACGAAATCCACAAAGACAACACCAGTTGGGGAGAACTCTTGGAAAAAAAAAAAAAACTTGCGTCATTACTTGAAACGGAAGAATAATGGCTTGAGTTTCTTTCCCAAATGCACAAATAAATGAAAACTACGAGGCATCGAGTTACAAGCAAGGAATAAAAGAGTCAAGTATTGTGAGGTGCTGTCCGTGGTCCTGAAAGGTTTTTTTTTTTGCTTCCTTTCTGCATCTTCTGGCAGCTGCGCTGCTCGACACGTGATCATCACAGTTTGTAACTCCAATCACACTTTGAGCATATCTCCTTGTCCACTTAAGTGATAATGATTGGAAATCAATTCCAACATCTTGCCTGACCGCTTCGCCTCGATCGGAGTACGCATAAACTTTTTTTTTTGCTACCAAATTGCCACTCTACCAGATGCAGCAAAAGGACACTCAGGTTTTTTGTTTTTATTATTTTTACGCTTTGAGCCTTAAAGATTTAGCGTGCAACCGCTACTCAAGCTATTTTGACCAATGCGAGAAATATCGTCGTGTGTTTCTCACTTGTGGAAACATTCTTAATTCAGGCTGGCGGACATGCTGACTGTTCAAAGCCAAGCGTGGCGCTGCGTGAGTTGAGGGGTGATATTTACTGAGGGCTGCACACTAGGGAGAAGCAACCCCCCCCCCCTTCCCCCCCTCTGTGGAGAGTTGCGTGCCCTGAGGTAAACACATCCCGTCCACTTAGTCCAGCATGGTTGCTCGTTTCACTCTTGAATTCGTGTGAACCGGATGTCTTCTTTTTGTCCGGCCAAGTTTGTCGTCTTAGATGTTAAAAGGTGATCTGAAAATCTGAGCTGATCACGTCATGGGTGGAAAAACACAATGTGGCGTACTGTGGGCACATTATTTATTTTTTTTTTTTATAGGCTCCAAACACAAACATGAATGAGTTGCTTAATTGCCACAAAGCGGGTTGGCAGGCAGTGCGGAAAACCAACTATGTGTATACAAGCCATCAAAAAGTCAATTTTCCGTATTGTGTCCTCGTTAATGCCCCATGTGCTTTGTGGGTGTTTCAAAGGCCAAATGCTGGGATGACGTCATGTTTCGAGAGCGCTTTAAGTACAATATCTGCAGTTTACAGTAAAGAGGATAAGGAATTTGGGTTCGGCCCTCTGATGAGCAATCCACTCCACCCAGGAATGACATTTACGGACGCTCCGAACCTGTAACGTGCCGACGCTATTATTATGACGCTTTCTCCCCCCAAATCCTTTCAGCTTTTATGCTTCAAATGAAACAAGATGCAAGAAAATCTGCACCCTTTTGTCGACAGCCGACCGCTTCACAATGCTATTTTGTGCATCCATTAGTTATAATTGCTGCGTTGGGTCGGCCTATTTTTGAGTAGTTCTAAAAGGATGGCGCTTTCGTGAAGTCAATTCACGTTTTTAGGATTGATGGGCAGGGAGGAATGCGTTGCACTCCGCCTAATGTTGCACTTGGAAAAAGCTAATGGGATGTTTGTGTTGCTTCTTGTAAATTAGAAGGGCTCTATCCAAATGTGAACGCCCCGTTGGGGATTTGTATGGAGAAGCTCTTGAACCCAAATGCTGTGAATTAACCGTAATGTTTTGCAAACAACTGAAAAAAAAAATATATATATATATATTGGTCAAAATGCCAAATTGTCATTTCTGAACTTTGGAAAAATAGCAATAAAAGTATCGCTTTGACGCCATCTTGTTGCATCTTTCGTACCATGGAACTTAGCTGAAGTGATTTGAGGAGCTTCGTTTAGACAGAAGTAGTGCTTTGGGGCTGTCTTGTGGCATTTTGCTTCCGAGTAACATTTGTTTTGACAAAACTAGAGCTTTAGCGCTTTATCTCATAACGTCTTGGTGTCAAGGAACTCTGGTAAAGTGAGCTGTGGCGTTTCGTTTGGACAAAGGTATTGATTTGGTGCTAACTTGTGGCATTTTGGTCCAAATCAACTACATTGCAGTCAATTGAGGCGCTATCTTGAGACAAAATTAGTGCTTTGGTGCCATCTTGTTGCAGTGAGGTGCCAAGAAACTATGTTGATGTAAATTGTGGAGCTTTGTTTTGACAAGAATAGTGCTTTGACGCTATATTGAGGCCACTTAGTGCGAAGGAACTGCCTTGAATAAAATTGAGTAGCTTCATTTAGACCAAATGAGTGCTTTGGCACCATGTTGTGGCATCTTGGTGCCAAGGATCTTTTGTTGAAATCAGAAGTCGACTTGCCAGACTCATTTTATTCAACCTTTTCAGGTTCCATTGTGATTGAATGCACCGTCCTACCCTGACTTTAAAGCTGACTCTATGTTTGTTTTGAAAAAAAAAAAAAAACACTGCTCATTCATTCACTCAGTCATTCATTCACGGCACGTAATCTCCGGGAATCTAGAGCAATTTGAAAAACAGCAGCAGCCAGCAGCGGCGCAAACAGCGCGAGGTCTAATCCAGGTCTCACGAAAGTCGCTGGCGCTGTCTGTCTCTGGTTCTGTCGTTCACTCCTTCCTCGCTCCGCTCGCCCCGTGCAAGCTGCGCCCCGTGTCCCTCAATGCACACGGGGCTTACTTATTGTCCATTACAGGCCCCGTCTCACCCAATAATCCAGCAAGGTGAAACACTCGAGTGCTATTGCTGCTTTTGCTGCTGCTGCTGCTGCGCCTTACCCCATATGCCACTGTGCATGTTTTTCCACCATCTGCCCGCAATGAGAAAAATAGAGCAAAAAAAAAAAAAAAAAGGGCCCATCCAGCACTTTTGGCTTAGTGACTTAACTATATCATTTAATCTGCAAGAGAGGTCAGTGCTTTGTCCCAACTGAAAACATCAGAACTGCAGTGCAAAATGTCTGGAATGACAGGGGAATTTTTTTTTTAATGTGTTCCAACTCCATTTGAAAAATTGTCATCTGCCTCTTGATTGTCACAAATAATAACAAAGATTTTGATACCAGAATCGGTGTCTGTACAAATACAGTACTCATCTTCTACCTACAAAAAAATGGACCGATACTATGACACCGATACTTGGGCCCTAAAATGTTGTTTTTTTTTTTATTGAAAGAAATCAACTTTGTTTTCATCTCAACCACTTTAAAACATAACAAGAATGCTTTATCTGCCACAATGACTGAGTTCTCTCACCTCCCCTTTCACACAATATACTTTGTGCCTTTCTTGAGGCCAGAAAACATGTCAAGGCAGGTCCGCCGACATCATAGTCCACTGCCGCTGTCATGCAATACACCAGTGTGCTCTCCAAAGTTCATATTTGAAGTTGATACGAATGACTTTTTCTCGCTTAAAAGTTGTTCTCGTCGTGTTTGACGGGATCGTCTTTCCTCCCCAACTGCAAACAATTGTCTGAGCCTATGGCTAAACATTCCTATGCGCCAATTACTTATTCAGGGGCGGTGTGCAAAGGGCACCGCCGCTGAACCTTTCCCCTGAGTAACTCGTCACCAATATGAATTATTAAAATGTTGTCAATTAAAAGCCAAGTCTTCCAAAAAGCAAAAGCATTTTGTATCATCTTGATGACCTTCCGATTTGACTGTGGTTTTTATCGCCGGCAGCTCTCCGTTGTTTCTGCGCGACTACTGCGGATGAAATTTGAGACTTGGGATGTAATTGCTTTCGAAGAGAAATACACGGCTGGTTATTAATAGCACTTGAATTACCGGCAGATACTGATGAGTCACAATCCCCAGACGGTTCTCGAACATGGACATGTCTCCAATGCTTTTTAATTACCTTGCTTTGCTCCACAATGTACGAAGATTGCGATATAGGGAGGAGACGCCGATGTCGATCAATTTTAATATATTCATCCCTATCGGAGCGGTGTATAATATCCTGTTTATATCAGCGGCGATATACACCCAACAAGTCCAAGTCGAACTCTAAACTCGCTGAGTGAGGCTCAGTGCAGTGAGTAGCTCGTTTTATGTTGTCCTCCTTGTGATCTGTTGCCATGGAAACTGATATACCCCAATGGTGTGCATCCGGCTCCAACTCCTGGTAGACTCCTTTGAATGATTCTTTGTTGCAGTTTTGCTTTTGTATTGTGATTATATGGTGAGCTTCAGATCCAATACGAAAGACGGTTTTCTCTTACTTGAATAAAATGTTGGTTGTTGTGAATTGTATACTCTGTAGTCGATATATAACATCTATAAACTTTTTATCGTGACCCGCAATTTTTTTTTTCATGATAGATAATTGCGATAAAGTGGAACCTAGTGTATGTGCAGCCTCAAGTAGTGATGGGAAAATGAAACTTCAAATTTGCTTCATGAACCACTTGTTGCATTTTTGAGTCCTGTAGATGGCGCTGTTGCTTTAAAGAAAGGGTTTCAAAAATGGTTGCAGCCCAATGTTGAACTGAGAGTGCCCTCTAGTGGAGTCCAAAAATATTACAACTGCTTCATGAAGCAGTTTTGAAGCTTCATTTACCCATCGCTTGCCTCAGGCTCGCCATTTAGGAAGTCAAATCGCTCAATATGAGTCGCCAACACTTGGTGTATTCTACTTTACAATTATTTTGAATAATCTATCGAAATACGTTACAAGATGCCGATATATTCAACTACCAATCGGAGGAAGGATGTTTTCCATATTCAAATGAAGTCGACGACATTGAAAACGGGCATCCAAAAGTCCGGCAATGCCATGAAACATTAACCTAAATTTAAACACAAACGGCGGAGCAACTCATGTAGACATAAAAACTGTTCTGTCATTTTTGCTCAGCGGTGATTGTTTTTAGCTAAACGAGGCTCCCAAAAATATTCGAAACAGCTCTCAGCACGATGCTTGAAATTACAATCGCAAGCATTTTGTGTTTAAATGAACACCTCTTGGGCAAGGGCAGTCAAAGGTGAGCATTGTTATCGATATGAAGAGAAAATTGCTGAGAGCGCCTCCTTGTACGGGATCTCATTACATGGCATCGGCGGTTATCATGTTGTCGCTGCGCGGTACAGTCGAGCCATGACTGAGGACTGTGTTTTCTGCCTGAGCCGATTAGGAGAGACTAACCTCAATTATTGCTCTTCGTCTTCCGGCTCGCGCGAGAAACTCACACAAGGACGTACATCGACTCTCCGGAGGACGGCCCGTACAGAAATGTGCAAAGTAAGCAAGCCTTGCGCGAGCTGTCATGCAACTCATGTGCTCTACATTCCCCCGGAATGTTTAATGACAAAAACAGCAGCGGGCTCGGGAGTTTCTTATTTTTATCATTAAGGCTCTCGTATATTTAGCAGCAAAGCCTCAACTTTGAGCAAAGGGTCAAGGTTTGTCTGTTTACCTCCATTGTAGCTGACTATGCATGTTTCTTAATGACTATCCGCCCCTGCGTGCTCTTTCTCTCTGATCTGCATGATCAACCATCGGTCTTATCGGGGGGGGACGATGATGCTCTAAAAATAAAACGGAGCCCTTTTTAATTATTCAAGTTAAAGGAAAGACGAGGAAGCCCTAATTAGCCCGGAGGACAGCGCGCACGGAGCATCTCGGTCCACCCATTGGAGGTCACGCGAAGAGTTCAGACTGAGGGTGAGTCATTAGGAATGTGAAATAGCCGCGCAATCAACAACATAATTGTGTTTCGCTTTAGTGCTGTGCTCGCTAAGAAGTGTTTGGTCCATTATTGACCCAATTACGGACACTTTTGGCCTCTGTCCACAAGGTTAGCTTCTGAAGTGTCAAGCTGGTAAACAATTTTTTTTTCTTTTTGCCACATGCTGCAATTTGAAGTGTAATAAGAGACGTATGAGAATTTCTGCTTACTAAGAGGCGTTTTCCAATGTTTGACTCACTCAATGATTGCCGTGTACGACGCGCACAGCGTTACAAAAAATGCACCACATGACATGTCCATTGAATGGAGATGAGTTGTTTTGCTGAAGGGTTGCACACGTCTGAGAAAATTAATTGGAGAATATTTATGACCAAAATGGAAGTCAACAGGCAAAATGTGTTTTGTCATCAGCGTGAGATATGACTAAATCAGCAGACAGCACTGAAATGGAAAGCATTATATTTTCTGTTATATGCTCCAAAAATAAACAGCAAAAAAAAAAAATGTTCTTCATATTAGAAAAAAATAGGTGAGGCAGTAAGGCCCATCCAAAAATAGATCTTTGCAGACACCTGGTGGCCAGTAAGGCAAATTACACTATTTTCATTTTATGACTGACGTGACTAGAATAAAATACCGATTTTAAGTATATTTGTTAGTCATTGTCATTCTTGTCTTCATGAATAATAATACAGTCGCCGTAATAATCAATTAATTAATTCAAATTATTTTTCATTTAGATTTGAATAAAGACGTAATTTGCATTTGTAAATTTTATGACCATTTCTCCTCTAATAATAATAAAACAATATTGATAATAATGATAACTATCAATATGCTGCCTGAGGCTGTACACCACAACTGTAACAAAATAACAATTTGAATTATATAAATAAGTATATAATAATAATGATTATAATAACTAAATATTAGAATAGTTAAAAACATTTAAATATACATGAGTCAAACAGATAATTATTTATTGATTTTTCCATCACAATTTTTTTAAATGTTTATTTTATTTTGTTGTTTTTTTCTGGTGGGGGGGGGGTGCTTTTGGGAATTTCCTACAAGCCTTTACGTTTCAATTGCAGCAGATCTCGCGTGATTCTACGGGAACTGTCTGGCTTCGAGCCGACCAAGTCGGAGAATATTGAAGTCCAGAAGGGGGCAGTGTTGACCAAGTTATAACTCCCCAATCATTTTGATGTCTATATTAATATTGCCAATTCAATTGACTGCACTCTTGTAAGTGAAACTCTGGAATATCAAATTGGACTTTTTTTCAGACGACTAAATCTGCCTTTGAAAGCCACAAATTCCTCCATCAATATCTTACATATTATTAATATACTTGTTTTGTAGCTGGAAATAAAACTCCAACTTATATGTATGTTTTAATTTCTCACAAACGTGTTTTTTACTATTTATTAGTCAAATACCGCAAATGATCATTCCATCCACAAGTGATAAAAAAAAGCCGAGCAATTTTGTCTCACCGATTTATATGGGAAACCTGCTTCCGATTGCGGCTCATTTGTGCAAATTCCAAAGTACAAAATGATCAAAGTACGAAACCGTCAGTTTTTGCTACTGTTATTTAGGCTAGCGTCTTTGCTTATAGTACCGGGGAGCCATGCAAAGACACGTGTGAAAAGTGTACTGGATCACCCAAATACTTAAATCAGATTACTACATGTCAATCTTAGGTTAGCTTAGCAATTAGCATCTCTCCTCCGCCTTTCCTCATCATTCCTTCGTGAGAATGATACATGTCTGCAGTGAAGGTTATTCCTCGCCATGGAGGCGATGATTACTGACTTAAGAGCAACTCTGCAAAGTGCTTAAGCCGCACTAGTAGCCAGCCGAAGATCGTTGCTAGCTAGCTTGCGCAGAATACGTAGCACCGAGAGCTTTCCATGACCTCTGACTACCTGCGTTGCTCTACTTGAACGTGCGTATGTCCAGCCACACAAAACCTTTTTCGGACCGCTTAAAATCTTTCCATCTCAGTTTTGCTATTCAATGTGTTTCGATAAGGTCCAAAATGTAAATCTCAATCTGCAAACTACAAAGCAACCAGCCTCGTATCAACAAATATAGTGGATAGTTTTATTTCTGCTTTTCGTTTATACTGCACGTGATTCCCTCAAGCATTTTGACAAAATTGTAGATGTCGAAAATTGATTTGTCTTCAGACAGCATGAGAGTACATTCCTGGCTCCGGGACAGATTTGTGCGTCAACTTCAGTTGGAATCGGCAATCGCTTCAAATGAGGAAAGCAATTGACAAAGATGAGTGTTTGCTTTCAAAAATAACACATTGCCGATCACAGTTGTGAGGATCGTTGGACCAAATAGTTTCTCACTGGCATGGGGTTTAATAAACGCAAACACACGCTGGTGAATAAATACCGACCTTATTTTAAATACCTTGAAGCACGTGTTTATTAAACAACTTTAGCGATTTACAACGTGTTAATTTTTTTTCATTAGATCTTTGAAAATAGAAAACTTAATTTTGAAAGTCTAACAAAAGGATCAGCTGCATGTCTTATGGTTCAATGAAACCAAACTTCTCTAAAGTTTACTACGACAAATAGTTTTCGATTAGTTGTGAGTTGTCGTAGACTGACATGTATTCATGTTGTAGTGCGTGTGACTCGAGGTGAAAAAGCAAAGAGGCAGCTCACTGCTGATTGGCTGCTACAAGGAACCAGATATCTTCAGATGCTGTGGGCTTCTGCAGGCAGGGCCGCCAGCACACCAGAATGAGAGAGATAAATGTACTCCAGCGAGCCAAAATAAATCAGCTTTTGATTTATCGGCCTTGAAAGTTATTAAAAAGGCAGATGCCGATTATCGGCAAAATACCAAATATCGGCCCGGCCGATAATCGGTCCATCAGTAAAGTCAAGGCAGTATCTGTTACAGCTCGCCTGTTTTTTGGGGGGTTTGGTCATGTGACGTTCGCAAGTAGAATACCGAAAGCGGGATCTTCAACCATTGCTCTTTGCGGAGTTTCTCTAAATCATCCAGCTCCTTTTTTAGCTCACTCCGCTGGTTTTCAACAGGGTTGAAGTCTGGGGAATGACATGGCCATGGGAGGAGCTTGATTCTGTGTCAAGAATTTTTAGAACGCTTCTGCGAGAAATACAATTTATTTGAAAGCTTTTAACACATCCTAACCGGGGGGGTGCCAATAATCACGGAGGCAAAACTGTGTTCTCGGATAGACGACAAACAGACAAACTGAACGGATGGACGGCCGAGCAAGCAGACTGACGGACAGACGGACATGGTTGGACAAAGGTGCTGAAAAATAGATGACAAAGCGACGGACGGACGTGCCGACGGACAGACGCCGAGACGGACAAGCGACCAGACGTTTGGACAGAAAGTGGGCGAGCCCGCGGGACGAATGCCGGCTCGAAAGCTCGTCTGCGACGAGGGAAGGCGGCCGGTGTTAAAAGTCATCCTTAAGTGTGGCGGGGCTGCGAGAAAGTCCTTCTCGCCGCCACACCTATGTAACATTCATACCGTTTAAATTATGAATCACAGTAAGGAGAGCTGTGTTCAAAGCTGATGAATATTTAACGGATGGAGTATACAGATCATCATATTGACAGAGCGGGAATATTAATGTCCTCTTCCCCGAGTCTGATTAGAGGTTAAGTCGAATGCAAACTGCATAATTCATTTTCATTCTTAACGCTTTTGTACCTTCTGATTGGGCTCAGGTGCCGTAACTTTATTGGGAGGCGTCGGATTTGGACTTGCCGGCTATTTTCAGGGAGATTTGCCGTCAGTTCCGTTCGCTAGCCGGTTAGCCGGTGTAGCCCGCGCAGGTGAGAATGTCCGACGGTGAAGAAATCAATATGATGTAAATTATTAAGAGCTCAGGAATGCATCTGACCCCTACTGTCTTGCAGCAGGCCGGGCTCTGAAGGCTGGCAGGTGGACGCGAGCCCCCCCCCCCCTCCAACACTCATTAGTGGCTGGGAGCCGAGGCTCCTTGCGAGTGGAAAGGCAAGGATCACAGCGGGGAAGTGATGGCCCAGGCCTCTCGCAGCCCGGCTCAGCCTTCGCTCAGGCTCTGCCAGCCTCTCCCTGGAAGCTCATTAGTAAGTGCACTGATGCATAAGAGCTCGTCATTAGCGCCGTATCCCCCCCCCCCCCCCCCCCCCGCACCACCACCACAACCCGTATTTCATCTCGGTCCCCCCAACCCCCCAACCCCCGACACCGTGTCTGATCCTCAAGACCGGTGGCAGTGCTGGTTTGAAAAGAGAAATCCACTTTACTGCCGTCTAGACATATGCTTATGTTACCGTTTCTTTAAAGGTGCCCTCCCGTCATAATCCATTTTTTTCTTTTTTTTTTTTTCACACTGTTTTATGCATAACATGTCAAAACGAGTCTGATCGCTTTTACGTGTGACGTCTTGTGCGGTTTGTGGATTGGATGCGATCGTCGATAAAAGGCGCGACTGGAATTTGGCGCCAATTTTGCGGGACTTATTATGGTCAACAACAAATTTTTTTTTTAGCTGATTCATTTGTTTTTCTGACTCAAGTCAACTTTTTGAGAGGAACGCTCAAATTAAGGAGACCAGGACACCCCAATGGGAATAAAAATTATTTTTTTTAATATTAATGAGAAAATCTTTTTTTTTTCTGACCACCAAAAATAAATAAATAGGACATCCTGCTCATTCCCAACCCAAATAAATTTCCAAACCCGATTAAAACGCTATCACAGGTTACACGCATTTTTTTTTTTTAAATGATAAAAGTGAACCTTTAATATAAGACGTGGTTGGTGTGCGCGGGGAGGGGGGGGTGATGTGTCAATTTGGAGTCCTCGAAATTGAGTCCACATCTGGCTTTGCAAACCACAGAGTAAACATTAGTTCTTGACCAAGACTTTGGCTCAGTGCCCCTTTTTTTCCTTCCGCCATGGTCGGGTTTGATCTGGGGTATTTGCTTTTGCTGGCGGCTAGATCCCCTCAGCACCTGATAGCCGCCCAGGCTCGGAGTAAATAAGATCCCGGGCCCAGGTCTCTTTTGGGGCTGCTGGGTAAATAAGCTCTCTGGTGTGTGTGTGTGTGTGTGTGTGTGTGTGTGTGCCTGGCAGCTGGGTGAGCACTGGCGTGGAGGCCTCCAGAGACATTCCTCCTCCTCCTCTTCGATATCTGCTTTCTTCGCACTGCTATCACACGCACACATTCACAGTGCGTTATCCGATTTGAGCGTGAATCAATTTTTTATGAAAAGGAAAAAAATACAACTACTGGACTCTCACTGGCTACATGACGTATATTAGCACAAGCTAATGAGAATACGTACAAGAGATGCGTGAACAATTCTGCCTTTACGGGATTTATTATTTTTTGTTCCAACAGCTTACTTTATTTCTGTACTGCGCAAAATCAAAATATTGCTGCTTTTACAAAATGTATTTGCTATTGGATAAGTGTCGTAATCGTCTTCATTTTTCTCCATCAACAAGTCGACTGGTTAGCATGTCGGAGGTTTGCCTTCTGTTCTCCGGAATTATCGTCGTGCTTTCCGAAAACGTTGATTATTATATTATTGCTGGTGTACCTAATGAAGCGTCTTGCAATTTCTCACGCTCATTTTTTATTTTCACGTGAAGGTGGACATGAAGCACTAATAGGACGTAAAGTAATTAAAAGTCTTGGAACATCACGTAGGACAAAGCTCTCGTCTCGGAGGACCACTTTGGCATTTCGTACGTCTTTTAATGTCAGAAAGATAAATGATAATGATCGCACCTGTAATAACGTGATTGCGTTCCTGATGGTAATCTTCCAAGCCCACAAACAAATGGATTTCATATACTACGAAAAGATTAAACAATTTACCACCCGATGTCTCCATGACTTATTAAAAAACAACGAGTGGTCACGAGGGGACGGGCAAAATATTGTTCAAGCCACATAATGTGTTGCGAGCGCAACCGTGGACGTTCCTGTAACGCTTCACAGCAAAAAACTATTTTCCCGTCAAAACCGGCGCAACAGTGCACTGACTGTCATACTAGTAACTTTTTTTTCCACTGCGAGTGCCACTTGTGACGGACTATTCTGATCCTTGATATTCAGTCAACGCGAAAACAACTTTCATATCCTTGATCTCCAGTTTAAGCTCCATGCGTTGTCGTTAAAAAGAAAACCGCATATTACTTTTGAAGAAAAATGCGGAATTAGTAACCGTGTGCTACTAGTGACTACTTGTTAACATCTCCCACTTCACTAGTAGCCACCGTCGCTGTTGCCGAGGTACAATTAACATACGTTTTGGCGTCTATAATCGTCAATGGCAGTGAATGAGTTAAGCGGCCAACCTGACGCCAGCAAGCGTGGAGTCAAAATAAGGAAGTATGTTTCCATTCAAAGATTGTTCCAGTGGCTTTCTTTCATTCTTCAATACAATTCAAGAAACGGCAACCGTTGAACGACGCGCCACAGACGTCCAACAAACACGGCGAATTCGGCCTTGCAATGTGCACAAATAATTTAGGATTTTCACAGGTAAACTACGTAAAAGTCCGCCTTTTTCTTTAATTACGCCTGTGACTCACTTCAAAGTGAGCAGAGGTCAGCTGCCGTAGGAAGTAATAAAACGATAAAAGTCAGTTCACTGAGTTTTTTACTTTTTTAACGCTTTCTACAGGTAAAATTTTAATTCATCTCCAAAGTTAATTAAGCTTTAACTTTGACATCCCTAATATATATATATATATATATTGCGTACACACACACACACACACATAGTGGTGAGACATTTGGTCACGCACCATATTTGCTGTCCCTAATATTGTGGCCGAGCGCATCAAGTGTTGACATAACAGATGAGTCGATTTGTCCCCCGGTTTCATTCAGCCACCGTAACGAGGGCTTTGCCTTTGTGAAAGTTTACTGAGTCAAATCTCCTCGTCTTAATGTGATGTGGCGCGAGCCATGCTGGATGTCCCGCTGCCAATTAATCCAGGTTGTAACTCTCAGACTCCCGCTGACCGATTCACATCCACCGTTGATGCTTTTCGGCTCGGGGATCCTCCGAGCTCCTTGTTAGCGCCGAAACCCCCACAAGAAAGCCGCCACCTCTTTCGGACCCCCATCATATTGTTTCTTGATTGCCGGCAATTAGTTAAACCAGGCGGGCCGAGGAACGACAATTGCAAACGCACGTGCGTTATTGGCTCACACGCCCGCTGAAAGCCCCGACAATGTTTGTTAACCCCGAGGGTCGACACTGATTCACTCGCGCAGTAAGGAAAACAAGATTTATGTTGCACGAATCAATAGCCGGCCCGACTTTTACCGCGGCGGCGTGTAAAAAAAAGCAGGCACTCCTCTCGATCCGTCTAACATGACACTAATGTGTTTTTATTTCTGTTTAACCCGGCAAATGATGAATCGGTCGGAGGGAGACAGTGAGAGGCAGGCCGCCCTTGATCGGTGGGGGAACGCGAGGCGACACGCCGAGGCTGACGCGGCGGCGTGTCGCGAAGGCAATGGCCGATCAGTCTTTCGGCGTCCTGCTGGGAGTTGTTTATCCACCCTTTGAATGCAAACAGCAATTTACATCCCGGCGTCTGACAGCGAATCAAATAAACTAATGACGGCGTTCTTAAGTGCTGATCCTTTTCAGCGCCGCCCTAAGTAAATTAGACCCAATTCACTTGCTCCAGTTGTCTTCCTCCAGGCGCTGTTCATTCAACTAAAGTCTTCTTTATTCTTCGGACGTTTCTTGCGTGAATGCTGAGAGACAAGCATTCACGCTCACGCTATCGTGCGTCAAAGAAGGAGTAAATGCCGGCAGTCAAGCGTTTACGTGGCGGCTCTTGTGCGTACACAAAAATGTTTGTCTCGATGTTCACAAGAAGCACGTGTGAATTTGAATGCTGCTTTGTGCAATTAGTGCTCACACAATTGCACAACAAAAATGGATGAATTGGCTCATGACAGCCACTGAAAAAATGTGAATAAGCTCGATTATTGATTTTATTTTTATTCGATTATTCGATCTACATTAGGGCTGCAGATATTTTAATTGATTAATAATTCAATTATTTTGTCAATTAATCGATTAATGGAAAATTTTACAATTATGTATGTCCAATTATTTAAAAACGGCATTTTTTTTTTCAAATTGACAATTTACATTTTCTGACTGACTGATTTGGTCCGTAGCACGTCGGAAAAAAAAAAATATTGCTCAGTGTAAAAGCGCATGTTTGTTTATTATGTTCTGGACGCTGCTTCAATATCACAAAGTATCCGTACTGGATCGGTATCACCGATACCAGGCTGACTATTTTCATCACAAAAGTGCACTACAAACATCTAAAAAAAAAAATCTCCATTAGTTCCGTTCGTACGACACGCAGTAACAAGCCGAGTAGTCCTTTATTTTGTTTGTTTTTCCTCTCTGCATGGGTTGCAATTTCAGTTTCCTTGTCAGCCAAACACTAAAGGACGCACACCTGGCGGGAACACGCTGTGGAGTTAATGCACGTACAGTCGGGAGCCTCCTTTTACAAGCTGGCAGGCCAATAATGTAAAAAGTGTTTCATGTCTCCCCTGCTTACGCCGCTTAGAGGAGCAAATTGGAAAGTGACGAGAGTGACAAGTGGTGTTGCGCGAGCATTGAGCGGCAGCCACAATAGGCGAGTCGAGTCGAGTCGAGCCGCGCCGGCTGCCAAGCTCTATTTCAAGGGTTGCGTTCCAATTGATTAGGGTGCTTGTGAAACAAACGCCGCTGACAGAAAACGAGACTACGGCCATGGCAACTGCTGGGCACCGTGCCAGCCGCTCGGTCTTTTGCTCGCAGCGCTCTCGCTTACTCTCTAATTCACACATTAGTGACACATTAAGGACACCCACGATGTGGCCACCGGGACTACTGTTGCCCTGACATGCGTGTGCGCGCGCGTGTGTAATTGTATGTAGGTCTGATAATCAATTCCAGGACTCACCAAACCCTCTCTACCAAATTCTCGGCACTTCAAGGTATTCCCGGAGGAATTCTTGATCCAATGCCAGCGCGTGCTCAGTAAGACGACAACAGACGCTTGACAAGTTGGAACAAGAGATGCTGCAAGCCCAATTTTTGGATTATAAATGTTGGCACAGTGGTTAGCGCATCTGCCTCAAATCAGATGGCGTAGGATAGATGAATGGATTAGCGAATACATTGTAATTAAAGAAATCAAACCAAAGTAGTGCTTTGCCGCCATTTCGTGGCATCTTGTGCCAAGAAGCTAGGTTGAAATATGTTGAGGAGCTTTATTTAGACAAAAGCAGTGCTTTGCCACCATCTTGTGGAATCTGGGTGCCAAGGAACTTTGTTGAAGTGAATTGAAGAGCTTCATTCAGACAAAAGTAGTGCTTTGCCACAGCTTTTCTTTGAGTCATTTTAGGAAACTCCGATTTTGTTTAACTTCAGGCCCAAGCAATAAAAGTCCCACGTGACGTCTTGCGGCTTTGTGGATGTGAGTTGAAGAGCTTCATTCCGACAAAACTAGTGCATCGTCACCGTCTTGTGCCATCGTTGATCTTTGTAAGCGTTGTGTCAATTTCTTGTCGATTTTTGCTATTCGGGATGAGCCGTACCGCCAATGGACCACTAACAACATTTGTGCCCCCTCACAGATGCGCCGTCAATTAAATTTGAACACTAAGCCTCGAGTTAAGATAGAAGCTGAAATTGTATACACACTAATAAAAGAGTCGTATGTTAATTAATCGTCCTTTTAGATGTAGCTTTACGCATGACCCGATTGAGGAGAAGCGCTATAGAAATATTTGCCCTACTGAACTGTATTTAAATATGTAGTGGATGATATCTGTGCGGGTTGGATTTTTCATTCTCGTTAGTTTTTATTTCATGTTGACTTTTTAATTTAGTTTCGAAGTTTAATTTTCTTTAGCCTTAGTTTGAGTTTTTTCCTTATATGGCGTCTTTGTATCGTATTTAAAAAAAAACAGCAACACTTTTTCGCTAGAATTAAAGTCATAGTTATTTTTATAAATGTAAAATGTATTTTTTTATTTTACTTCATGTACAACGTTTCATTTTCGTTACTTCGCCACACTCTAAAAACTGTTGTGTTCAAAATAACACAATTGTGCCTGAAAAATGGACCAATCCCCCACTTGGGTCAATTGAACCCAACTTGGCACAAAACAATGCAAGAAGGTGGGTCAAAATGACCCAATAGTGGCTCGGTCCATTTTTATTTCTTTTTTGCGCCAACTGTTTGTTCTCCGTCCGAACCTTGCAACACATCCCTATCCGCGTGACGACGATACCTCACGTTGCGTTCCATCGACGTGTACGCTCATTAATGTTGTCACATTGCGTTGATCGACCCCCCCTTATTGCAAGATGACGATGAGGATCGGCTCAACAATCTGAGCGCGGGTCATTGTTGTGGAAAAATGAAAGCATACGCACAATTTGCATTTTAATGAGCGAGCCGGCGAGTATAAAACAAACTGTCGAACGGCCGACTCTCACCAATAAAAGCCGCGGCTTAATTAAAGCAATCGGACGTGTCATCGACACGTACTCGAGCCGCGTTTGGAGATCATGCTTTCATGCGAAACGCTCCGAGGCGCTTTTATTTTGGCGCCGATTGTTTGTAGCACGCTGCGGCGCGCCAATTCTGTTAGCTTTGATTGTGACACGCGCGAGTCAGTCAAGCGTAAAATGTATGCGTGGCCGCTGCGAAGGCCTGCGCCAAACAAAATGCTGTTCAATTAAAAGGCAAGTAATGGTATTCTCGATAACGCGTACGTAAAGTGACAGGAAGGCACGACGGCTCGTTCACTCCTGCTATGTCATGTGTTTCCCGTTGCTCTTCAAAAACACTCGGCCATTCAAATTTGCCGTCATCATCTCGGTGACATCAATTAGGTTGGTTGGCTGATTGCTGTTTCTCCACAACATCTTTGATTAAAATTTCACACGTTTTAATGATGTGCTTCTGCGTTGGAAGCTGTGAAATATACTTAGCTTGCCGTTGTTGTTGTTGTTTGGCGGGTTTTGCCAATGTCAAGTTTTTTTGTTTTTTTTGGGGGGCGCCAACCAGTTTATGCAACATGGCAAGACAATTGAGAAGAATTGGTGATTACCAAGATCATTGAAAAAAAAAAATAGTGGTGCCTTGCAATAACACAAAACTATTGATTGAAATCTCATGTGGTGCATAGAAAAAAAATACATAAATAAAAAAATTACTAGAATATTTTTGTATTTTTTTTTTTTAAATATGGAAAATGTCAGTCTATAATATTGTACAAATAGTAATAACATTTCTGGAGAAATTGCGCGTGAATACTGCAACGCTGAATCAACAAATTTGAAATCCTGTGGAATGAAATGAAAAGATGAACGATGACGATTGAATGAACGACGTTGAATGTGGATTTTTAGAATGATGTGAATTGTTTTTTATTTTATTTATCTTTTTTTAGTGGTATGATATTAAAATGTTTTTGTATGTTGGTGTCATTGGAATTGAATGGGAATTGTGGGGAAACGGAAATTTTGGATGCATAACACTAACAGCGGATATATGCACATTAAAAAAAAGCACAAATTCTAGAGACGACACGACCTGAGGAAAAACTTGATTTCCATTTCTATTTTGGCGAGTCCATTAGAATTCGGTGCAAATGAGTGCCGCAACAAAGCGGCAACTTCCCTCCAGACGTGGGTTTAAATTTCATGTTTGGGAAGTTTAATTAAGCAATAGATTATGTTTTGAAAGGAGCGTTCACTTTAATGAATCCCAAAAGAGCACAGATAAACACTGCGATGGTATCAAAGCATTCATCTCTTTAATGGATGTGAAAATTGGGGATGCAAATAGCTCGGCGCCTTATTTTTATTGCTCGGGGGAATACTAATGTGACACTTATGTAACCTACGTGATACATAAACTTTCAATTTTTCACTAATGGCTGGCCAATTTGAGGACGGAGCATGAAATACTGGAAAAGTTTCACGTTAATTAAACTGGATGATCGGCGATGAATGGAACTTAAAGCAAAGGCTGTCGTAATTAAAGCCGAAAATGCAGCTTTGCAATATTGTCAATACGGCAGTGCAGCATTTCTGCGGTTGCCATGGAGACTCCAGATCACCTTCTTTAGAGCGCTATAAGATTGTTAGGCTCTCATTTGGCCGTTAGCATTAGCAGTGGCGGGAGCATGACTGTTCAAAGATTTTGATCGTTTTGATCATAAAAAAAAAAAAAAAAACAATATAACGGGAACAAAAGTCGTCATTCAGAGGATGACGTTGCACATTCCGAAGAAAGAAGTCTTCTTAATGATCTCCTTTCTGTCCTACGAGGGCAATACAATTTGGAATTAAACTGTAAAAAAAAATGTTAAAATGTTAGTCAAAAACAAAAAAGTAAGGTTGCTAAAATCTAAACATAAAGGTTTCATATTTTTATTATTTATTAATTTTACTAAAAAAAATCATTTCCACTTTTGCCAAAATGAAGCTCACTTGGCACGAAGATGCCACAAGAAGGTGTGGTGTTGTCCGAATGAAGCGCCTCAACTTACTTCAACATAGTTCCTTGGCCGCAAAATGCTGACAAAGCACTACTTTTGTCCAAATTATTATTATTATTTTTTGGCACCGACATGCCTTGAGACCGCAGCAAAGCACTTCTTTTGTCAAGTGAAGCTCCTCAACATGGTGGAGCTCCTCGGCATGAAGATGCCGCAAGGGTGTGGCAAAGCACTACTTTTGTCTAAATCAAGTGTTTTCATTGCTTTGGCCTGAGCATGAAAATTCGAGCAAAATTCAAACCACCTTTTCCGATCCCCATCTCACTTTCGAGCGAGCCAAGTTTGAAGACAAATATACGGCAGTCTGTCCTGCGAGCTTTTCTTCTTTCTTTTTTTTTTTCCCTCCGAAAGGATGTTTGCCCACACTTCTCTATTGTGCAGCGGTGAAAGCACTCCCGAGCCAGTGAACCCTGGCGCACGGCGTGATGGAGGAGTGCTACGTGCCCGACTCTCCCCTCCGCAAAGCCGGCTGTTGTTTATCCCCGTAATGTCCATTTTATTGGGAATCTCAGCGAGCCTTCACGCTACCCGCTGTGCTCAGCAGTGTGGAGAAGCGAGCGCCGGCCGAGTGCTGGTCGGCGCCTGTCAATCACCATCACAAGGATCAGTTGGCAGCCATCAAGCCGGAGACGCCGCACCAATATGTTGCCCGTCGTCCATCTTTTTTGCGTTTGCGCCGAGCCAACAGGAAGCCTCAGCGCCGGCACGTCGTTCCATTTTGCTCTTATTTAACACGTCGGCGAGAAGCCGCGGACCAAACGTGTCGGGAAATGCGGACAAAATGTATTCTTTTGATGCCCACGGGAGGCTGCGCATGTAGTTGAGCCTATCACGTGGAGGCCCGCGCCGGCGAAGAGAGCAGTCGGAGGTGACCCGACGAAACATGACAACGCAGCGCGGTCGCCGTAAAACAAACAACCCGACATTGATTCCATCATCTTTACCGACACCTGCGGATCGACGCGTCTCGTGTTTACCCGACATGACGTAAACGGCACTCGGGCTGGACACTTGTGATCTGCATTTCATTTGGCGCCTCGCCCCCCCCCCCCCCCCCCCCCCCCGGTATATGTTGCCGTCTGACCCGTTCCCGCGGATAATTTCCTCCATCGCATTCAGAGCGGAGCCTCCGACCGTCCGCTTCATTACGGCCAATATCTTAAATCACCTCTGGTGTGTTTCCCAACAGTTTGGGGCCCGCTCTCCTCCGAACGGCGGTCATTTCGATGTTCCGCCGTTGATTGCGAGTGCAGGTGGTAATACATTAAGGGACTGAGACGGCCAGTGGCGCAGCGCGCAAAGACCTTTCTCCATTTGCGCTAAGTTTGCCCTCATATTCGGAGGCATGCCTTCTAATTAGGGAAACGCTTCTGACTCGGGCCATATTCATGTGGGACGGCTCACTTTAACTTATTTTACATCACATATACTCCTGCGGGTCAACAGATGATGGCGAGGTCGAGGGAATTTCAACACCAAATTGTACGTTAATGAAAGCAGAGAATGGCGACGCAGAACATTTGCGGCTCGGTTACTGCTTTTTTTTTTTCTTTTTTTTTCCACTCGGTATTTAAGTGGACTTCACGACTTGTGATGTAGATTGTCCGTCAAATATAGATTGAACGCAGGCCATTTTCTGACGCGGAATGGCTTCTAAGCTTTAATAAGTAAAAATCATGGGAAATCCTAAAAATCTCTCGCCAACCTTTGGCAAGGTTTCAACTTTAAGGATTTCACATTATCGGCAAAAAATGATTTGAACAAAAATCATTTTTATTCTCTGCTGAGGAGTTTTGCTCTTCAATAACTTTATTTGAGGAGCAACTTTACGATTTTTTGGAGCGATTTTCATCTTAAATCTCAGCAAACTGAATCAAGGATTTTATTTCACAATAAAAATCGGACACATCAACATCAATATGACATTCAGAAACTTCAGCCAGCAGAGAATGTTAAAAATAAAATGAAGAGAACTGTCACATGTCAAAAATTGTCACACTCGTCAGAAAAAGTAAAAACGTGATATTGGAATACAACATTTTATCCCATCCCTAATTGACACTCCTGAGCAACTGATTCTCGAACTTAAAAAAAAAAAAAAAGGTCACTCTATTTGAATCACAGTGAGTTTTACCGCTGGATGATGAGCAGGTAAAGCTTGAAAAAAAAAAGCCCCCCGGTCCATTCCCATTCTCGCTTCCAGCGGTGTGAGCGCGATGACAGCCTCTTGGGGCCAAAAGGATTATCGAGATCAGGCCTCCCCCAGCTCGACGCCTCTGGCCTAGCCCGTCAAGCAGGCCCAGTCGGTGCCACAAGACCCCCCCCCCCCCCCAGTGCCTTACAGAAGAGCCCACCAGGCGCACAGAGAGCAAAGAGGCACCGGGGACCCCTCTAATTGTCCATGCTCTGGGCAGCTCTCGGGCAAGCCAGCATGAAGAAGGCTACGCCGTCTCCAGGCTGCTCCATCGCTCGGCGTTGGGAGATGCTACGGACCGTACATCTGCTCTCGGGCTTTTGTGTTTCGAAAGCTGCCTTGCACTCAAGGTGGAAATGGAGATTTTTTTTTTTTTTTTTTTTGTATTCATGAAACGGTGCTCAGTTTAGTGAAGGCGAGAGGTACAGCAGGGTCACATTTCCAATGTCTTGAATGAGTTTTTAGATCACAGACTTGAATGGGAGGTGATGCATTTTTTTTAAAATTTTTTTTAAATTCATAATTTTATTTGAAACTCTCGCTCAAACACTTTTGTATTTTCCAAGGCAAAAATTGATGCGCCTCATCAAAACACAAGTAGCAAAATAGTATCAATCGCTGAGACGGTCCCAAAATGTTTGTTTTTTTTTAAATATTATGAGACAAGAAAATACAGTTTTCTGTGTGCACAATGTTAGTAAAAAAAATTATAATAAAAGAAAAAAGGAAACAAATTGTTCATTTGTTATATGATCATGTTGTTTAATAAACAAAAAAAAAATGAAGTCAATGATAAGCAAAATTGCTCTTTAGAACAAAACAAACAAAAAACCTCCAAAAATCCCCCAAAAACTCACAAAAAACACACACGCACACACACACACACCAATTAAAAAAAAAAAACCTCACCTGACCTCTCATCGTTCACCCAAAAACTCTCTCATGGAGAAAAAATTGCTCTCACACCTCAAAACCTATTCACACCAAAAACGCTCTCACACATATCCTCTTGCTTAATCAAAGAACTCTCACACGGGGGGAGAAAGAAAAGCTATTTTTCCTGCGATTCAACAGTTGTGCGACACTTTACACTGTGCTGATATTTCTTACCTGTAAATTAAGCTCTCACATTAACACACACACACACACACGCATGCATTGCACAGCACGTTGCCGAGGTTACGTTGTGAAAAAGGAAATGACTTTAATTGGATGGCTAAGGATCTTGCGCAATACGATGTCGCTAATGGCGAGCCGACGCCTCGGCGGTAATTACAATCATTTGTCAATCTTTAAAACTTGATGCATACATAAATGTTATTGTGGTGCATAATTGCTTTTAGTTCCATTTGGCTGATCATGCATTCAGATTGCCGCAGCTGTCTTGTCACGCCGCTGCCACCGCCGCCTCGTCATTTTCAACTCCATAAACGATATCGTTCTTTCTCGGAATCATTGTCAAGGCGGATCCGAAGGGAGAGGTGAACGCAAGACAGGTGCAACAAGCCAAGGATGAAAGGGAATCCCGGTGCGACTCGACTTTTGTTTTGGGCCAAAAGTACAATTAAGGCTGAATTTAAAATTCTGTTTTTCAAATATAAAGTGTCACATTAAATCAGTTGGCACCATCTATTGGTCGACAGGGGAATTACACACAAAACAAGAGACAAAACTAAATTGGTCTAAACTGAAAAAAAAAAATCTACGAAAAAGCAGAAGCGCAAACTTTGGAATCTGTGATGAGCTCGTTAACTCATTTAGTACCATTGACGGCTAAAGACGTCAAAGATCCATTTTTTTTTTTTTTTACTCGGATGGTAGTGAAGGAGTTTATAAACCATTTAAATGGATTCAGGATTGGATGGTTAAACGATCAAACGAATATGCAAACAGAGATTTGGACTGCGAGTGGATTTTGCTGCTTAAGTCATATTCCACTGAAACTATTTATTGCAAAACTCTTTTGGGGGCCGCATTGAATATATTGTATCGAATATTTTTGACTTGACTTCCTCAATAAAAGAGTGGGCGTGCCCTTCCTAATTATTGAGGCAAAACGCCAACAAATAGAAGATGTCAGTCATGTGTGCAATCGGCGCGCAAGACGCGAGCACCTTTCTGGGATGGCGGCGGGGTAATTATTGCGCACACATAATAAAATTCCCTTTTCATAAGGTCACTCCCAAAGTGTAATTAAAAACAGCATTATAGATTATTTTGATTGACACAATTAAAGCCAAAATGTAATTAAACGGGGCGCATAATAACCGTGTTGGTCAACAGCATTTGTTTCGAAAATGGGAATTTGCAGTGAAAATATGCTTTCATTTATGCTCCGCTTTTGTTTTTTTTCAGCTGCTCTTACTGAGTGAAAGTTTGAATGGGATTTAATGAAATCTTTATCAAGAGAGATAATTGTTAGTAAGAGCTTGATTTGAATTATTATCTTTCTCCATGCGCCGCATTAATGAACGGCGAGCATCGGCGGCGCTGGTTTGTAATTTTGTTAAATTGGCCGCCTTATCAGCAGTCAAAGACTCGGGATTATCAGCGTCCTGACCACTGTGCCCAATTCCTTGTGGATGTACGTCTGTTCCCTGCACAAAGCCAAAATGAGAGATAATAACGCAAGGTTAAACTCCACAATTTTCTCTTGAAAGATGTAAGGAGAGCTCGCGCGCAAATGCGCCGCTGCTTTATGAGGCAAATCAGAGCGGCGGGGTTTGCGGGGGGGGGCATTAACATCCACTTGACTTTGAGAGCAGCCAACACATACATGTGGCTGACACATCAACTGTGTTGATCTCTGCAATTGTGTCAGCTCGCTGAATTCCGATGATATGCTAATGACCCGAGAAAATATGTTGCCCTAGTTAGCGCGCAGGCCACTTGCATTTGGGAAATTCTATTTCCGAGGCGCGCTTGCATCGTTGGGAAAATCACGTTCGTAATGTAATTGTCAAGAGGGGGGAAAAGGCTACAAAAAAAAAATGTTCTTTTGTAAATCAAATTGGGTGGATGACACTGTAAAAAGGTGCTCTCTTGAGTGTGCATGTCGTTAATCAACGTGTGCTGGTGGCAATTCAGGAGGAAATTGGACAAAAAAAAAAAAAAAAAAAGGATTGCTTTGGCGTCGGGGTGGAATATTTTCGAGGTTGAGGCTGCAGCAAGGCACTGGAAAGAAATGTGGAGATGTGCGGCAACGCGCGCCGCGAACGGCGCTCATGCTGAGCTGAAAAGCTCCCGTCTTGCCAGCAAAAAAGAGAAGAAACGGCGTTTGTCATGTTGGGGAGACAGTCGACGGTCATAAAATCAATAAAAAAGAAAGAAGAACATTTTTTTTTTCTTGAGGCCAGCAAACAAGTCCATTTTTTGGATCAGATTTCATGATGCCAAGTCCTGAATCAAATCCTTTTCGACAGAATGTTCTTTTCAATTAACAGCACAATTACATCATGTTTGTAAAAAAATAAAATTTAAAAATCGCAATTTTGAGTTAACATTTTTAAATAAACCAAAAAATAGGATTGAGACTTTTTTTTATTTTTGTGAACAAATTCCTCCTAATTTCCAAATATATAATTTTGTATGCGTTTTTTTATAAAGCATGGATTCTGTAAGCGAGTGTGATTTTTATAAAACACGTCTAAAAACATTTTGAAGTAACAGAAAGCAGATATTTGATGTCAAGGATGTTTCAACAGTTTTTTTTAGGCACTTCTCTATTAAATGTGATTTTCATAAAATGGATGTCAAGACAATTTTAAATAATTCTAAAAAAAAAATAAAAAATAAAAAACTATTTTCCCACTAATCCTTAGACACATTTTTTGGACAAAATCATTTATGCGAGAGCAGGTTATTCTCTTCAAATACTGGCGACCCATCATTTGTGTTTTCAACTAATTGTTCTCGCACAAAGCTGTAGATAAGCCCTAAAGCATACACATGTGAGCCTCATAAAGTACTCTTATTATATATAACACCAATTATGATTTTTTTCAGAATCCTAACTATTCCTGTTGAAGAATAATTCAAAACTGAGCAGCAATACAAGTTTTAAACTACTAACATTCACCACAGTGGTTTACGTTCATAAAATACAATTTTGATCGTTCATTTTCGGTCATTCAAAAATACCTTGTTGTAAGTTATTCTGGCACTTTTTGTCCCCCCCCCCAAAAAAACAGAGGGATGGATGGATGAGCATTTGTGTTTTAATTGTCTTTGAGTGTCCATTCCAATAATCTCTTCTTTGTGGTATCAAATAAAACATGTTAATATATTGTCTTATAAAGACATCAAATGGAGGCAAAAGAAAAAGCAAATCCAATTAACTAATCTTCCCGCCCGCCCATTTTGCATCCGCCACACTTGGGAGGAGGCGGCGGCCAGTTGAGGTTTGCCATCCGAAACGCGCCATTTCCTTTTTGTGTCTCGCTCTGCCATTGGGCCTGTGAACAGTAGAGGGCAGCTTGAATACAGAAAATAAAAATTGGGATCTGTGCATCTCTCCATCATCTAAAGCGGGCCTTCATTTCCATGTGGCGGGTTCCGAGCTCGCCCGGCTTGTCTGTCAGCTTCGGGCCTCGCGGGTACGCTGGCCGCCGTCAGCGCCGTCACACACGGCACGCCGGCGTCAAAGAATGACGAGCGGCAGCCTTGCGCCGCCTGATGTCACTTTTGAAAGTCCGCAAAAAAAGTCAAGCTCTTTTGTCATTGTTCAACGCCACAGCTCGGAGATAAACACTCTTTTTTTTTTTTTTTTTATTGTTAAAGCTGTGTTCAGCCGCCAAACCTCGCTCGTGAGGGCCAGCCCCCCCTCCCCTCGCTGCGGCTCAAGACGAATCTGCCAGCGTGTGCCCGTGCTCTTCATCACTGTCAGATGCCCCGTGGTGGTCCTCCTCCTCCTCCTTCTCAAAGTGGGCACCGACCGCTGGCTGGAATTATTCCTCACCTCCAAAAACTCTCCCCGCCGTTTCCAGATAAATGTGGCTGTAGTGGCCGAGGAGTGTTGCTCATCCATCTTTGCACTGTGGAGTGTTTGCTGAAGTAGACACGGGCTCTAATAAGCGACACAGTCAGTGTCAGGATGGCCGCTATTGACTAGACCGCCGCAGTGGAAAAATGGGAGACGCGAGCAGGTTCTTTTTTTCCTTCGTCTCTTTTTCGGCCTTTGTAGGAGCAGTGCTCCTCCGTTCTGTACGAGATGTACAATTGAATGCACCACCAAAATGAAAGTAAAACTATATTGAAAAATAAGTCAATAAAAAAAAAAAAACTCTCACAACTGCCTGTTCAAATGTGTCAGTTTTTTGTGACCAAGATAAATGATCAACATTTGTTTGAAACAATATTTCATACTAGAATTTTTGGATGCTTTACTTTATTGTTATAAACATTTCATCTAAATATAATTAAAGAGCGGATACAAAGTCTGTAAGCGAGTTCACATGTCAAGTTTTGTGACAAATCTTTTCAAAACATTTTACACCATTAAAATAATTTGTGACCGATTAATCGGCCTGACGATTTAATCGGCTGGCGTCTCTTAACAAATCCGCAAAAGTTGGCTTTTTTTTTTTTACATTACAGCAAAAGACAAAGCACCCCCCCCCCAAATACATTGGACAAGTTTTCAACTTTATTTGGTGTTAATGAGCGGGCGTCTAAATGTGTGTGCCGGTTCCCATTTAGCGTTTGAATGTGATTTGTGAAAGCAGTCACATCCCAATTGATAAGCGGGTGTGCACACTTGTGCAACCATCTTGTCTCATTTGTTTCTTTTCATTTCCTCCCTTAAAAAATAGTTTATATTTTTTCAACTGAGTTATGCAGGACATCAATGATGGAATACGTTTTGAAATGATTTGTCTTTTTAAAAAATTCTTTTTTATTTTTTTTATACATGTAAAAATGTGTTAATTGCAATCACCACCATCTATCGGACAAAATGGAGAGCCCCGAATATTCCTGATGCATGAATACATCAACTCCTTACGTGCAAATGACAAAACAAGCCTTTCCCTGTTGCGCTTGCTCATTAGCCGTTGTTTGGCTAGTTCAATTAGTCCCGTAAAGAGGGCTCTCTTGATTAATAAGACGCTATTTTGGTCACTGTTGATATTGAAAAAGGCTCACAAAGCCTCGCCGTATGATCTGCGTGTGTGCTGCGTGGAGAACGCTTTCGTCGGCACCTGCTGTAAAACAAGTCGCGCGGTCTTCTTCTTCCTACAGTCAATTAAAGAGGATGCATTGTTTGTTTGTTCTGATATTTATTGCCCTTAAACGCCACGTCCTGTTTGAGCTTTTTTGTGTTCATTTCAGACCACCTGACGACTGTAGTTTTAAGGATTAAAAAAAAATGTATAAAAAAAAATATATAAATATTTTGGGCTTTTATTTTACAACTAATATCAGTTGTTATCATCAAAATGGCCATCAGGGAGCAGTATAATACAGATATTTAGACGTATGCAGAAAAGTTGCTGTAATATTAGCCATTTTTTCCGGAGGATAAAAAAATATGTCTGTGAGCATTGTTATTTTTGCTGTCTCGATTTTTGACGTCTTTAGCCGTCAATGGCATTAAATGAGTTAAGCTTTTCCAAACGAAAAAGTTATGGCCGTTTTTTTCAAACAGAGCAGCGCAAAGAATGGAATTTTAATCACGATCACGATTTTTTTCTGACACGATGAAATGAACCAAATCGTCTGTGAAATTTCCATTCTTGCATATATTGTACAGTTCTTTCTTAAACGGTAGTCTGCCAACCACTAGGGGGCGACTGCATGTTTAACGCTAGCGCTAACGTCACCGCCATTTTTTGTGGATGATCCACAGCTGCCAAGGCAATGATTCCCTCGTCTTAAAAGTTCATTTAAATACACTGTTGTGTTAAGGTACCATTCTGGCGCCCAAAAAAAAAGTTCATTAAATGAGAAAAGCACCTGCAATACGACTTGATTAGCCGCAAAATGGAACGGCCTTCAATTATATAAAACCTGGCGTTGATCACTGCCGATACGCCTCTCCCTCTTTTCAGAGCAAATCTTTCGACTAATATGCATTTTCTTGAACTTGGCCAACTTCATTTTTGAAATGGTTTTGTAATTAACAAGTACTGTAAGCCAAGCTTTAAGATGTCACATTTATTGTATTTTCCTATCTCGGCAATTCAGTCCCGAAACAGAATGATGTGTGTTTTATAGCAGCTGCGATAAGAGGCTTACGCCGTGAAAATCTCTATATAGATCATTTGACCGGCGTCTTTGGTGGCCGCTCGTTAAATTGGTTTCACCCGCATATTTGGGCCTTATTTAAAAGATATCTTTGAATAATGGTAAGCAGTTTAGCTCGTGTGAAAAGAGAAGGGTGATGCAAATGAACTCCATTTCACTGGCTTTTGTTTAATCTATAATATTGTACATTTTCCGCAGCCTTTTTTTTTTTTCTGACAGAGTTTATAGCTTTTACATTCTAGCATGGATTAATACAGCTTAGGCGCACCTATCTTGAATTTAAGTCAGCCTAGAACTCCTTGTTGCATTACAAGGACACATGAGCGGACACTTTATTAAGTACACTTGCACAATCTGATGAGCTCCAATATAATAACTTTAATTTAAAAAAAAAAATTATAAACACGTTAATGCTCTGCTTACGGTCGACAGGTAGTCATGTCGTGTTTCGTGAAATTGTTCAACTTTATCGCGAACACGGTGGGCCAATGTATGAGAATGGGGTTGTCATGACGAAATGTAAAATGACTTTTAATCTCGTCATAACGACTTTTGACCTCATTATGATGACTTTAAATCTCGTCCTGTGTATTTAATTATTTATATAATAATTATTTTCTTTGAGGCACTTTAATTCTGAAAGGTAAATGGTTACTTAAAATAAAATAAAATAGGGAAAGTTATTTTGAGTTTTCTGTCATTTAAAAAAAAAATAATAATAATAATTCAAAATGTGCACATTATGAATGTTACGTTTGTCACATATTTTATTTAAGGCAGATATTATGCACTTTAATCATGAACGTAATTACAACACACTTTTAAAAGACGTCCGCTGGGCGAGAGGAGTCGTGGACGCCTGTTAGCTTGTGAGCTAGCTGTCCGCTAGCGCAAAAAAGCTCCGCGATATATTCCGGCTTTAAACGGATATATTTTCACGGCTCAAACGTGGAGAGATGTGTGGGTGTAAGAAAGCTTCTAATTAAGTAGAATTCATTTTCCAGCTCGGGACTTTTACAATATGTTTTTTTGTTTTTTTTTCTGATGGTGGTTTCAGTTTGCAGGGCTGTCGAATGGAATTTGATGTAGCTCAGAGAGAGCGAGCGAGCCAAACAACATCTTCTCTCCGTATGATGCAATGCGCAGCAACCACATTACTAAATATGTTGTTAAAGTAATAGCTCCTTGATAGTAAGCATTGACGTCTCTCCAAAGGCGTCGGATGAGAATGTGCCAAATATTGTGACTAATTGCCCATTTATATTATTATACAATATGCCGCCCATTCCTTCGATTTGCCCGTCAATGAATAAAATATGTTAAAGCGTTCCTCTCGGAAACTCATTAGGCCACGACTAATTCCATTAATATTTATTCAGCTAAAATATTTAAACACGTCTCATTATACCAGCAGCCCCTCTGAAACTGTTGCTGTAAATACGCAAATGCGGAAACAATTGAGCAAAAGCTTTTTTTTTTTTTTTCCCCCACTCAGCCCAATCAAGATGTTCGCAGTTGGAGTGGTGGGCAGGTGAGATTTAAATGGGAGCGTATACTCGCCGTGTTTAAGCTTGTCACACTCACATCTGTTTGGAATAACAATGTGCATCTGCTGACAATCACTATATGTGAAGCGGCTGCATTTTGCGCACACGCACAACAACCGCCAGAAAATGTAAACAGTCAATCACAGACACAGCAAGGTGATGTCGTTAAAAAAAAAAAAAAAAGGCCTAAATTAAAAAAAAAAAAAAAAAATCGTAGAAAGTTTCTTCGGTAAAGTTCATCGAAAAGTTAAAGCTTTGACAAAAACAACAGTGCTTACAAACCAATTATCGTTTTGAAAATGCAAGAAACAAATCGACACTATTAGGATTTGCACAACATGATGAAAACTGTGTTTTTAAATTTTATTCAGCCCGCCGGATGATCACGTACAGGTAGGCATGAAAAGCAGGATTAAAGATTTCACGTCACAATCTTCTGCAATTTGGAGCACTTCCTGTTTTCACTCTTTTTCAAATTGATAGTGTCAAATGAAATCAGTTGGCACCATCTAGTGGTCGAAGTGGAATTACACCCAATACAGGAGACAAAACCAAATTGCTCTAAACTGGAAAAAAAAAAAAAAAATTCTACGAAATAGCAGAACCGCAAACCTGGAATCTGTGATGAGCTCGTTAACTATCAAGATTTGGTTCGAGGTTCACAAAGTTGCGATATCAATTTTTATAATTCTCTTCTGTTTGTCTAATTTCACAATCAAATATAATCTGTGAACGGCGATCATAATTTTAACGTTGTCTATACTTGACAAATTCCTTTTAAGTGGGCAGATCCAAAAAACGGCATCTTTTTTTTTGTCCCGTTTTCCAGCATTTCTTGAACAATCCCAAGCATTCACATCCAAACGGCAACATTGACATTCCCATATTTGTCAGCATTTCAAGCACCTTAACACCGAATATATTCCAGAAATATATCGCTGCTTGTTCATGTCAAATTTGTGTCCAAATATTTTGCATTGGGGGTGTTTTTTTTTTTTTTTTTGGTTTCAAGCGGGAAGCATTTTCGCCCCGCCGAAACGCTGGCTGTCAACAGAGTTCCCGTCATAAGCGGCAGTAGCATCCAGTGCCCGGAGCGTGTGGCTGCGTACTCTTTTTCAGCCAGAGCACATTCTGGCAGCCGCACGCGTGCACACTGGCCGAGGTCAAAGCTGTCACTTCAGAGGGCATTGTGGAATCTCAGCCGGTGCTGGAGAATGTGGGAGTGCTCCCTCCACTCGCCCAGATGTTTTCAATCGGCCTCACCCTGAAAAATTCACGGGGCCACCGGAAGCCTCCTTTTTAAAAGTAGGAGCGAACGGGCGATTAATTGAAACCTCCGCCGACACTTTCACCTGAAACTATTAGCCTCGACCCGTCTCCTCACATTAGCATATTTTTCCCTCAAATTAAATCGGGAAAATGCTCTGCCGATAACGAAGCGTTTGTGTGCGATAAAGCGCCTTTCGACTGTTTTACAGCATATTTCAAGGACAACAACATGTTAGGACGCTGACACTTTTTCCGGCGCTAATTAGAAAAATTCTCTCAATTAGCAGTCAAAAGACGGAGAGTGAGTAAAAGTCTGTTGTTTTAATGGCCTTTTTTTTTTTTTTTTTCCTCAGCAGTCCTTTTGACACGGAAAACATTTAACAAAATACACACAAAAATGGAAATAAAACTCAAAACTCTCAAGTAGAGATGGTTTTGAGTAAAATGCTGTGATCTTTTTTTTATAGCGAGTCGTGATCCTTTTTGGTTGTGATCATTTCATTCCTGTTTTTTTTTTTTTTTTTGAAGTTGTTGGTTTAGATAAAAGTTCATCATTGTAGTGATGGGAAAATGAAGCTTCAAATTTGCTTCATGAACCAGTTGTTGTATTTTTGAGTCCTGTAGATGGCGCTGTTGCTTTCAAGAAAGGGTTTCAAAAATGGTTGCAGCCCAATGTTGAACGGAGGGTGCCCCCTACTGGAGGTAAAAAATACTACAACTGGGTCATGAAGCCGATTTGAAGCTTCATTTACCAATCGCTGCATCATTGACCTTAATACAAATATGTGACACCTTGGAAGAGTTTTTATTTTCCACCTACGCTGATTTTTTACTATCCTTGCCACATATGAGATGTCTGCAACAAAACAAACTGCGTTAAAAAAAAAAAGAATTGAAATGAAGTCTTAATAGAAGTAGTATTTTTTTTTTTGTCTACGTGTGTTGCTCCACCATTTTTTGGTTATATATCTGTTTGATTCAGCAAGAAAGGTCCAATTGATCCTCGAGGTAGTTTGATGTAACAGAAAATTCATCCAAACTAATGTGGGAAAAAAAAGTTGTCTTTAATTTGTCCCTTTTTTGCCGGCACAATTCTTTGAGCTCGCTGCCATGATCGGAGTGGAGTGCAGGTGTCGAATTGTATTGGCCGCGCGTAACGCGCAACCTGAGGTGCATTCACAACGCTCGGAGGTTGCATCGCAGCAGGTGAAGGGTCAATCGGAACACTTTTTTTGGCCGGCGGCCCTCGAAACGCGTTAATCCTTCCATACGAGCGAGCGCCATTGTTTCCAAAGAGGGCATGAAAGTCACATTTGGTCAGCGCCTCCCAAACTCAAGATAAATGCAATTTTTTTCGCCGTGTGCAAATGACACATCCACGTGAAAAGAAATAAATAAAGCAAATGTGATGGATGACAATATTTAATTCTATATACTTGCACTTGACAGAGCATAAATGAATCATCCTCGACTTCACGGCAGCGAGACAAGGCGTGCCTTTTCCACCCGATGCAAATGACTACAATTTGGAGTGTTGTATTCAGCGGGAGACGGCCGCTAAATGGTCATACAAGCTCGTCACAGATATTAAAATAAATTATGTCTGATTTGAATTTTAGTCACGCCACATTAACTAATAGAAAGTTATTAACATTTCAAAAGAGGAACGGGGAAAAAGAGCTTTTGCCTGCAAAATTAACGCCGGCCGGCCTGACCTGCGTGCCACGCCGCCTGATCGGCGTAATGACGGCATAATGGCATATTTACATT